>NC_047677.1:30397129-30769629 GCF_011762505.2 Arvicanthis niloticus | reverse complement strand
CCCATGATCACATGTTTTTCTTTAGAATACAGCGCTCCTATGGCCTTGTTGTGTGTCATTGTGATACCATGTGACTTGGGGAACTAGATTTTTCTTCTCTGCTTTGTCAGAACATTGGCTACGATGGAAATACCCATGCATGATTTCTCTGTTCCTTAAGCTTGGGATACCATTTTTCCTGGATTTTACTAATAGAGCCTTATTAAGCAAACTTACACATGGCAGAGTCTAATGAGGGCAGGGAGAGTGTTACTGTCCCTATTAATGTTTGGAATCTGACTCAGACTGAGCTGCAATATACATATCCTAAATGAATGACTTCAATTTAGTAAGAATTGACCAGGGTTTGAGGTCAGTCAATAAGGCAGTCAGCAATTCATTAAAATGATGTTCATTATAAGGGCGGCTGAGCCTGTAGGCAGCAAAAAGAGAGAACTAGTGTTGATGGCTTTCTCCCAGGTACCAAGGCCCACTTCCATATATTTTATATGTTAAAGAAGTGTAAATAGATTATCAGCAGTTTAAGTAAATTTTACTAGTAACATCTACAAAGTTAATTCAGGCTGAGTTGATAGATTATCATTTAAGAAAATGAAATAACTTATATCTATTTTATTTATATAAATTTATTTGGATCATGATTTGGGATATCTTACAGGGAGGGTTCTTTAGGTTGTTTAATATTCATGGAAGAGAGACTGAGAACAGAGATAGGAAGAGAGAGAGAGAGACAGACAGAATGACAGAGACACGGAGACAGAGATCACACAAGCTTGTGATCAATTTGATTGTAACTTCATGTCACTCACATTGAAATATATGCATTCGCATTCACCAACAAATGACTGAGTTTACTATAGCAGCTATCATGCACCATTCTGCTGTGACTGCCAAGAGGAGGTCCCTCAAGCACTGAGACTACAAGGTGTCATATATTAATTTTCTATTTACTCTGATCATTCAACCTCTAACAAATAGTCCATATACAAATGTAAAGCAAGATGGTGATTGTTTATACATAGAAGATTACATTGAGTCATACTGTAAGATACAGTAACAGTCATGTCATCCAGAATAAAGTTAGAGAAGTGTGAATATTCCAACTTTACTAATTTTAATGGCTGTCTCTATATTCTTTCCCATTGCAAAGTGATTTATTTATAGCAAAGAATCTCCTCCAATGCTTTAAAGTATTTTTTTCACATTAAAAAAATCTATCATGACCATGAGATGAGGACAACAAGAACCAAATGGAGGTTATTTCATTTTTGGTTTCGATACACATAACACTATTTTGTTTCTACAAAGTTTTTTTTTTTTTTTTTTTGTGAAAGCTTTCCAAATAAATTTTTTTTTGATTTATTGAGAAATTATTTTCAACCACAACCCAAAATACATACACAGAAAAACAAATAAGCTGCTCTGATTGTAATCATTATAGTTAGAAGTTTAAATATTTAATAAATACCAGGCATCCAGGGGGGTAAATCAGCAAGAGTCAAGAGGAGATACAGGGCACTTGTGAATCCAAGTCCTTGGTGTATGACTTAGCCCCTAGATACCAAATTTCTTGGTGTTTCTACCAGGGGATTCTCTTAACAGTCATTACTGGTTTAGGTCAAGTTTAAAATAACTCCTAGTTTTGATACCAATATATTATACTGATAAGAATAGATTTACATAAACTGAAAAGAACTCAGACAACCAACTGAAAATAAATTATGTCTTCATAGCTATCAACAAAATAAATGTGTGGCTATCACCAGAGAATAAGAATCATTGAATCATTTAACCAGCAATCAAAATATAGACTATTTTTATTAAATCATTTAGAAGTTCCCATTCTTGTATATTTAAGCATTCCCTTGTGACTCTGAATCTTGGTGCTGACCTAGCTCTTGCCCAAATGTCCTCCCAGATTTCCCATCTAGCCAACTTACAAGTTTTGTATCAGTTGCCAACCCCCCAAAGGACTTTCTATGAAGGATACTCAGTAGCCACAGTGACCGCCATTCTGGTCTCTTCCAAATTATTCTCAGTCACATAGCAGCCTGACAGCAGGAACCCTTCCTCCCAACTTACTTTCAGTAAGTAGCGACTTCACTTTTTACTGGAGACTCTGGTCCCTTAGCTCTTTATCTTGATGACCATCTAAACCCTTCTTCCTATTTTATCTTCATTCCTTTCTGTCATCTGAAGACCCAGAGAAGCATTCTTTACCAAGGACCCCACAGCTATCAGCTTGCCTAAGTCCATCCTTCTGCTGCATCCAAGAAATACACTATAACATCAAGGATAGATATTACCTCAGGATTAAAGAATAAAAGAGATACTAAAAACAAATTGACCTAAAAATCAAGTTAGTATAGCCATTTTTATATCTTAAAAAATAGATATAAAAGCAAAACATATCAGAAGAGATAGAGAAGAACACTACATATTCACCAAAGGAAAATTCACCAAGAGAACATTGCAGTTCTATTTTTAATATTTCTTTCTTTATTTTTTATGCATAGCTGTTTTGCCTGTATACATGTTTTTGTGCCCCATGTATGTCTAATGTTCACGGAAGCCAGTAGAGGGTGATGGATTCACTGACACTGAAGTTTCAGTTGGTTCTGAGCTGCATTTGGGTGCTGGAAATTGTACCTGGTTCCTCTAAAAGTGCAGCTAGTGTTCTTAAACCCAAATCCATCTCTCTAACTTGACATTGCAATTCTTAACCTTATTCAGTGAACACAGGGGCAACCAAGTTTGTAAAAGAAACTACAACCTAAATCACATATTGACTCTCACACATTGATAATGGGAATTCTACTCTCACCAATAAATAGGTTATGTAGACAATAACTAAACAAAAAAATGCAAGAGATAACTAACATTATAAATCAAATGAATCTAACAGGTATTTACAGAATATTATACCCAACCTTAAAAGAATATACTGTTTTTTCAGGACCTCATGGAACTTTCTCATAAACTGACCATATACGTAGACACAAAGCAAGTATCAACAGCTACAAAAAAATTCAAATCATTTCCTAAATCCTATTTGATCACAATGGATCAAAACTGCATATAAACAAGAGCAGAAAGAAGAGAAAGCTTGCAGACTCTTGAAAACTGAACAACTCTACTTAAAGAAAAATAGGTAAAGACAGATATTAAGGAAAAAATTAAAGACTTTCTAGAACTGAATAAAAATGAATACATAAAATACCCAAACTTATGGGACAAAATGAAGGCAGTTATAAAAGGCAAATTCATAGCCCTAAGTGCCTACATTGAGAAAGAGGAGTAAGAGGAGGATGAGGATGAGGAAAAGGAGGAAGAGGAGGAGGAAATCTGATATTAGTAATTTAAAAGCACATTTGAAAGCTATTCAACAAAAACAGAAAGCCACACCCAAATGTATAGACAATAAGAATTAATCAAACTGAAATATTTAATTAGAAGCAAAAAGTAATAAAACAAAGAATTAACAAGTAACAAGGAGGACACCAGTTGGGACACATGGATCTCCATTGGAAGGTGAATAGAAAACATTTCACTGGTAGACTGGGAGTAGGTGGGGATGGAAACAGGGAGATTAGGTGAGGGTATGGGGAAATAGAGTACTGTAGGAGATGATTGGAATGAGTAGGCATTTCAGAGGTAAGGCAGAAACCTAATGCAATGGAAATGCTCAGAAATCCCCAAGGGTGACCCTAGCAAAGACTGCTAGTAATGGGGGATATGGAGCCTGAATCAGTCATCTCCTGTAGCCAGGCAAGACTTCCCATGAAGGGATTAGGACACCAGACCAGCCATAAAACCTTTGACCTACAATTTGTCATGCCTGCAAGACATGCTTGGGTAAAGGTGGCTCAGAACTCATGGGAGTGGCCAACCAATGTCTGGTCCAACTTGAGACTCATACAATCAGAGGAAATCCATGCCTGAAGTTGCCTAAAATTGTCAGAAACCAGAGTCTAGATAGCCCAGAGACCTAGGATAAAACCAAACATTACATGATCAATGTAATGATTTTTAATGACGAGCTCTTAGACCAGAGCTTAGCATAATTCTCAACAGAGAGACTTCATCCAGCAACTTATGGAAACAGATGTGGAGACCCACAGCCAGACATTGGGCAGAGCTCAGAAAATCCTGTGGAATAAGGGGGAAGAATTGTAAGTCAGAATTGTGAAGGGCAGGAGAAGAAAACAACCCACAGAATCAACTAACATGGTACTTATAGGAGTGTATAGAGACTAAACTGCCTGGGTCTGACCTAGGTCCTCTCTGTCTGTCTGTCTGTCTGTCTGTCTATCTATCTATCTATCTATCTATCTATCTATCTATCTATCTATCTATCTATGTTGTGGTTGTGTAGCTTAGTATTCTTGTGAGAGTCATAATACTGAAATTGTGGGCTCTCTCTGACACTTTTGGCTGACTTTGGGACCCTTTTACTCTTACTGGGTTGCCTTGTCCAGCTGTACTATGAAGGGAGGAGCTTTGTCTTATCCCTGGGAGGCCTAATCTTTTCTGAAGAGAAATAGAAGTATGGATGGAGGTATGGGGGAGGGGACTGGGAGGAAAGGAGGAAAAGGAAACTGTGGTCAGAACATAATATATGGGAGAAGAGTAAATAAAATGAGAAGAAAAAGAAAAAAAAACAGCAAAAGAAAGAATTACTTTTTAGAGAAAATCAATAGCATTTACAAATCTTATCCAAATTAATGAAAGGTGGCGGCAGAATATTCAAATTAACAAAATTAGAAATGAGAAGGGGGGCGTAAAACCAGACAGGAATTTAGGTGTATTTCTATATCACTTTCTTTCTGCTTTGATACCTTGAAGAATGACTCTCCCTAAACCAGAAGTTCACTATTTCTGCAAAAGTGGTTGGGTAGCAATCTCTAGGGATGCTGTCTCTAGTCTGCAATGCTGAGTTTCTCTCTGGGTGCTGGAGGTTCAAACTCAGTTCCTCCTACCACCATTTCCCTAGCACCTGAAAATTAAAATACTATATTTCAACTTTCTGGTCTTATACTATTAGTTAAAGAAGTTTGTAGCAATTTGACAAGAATGTCCAAATTTCTTTAAAATGTGTATTATTTTACTGTAAAATTCTACTTTAAAATCCCCCAAACTATACCAAGGACATACATGGAACGTCATGCATAAAATCATGCTTATCTGAGAAGGATCTGTCATTGGGAGCATTGGTTGTTCTACAGGACTCAGGTTCAATTCAAACTCATATAGCAACCCACAATTATCTGTAATTCTAGTTGCAGCCATATGATTCCTTCTTCTGGTCTCAGTGAATATCAGACATTCATGTGGTACGCAGACATACATGCAATCATCACACATGCACATTAAGTAAAACAAGGAAGCCATCAAGCAAACAAACAGTAAAACAACCAGGATCATCAGAGTAGGGTTAGAACATGGCAAAGCTGAAAACACAGATATTATGTGAGTGGTTAGTGAAATTATGATATCTCCCTCTGTGGACTGTATTATTATTAATCACTCAGTATAATTACTGAGTGCTTACAGTGTACTCGGTACTAAATTAATTTCCTTTATTGTAATGGCTCACTCTTGATCTTCAGAATAACTACATCACTCTTTTACAGAGGAGCAAATTAAAACTTGCCAGGGCTAATTAACCTTCTTAAAGTTACATCAAAAGTAGAAGGTGGAAGTACATTTTGAAACAGACCCACATTAGTGAGTGTCATACTACATCACTATTAGAAATAATTGTATAAAGTACTCATATAATGTTGGGGACCGCACTAGCCCCAAGTTGGGGCGGCCAAAATAAATGTTGCAACCCAGGCAAAATGTTGAGGCCCAGGCCGACCCACGTTTGGGCGGCCAGTGTATCCCGGCCCAAGCTGCCGCTCCAGTCTTCAGGTCGGGGGTTCAGCAAGAGCGAGGGTGAGGCTAGATTTTACCTAATGTCTGATGTGTATGAATCTCTCTCTCTCGTCTAATGTCTCCCTAATGTCTTCTCTCTGCTGTGTCTCCCTAATGTCTGAGATTCGTCTCTGATGATCCCTCTATAGTCTCTGATCTCCGTCTATATATTCTCTGATCTCTGGTTCTGTCTTCTATAGTCTGACTAATGTCTTCTATCGTCTCAATTCTGATCTGTTCTGTCTCTGCCTTTTATATGTCTCACTTCTAAGCCACGCCTCTAAGTTACACCTTTAATCATGCCCTTAGGTCTTGTCTCTAACTCTGATCTCTATACTTCTAAGTCATACTCTTAAGTCACACACCTTTAATCTCACGCACCTTTAATCTCAAGGTATCTAAACCAAGATTATTGGAGTGTGCTCAGCTGTTGTAGGCTATTGTAATCCAAATCTCATGTCAGGGTACATGGCTCAAGATGGCTGCAAAGCTGATAGCCGCTTTCTGCTAAAAGTCGGCCCCCAACGCTCATACAATTATTATGGACAGTTGGCACATCATTCTATAGCCTGCAGTGAAGGCAGATTTGGGAGTAAGTTTAGAGGTAGTTGTGTAGAGAGTATATTAGTTACATATTGAGCTTTCTAATTGCATACATTGATTTCACACAAAAGTGTTCTTTCTGAACCAGTTAGTATAGCTTATTATTGTACACTAATATTTCATGCTTACATACAATTAAATATATGGGAAAGTGCCTTGGGTATTTTGAAGGATGGTATAATTAGTACAGTTCCATGTTTTCCTTATGGATTTATAAGTCTTACTAAAAGCTGAACGGCTTCCTTTTCATTTGTTTTCAGTGTTCTCTGTAGCCAGTGGAGAACATGCAGGCACAGTGAAACGTGTGGCACAGCTAGATGCCAGAGCATCAAAGTAAGAATCTGAAACTGAATTCCCAAAGCCTCTGGAGCTGAAACATGTCTCTTTCAATTCCTCCTAGTTCAAGATATTCATGACCAGAATCTTGATTTAATAAGTGCACAGAGACGGATCAATTTACCAAAGACAGACTCTGAATAAGAAAGAATGCAGGTCCATAGGAATAAACATAAACTTTATATTCAGATGAAGAAAAATATCTTCAAGGAAAATAATGCGTATATTTACTTTTTTTAATGGTGCATGTGCATACATTTGTATATCTACATTTAACTATATATTAGTCTATATTCACTTTCCTATTTATAAAGCATGTGTGCATGCACATACATGTATCGTCACATATCTGCTTCTGCTATGGAATCCACATGTTTGACTCAGTTATACAAATAGCTTCTTAGTAAATTTCAGAGTACAAAGTTCATTTGATTGTATGGGAGAGGATTCTGGAACAGGTCATAAGCTTTCAGTAAGCATGCGGATTTTAGTGTGTGCATCAAAATATTTACCTCCCCAGGGCTGATAAATACAAGGAAAAGTAGTGAGTTAGAAGCAAATCTGAAACCCTACAGATAGAAACTTTTGACAAATTACCATCCAGAATTTTATCATTGGGAAACTATAAGACTAGAACACAGTCAAAGGCAAAGATGAGAACCACTGTCCTCAGAGGTCTTAGTAGACTATCTAAACAGATGAGGTTGCAGTTAAGTAGCATGTACGAAGAAGAATACAGCATAGAGATAAGTGGAAGTCTGTGACAATCTGAGTACAAGAAACTCAAGGGGTTTTGAATGCATTTGTTTATATTCCTGGAGATTTCCTGAGGAAACATCAAAATAAAGTGTGCGTTTCATTTACCATTTAAAACACTGGTTGTCAATCTGTGGGTTACAACACCTTTGGGAGTCTAACAATCCTTGCATAGGTGTCTCATATTGGCCATCCTGCACATCCGATATTTACAGTATGATTCATAACAGTAGTAAAATGACAATTATGAATTATCAATGAAATACTTTTATGGTTGGGGGTCACCATAAGTATAAAACTGTATGATAGGGTCACAACATTAGGAAGGTTTAGAACCACTGAGTTAGAAGGAAATACACATGATCAAACAGGGATTAAGTCCAAGAAGTAAAGTGATTCCAGCAGATTCTCTCATAATTACCTCCATCTCTCTTGCATTGCAATATTTACTCTATAAAGAAACAATAGTAAAAGCACCTTATGTATATAAACTTTCTTGTCATTATAAAGCTAAGTGAAACAGTATTAAAAATAGGTTATGGAACAGATGCATCTCTAATGGACATGGAGACGTCACCATTTATTTTTCTGATTAGAGAACAGAAGTAGTCCAGGACCATATGATGCATCTTGTAGAAGCAGCTATATGGATTACAAAATCTATCCTATGCCCAGAGTAGAATTACAGCCAAATATTTTAACTGTGTCCGAAAAAAAAATCAATGATTAGGAATACCATTGCATATCCAGAGAAATGCCTTTTAGATCCCTGGTTTCCACATATAAATCAGTTGTGATGATTTGCATCTGTATCCCCAGAGTTCACTCATCAGTCAGATTAGTAGAAATAGCAAGCTTCAGATTCAGTGAGAAGTCGTATCTCACATATTAAGGTGGAGAAGCAACTAAAGAAGTCATCCCAATATTAATTTCTGGCCCCCATGTGCACTTGTATGCGACTGGATGCACATACATGTAGACATAAATTACAAGCACACACACAAGAGAAGGGAGGGAAGGAGGGAGGGAGAGAGAGAGCGAGATAGAGAGACAGAGACAGAGAGAGACAGAGAAAGACAGAGAGAGAGACAGAGTCAGAGACAGAGGGAGAGAGAGAGAGAGAGAGAGAGAGAGAGAGAGAGAGAGAGAGAGAGAGAGAGATACTAAGAGAGACAGACACAGAGACAGAGACAGAACTCACTGGACTTAAAAACATAACAATGTAGTCATTGGGAACTTGGTAGAAAGGTGTAGAATGGAGGAACTATGTTAGCTCAATATAAATATAGATGGATCATCACTAACCAAATGTATGGGTGTTATTTTCATTTTTAACTCAGCTCTTTTGGTCTGATGTCATCTGTATGTCAGTTCTATAAGTTAATTCTGATACACATTTTCTATTTAAATTCCGTTGTTTAGTGGTAGTAATGTTATATGATTTCGAAGTTGTACTGACAGACCATTTCTCTGTGAGGTCACAAGGTAAAGAGTGTGTTCTCTAATCGTGGTAATGAGAAAAGAAAAAGACCAGGCAAGGAATGGAAGTGGATCAGACAGCAAATTACAATCAGGTGTTAGAGCTGATATTTTATATGAAAAAAAAAAGCCAAAAAAAAAATTCCATAAGTTGCTAAAGTGAGAACAAACCCAAGAGAATGAAAAATACAAAAAAAAAAAAAAAAAAATTGAAGAGAGGGAAATCAATATGTAAGTTAATTTGAAAGAGTAAATAACATACTGTTTTCTTTGTCCTAAGAATGCTGAATTGCCTATAGGCATCCAGCAAGGGCTTAGATGTTCTCTCCTCAAACTATACAAGTCAGTGCAGGACCAAACACTCCAAGTGTCTGATATTGTGTTAATAGCACGCCCATCGATATTTCTATACTCTCTGTGAAATGCAAAATAAGGTTAATGATGGGTACTTAAAATTAAATTATGATGAAAAGAATTTGTTCTCTAATGCACTCTCAAGGCACACAGGGGATGCACAAACTAATCCCTGTGATTTATGAGTGGCAAAGACTTCTCAATCTCTGCCCTAAATGTCTCCGAGGCCCTGGGCCAGTGGGACAATGGTAATTTGCAAACCTCTACTAATGTGATAAAATATATACCATCATGTTTTGGAAAAAAAATACTTAAGCTTTATCGAGCTATAAATACCAGTGTGAGTCTTCAGTAATGAAGAAAATTATTTTTATTTACTTTCCATGCCCTGGTGATTTCTAAAAGGTCATCTATCTTAGCTATGCAATCTCAGGCTTTTAAAAGATGTTTTTTTCATCAACTTGTAGAGGTCAAGTTGAACTTTAAAGTTGTAAGAAATAGAAATGTCTTTCAGCATCCAAATTTCCTTGTCACAATAGTCATTATTGATCTCTCTGAGCAGCCTTTCTTTGTAATGTAAATTTTTTCTTAATATGCTATTGCTTTAATCATTTCATAAATCTTATGTTAAATTCCATATTTTTATTATTTTGCTATTATTTCTCCTATTAATCAGTTCACATGTGTTTAATTAGCCCCATCATCTCCATGTGAGTCATTATGTCCATTGTATCTGATTTTTATAACATGACACTGAAGTTCTAAGATACTATTCTTGAATATTTTATGTTGCAAAGGGATTGGTATAACTTGTTTGTTTTTTTTTTCTATTGAATGATGCTACCCTAACTTGGCTCCAACCCTTTTTTTCTTTAAAAAATAGATTTATTTGTTATAATTACTTTATCTGTAAAACTGAGTATAACATATAAACACATAGTATGTAGTCATTTATGAAAATATTTTAGGATACTACATGACTACATGTTTAAATTAAAAAATCATATATTGGGCTGGAATGATGGTGAGGTGAATAAAAGCACATAATGCCCTTTCAGAGGGTTCATGTTCATTCTCACCATCAACGTGAGGTGACCATCTATTATTTCAGTTTTGGAAAAACTTATACTGAGATCTTATGGGAACTAGACTCATGTATATATAATCTCCCTCTAGCCTAAACAGACACACACAAACATACACACACACACACACACACACACACACACACTTAAAATAAAATACACATTTAAAAGCAGATATTTGATTATCAATATTTGGTGTATACAAAAGAAAAACTATCTTTTCTGCAGAAGAGGATGTGAGATCCTCCAAGTTACACTGACAAAGAAAACTAGCAAATAGAATGCAGGAGTGAAAGGGGAGACACTGATGCAGACAGTAGACACAAGGAGATACATTCCTTGATGTATGATAGAACTGTGAGCCTTGCACTAGGATGGATAGATAGCTGATAGATAGATAGATAGATAGATAGATAGATAGATAGATAGAAGATAGATAGATAGATAGATAGATAGAAGCTAGACAGAGACAGATGTGTTTTGTTTTATATTACTATCAAAAATAAACAACTTATAAGACCCATAAATAGATTTTTTTTTTAATCTAATCAAGGGCTAAGTGGATCCATTGATCTAGGAGGAGCAGTATATCATAGGCAAGTTTGGAGGAGCAAACCATACCCCGTTATAGGCAAAGAGCACAAGAGTGTTTATGCTTAGAAGTTATATAATCCCCTTCAAGGAATATTTTTAATTACCTAAAGACCTCCTTGTATATTGGAGCTATTCATGTTGTACCACCTTGTACCAACCTTCCTCAGACAATTAAGACCTAAGCCATGCCAAACCCAAATCATGTACTAAACTGAATTAGCATCATGACAATTTGTAAACATAGAGTCTCCTAAAGAAATTATTAAATCTTGAGCACTGGGTTTAAGGAATAGAATTAAGATTATTGTGTTATTGTGTAGTGTTTGGGGGAGTGGATTTGCTCGCTTCTATCCTTTTCCAATACTTGAATCCCCTTGATCCTTTCTTTCGCTTCTCTATGGCAATGCTTAGCAAGATCTACAAGCAATATACATTTATCTGCTATAAAAAAAGTTCTTATTTTGATTTTGTTTTTATTTTTCTAGCTACAGAGCTTTGAGATTAGTTTCTCTTATTCAGGATTATTATTCAGTACTGTGATTTTATGTAAAATGACCCATAGGCTTGTGTTGAAACTTGGTCCTGGTACTCAGTAGGACTTCTGAGTATTGAACACAACAAGGTCACCAGCAGATTAATAAAACAATAGACTCATAGTCCACTTGGAGGAAATGACCTAGTTAGAAGAACAGAGGGTGTTCTAGGGAATTCTACACTTAGTCTCTAGTTGTTCTCTGCCTGTAACCTGCTCTCAGCTTTTCAACTTTTCTCTGCCATGCTAATCCTTCATGGTATTCCTTTCCTGATACAGACAAAAGCATTGAATCTAGCTGATCATAAAGACATCACAGAGAGTGAGCTAAGCAAGTCCTTGCTCCTTTAACGTCTTTCTTTCTTGTTTTCTGCAACAGTGAAGGAAGACTAAGTCTTTGATAGTTCTATCTAGTAGAATTTGAAAATCAAAAAATAAGAGTGGCACAGACAGAATGTTCACTGTGTCATTGGTGAAGGAGCAATAACAAAAGAAATATTTGCATAAAGAACCTTAGATCTTTTGTGAAAAGAAATATATTTAAAGGATCACTGTGCTACAATCCTATATTTCCTTGGTCAATGTCTTAATCCATCAATGTTTGCATGGGTAGATGTGGTATAAAATTAAAAAGGTAATTAAACAGTGTAATTCCATGAATGTTGTAGGTTATGAAAATCTTGCAACCTTTTCTATCTAGAATAAATGAGAAAGCTTACAGAAATTTAAGGAAAATCACAAGGATTTTGGGAAAGAAAAGAGCACTTTGACTGTGATTTTTAATACTATGTATTTGGTCTCTTTCTCTCTCTCTGTCTGTGTGTGTGTGTGCATGCACACATACATTTCTTTTGGGGGAGTGTGTGCGCATGTGTATACATTTGTGTGTGTGTACATGTGTGTGTATGCATGTATATTTATGCTCACACATATGTCATGGTGATGATCAGAAGAAAATTTCAGTTTTTTCCCTTCTGCCATGTGGGTACCAGGTTTAGAACATGGAACGCTTCAAGTTTGATGATGAGAGATTTTACCATTAACCCTCTGAGACATCTTGCTGACCAAACTGTGATTATTTTCAATTTAAACAATTTGTGTGAATCTAGGCAGACATTTTGGTGCTGTTGAAAATGATATGACATGATACTCAGAATTACATGACATGATTGTTGCAGAAGTTATATTCAGTTAAACTCATCTATGTTCAGAGATTGATTTAAAAAAAACCCCACTAATTTAAATTTATTTAAAGGGTGTTTAAAACCCAAGAAGAGTATAGTAATATGAATTTAAGGGACATTGAGAATTATTTAGTATTAAATAATTTAATATGTAAATGTATTAATCAAAACAATACGGAAATATTGAAAAGGTTCTTGCAGAGGAAAAAAGAGGCCTAAAAAGCACATGAAAAACTGAAATAAGCACATAAAAATGGTAAATGGCTGGTGATCTTTTAGAAAAATAGAAAGAGAAAATTGGAATGCTAAAATGCTCAGAGCTAATTATGTTTAAGGAAGAAGACACATTGGACTGAATATTTTACTTGCACCAGGAAAATGCATTGTTATTATAGAGATAAACTTAGCAGACATTCTTTGGCTGGTGGCATTAAACATTAAAATTAAAATTAATCCTCCTATTTTAGATGTTGGCTCACTAAGCAACCTGCCTATTAAAATTTTATCTCCCATCTATCTCATCTCTAAGAGAGAGGATGCATTCTTGGAGAACTCCAGACTCTATGTCCTTCTCAGAAATATCATTCTCAATGTAAATTGATATATTGCTATTCCGGCATTGATGCATTAGTGCCTGTAAAGAAGTTACTAAGTCTGCCCTTCAGCAAAGTCAGACCTACTTTGATGGCGTGACATATGAGACTTTGTAGCCTGCCAACTCTAGGTCGAAGGTTGACCTCTGCTGTGATTACCTATAACTGCTACCCTGGTGTATTGAACCACAAATCACCAAAGTTGATCAGCATCTTTTAAAATTAACCATGTCTAGGTTTTATATCAAAATTATAAGTTTTTAAAGATTGGGAAAATTTGCTAATTTCATATTCCCAAAATGCTTAGAATTGGTCATCCTGGTGGTGTTTGTAGCTATAAGGATATCAATGGTATTGTTCACACTATTCAGTACTGTTGGTAGCACTAGATGTTAATGAATACTGACAACTTGTTTGCAAACACAATTTTGCTAGCAAAATATTTCTGCAAGGATGTATAGGAAGTAGAAATCTTGGCATGTGTTCAGTTAAAACATAAACAGCATATACCACTTATGAAATTCATGATCATGTCACAAGTTTATGAATTACACTATTGTTTATATTTTTGAAAACTTTGAAAATCAACTAAGAAAAAAATGTACAAAATACAGATCTGCAAATTTGATATTATTACAAAATAATCTTCTTCTCAGAAATAAACTTAGGACTACTTAAAGACCTTGTATAGTAGAGAAGCCTGCTCAAAAAAAAAAAAAAAACCCAACAACAAACAAGCAAAAAAAGATTAAAAGAGGTATTGCATGTAAATATAAGCATGTCAGGAAGGTTGGACTGAGGAGAGTGTTCAAAAAGAGTGTATGTTCAATGGAGGCCAGGAAAGTAACAACATAGAAAAGGTACATTGAACTTTTAGAAGGTTATATGCCACTTCTTGTGTGAATGATGGTGATATTGCTGTAGATATATTTCAAAAACTAGAAAGAACTAACAAACCTTGAAGAAAAGGAAGGAAGAATCTTTGTTTCCAAAGACTCAATCAGCAGAAATAAGCAGGCACTCCATATAACAATTGATCATGTTGGTCTGTGGTTGTCTTATCTAAGAAATAAATTAGTGCCTTGAGGAATTGGAGACTCTTATTTCCATTTTATTTAGTGGTAACAAAGCATTACATATGAAAAGAAGTCAAAAAAATAATAGAATGAATTTGAAAACCCTTGCCTTATATAGAGATAAAAATTTTGTTCCTTGCTGTGGGAAAGATTAATGAATCTGGCCAAGATTCTTCTCTTTGACAGAAATGAGGACAGAGCAGCCAAAATTTTCCCAATCTTCTAAGATATTGAAAGTTAGAGAAATGCTTCCCAGTTTATATGGAGATATCTTTTATCATATATGTATAGGGTAAGTCTTCTAAGGATGTTTTCAAAGTATGAGAAAGCTGTTAAAAATTATTGCAAGCATGAGAGTAATCTGTGTTTGAGGATGAGATTTCATAATTTATATATTCCCTTTGGAGTATATTTGTTCCCTTAATGTCACCTCTAACTCCTCCTAGATTCTCCCAACAGCTCTTTTAACTTTATGTCTTCTTCAGTTTTCCTTATTCTTATTTTAAAATTTCCATGTTATTTTTAATGATAATATAATTATATTTATTCCTTTTCTTTCCTACCTCTAAAACCATCTCATATGTTCTTTGCTCTCTCCCAAGCTTATGGCCTCATTTTCATTAATTGTAATTATTTATGTATACACCTATTCATATACATTCCTAAATATAACCTGCTCATTTTGTATAATGTTACTTTTAGTTATGTTTTCAGGCTGGCCGTTTGATGTTGGATAACCAACCACATGGTATGCTCCTTCTGGGAATGACTTTCTCTGGTCTTCAGCATTCATTAGTTACATGTGGTTCTTTGTGAAAGGGTTGAAGCCTTGTGGACTACTATATTCTTTGCTAAGTTCAACCTTAGATAGTATTGTAGGTGAGACTTTATAGGTGTAGCTTCTGACATTTCTAGGAGACACAATCTCTCAGAAAATGTCCTACTTAATGTTGCCCATATTTGTGGGATAATCCCCAAGAGCATGGTCAACCAACCATGAGTCACATGTCTAATAAAGACAGATTCTTCTATTTCTGCCAGCCATCCCACCCTGTTACACCTCAGCTCAGGGTTGGAATATATTTACTTCTTTGCCCATTTAGGATGAAATCTTAACTAGCTTGATCTTGTACAGGCAAACATAGATGGTGTGAATTTATAAAAGCAATAGTCACCTCCACAAGTTCTTAACCAGAGAATCCCAGAAATTCACCTCAAACAAAACAAGTTATTGTCTTTGCTCTTGGTTCCCCATCAAAACTTGGAGGTAAGACATCATTGCCGAAGGTTTCACATATGTTGGTCATGGGGCTTTGGAAAATCAACCTGGTATTAACCTTTAAGTTGCCTTTATGCTAGTATCTTTCATAGTGCTGCAACATACTATGCCACTTGCTGAAAGAGAAAAGTTATTAGCAGTCTTACCTAACTTTGTAAAGATACAATAATGACAATCCTTGCAGAAATGCTCATTGATTCAATAGCAGCATTAATGTTATGGGGTGAGTCAGCCACTTTTTGATTAAATTTATAGCCTTTTCATAGAAGAAAACACATAAGAGGTGCAGTAAATCTGACCAAGATCCCATGATCAGGAAGATCATAACCTACTATTATGTTGTTCAGTATATCTAAAACCAAACTTCATTGTACACCCATTTCTCTATACAGATGATTTAGTGAAGTTCTTATTCCTTATTAGAGAAGTGTTTTTGAAGTGGGTAGTAGTTAGTGCAATGATCTACAACTGATCAAAGTGAAAGTGATAAATGTCTATAGAATACTCAGATGTTAATTGTACATCTACATCATGAAGCCTTCCATGAAAGCCTCAGAGAATATTGCAAAAGAAGGGATGGAAAGATTGTAAGAGCCAGAAGTCATGGAGGATTGAAGTGGAACTATGCTTCCTTGAAAACCCTTTTTTTTTAATGGAGAAAAATCTCCCACCTACCCATTCAAACAAAAACCCATATATTTGTGTACAATTCTTTCACAACTACTTACAGAGTTCATATATGGGAGAAAAAAAGTTTAGTGGTACTTATATCCTAGAATTTAGTAGCAATCCTAACACATTTTATATTTCTTGCTACATTTCCATAATTTTATTTTTGTTTCATTACTTATCCCAAAGCCTAACTTAATTAGCAGCATCGGATAATGAATCAAGCAAATTGCATTATGTGTGTGTGTGTGTGTGTGTGTATGTGTATCTATATCTATATCTACATATATATATCTGTGTGGTTCTCAGAATATGATACAGATTTGTCTGAACATATTCAGTATCTTTACTTTTCTCCTGAATTAATATGCATATATTTTGTGTTTATTTTTAGAATGGGAGATATTAGGTTGCTTGGATACAGAAGGCTCCACATGACCCAGTTGCTTAACTTGGCTATTATAGAAAACATACACTTATGTGTTATTTAGTTCAGCTTGACTGGTTCTGATACAGATGTAACATGAATGCTACCACTGTTACTGTTAGGTAGCTATCTAGAAAGTAGTAGGAGGTTTAACTGGGAAAGGGTTTTTACCTTACAATCAAATTTGGACACCAAATCCTGTATCTATAATAATTAACTGATTTCAAAGAGATTAAGGGAGAACCATTACTAGGATCTTGCCCTGGTATTGGAAAGAAAATAAAAATGAAACTGATGAAAAATGAGGAAGGTTGAGTCAATGAGGCTCCTTGGGAATATTAAGTGTAGGTGATACCCTCCTGGTGAAGCACTGACACTTTTGTAGGTTCCCTTTTCTTCTGTAATTTTTTTCATTTATTTTGCTGAATGCTTTTTAATTTAAAAAATAGTATTTGAGTTTGTATGTCCAGTATTGAATAGATGGCATTGTAGATAGCCCAGAAAATCATAAAATTACTACTAGTATCTGGCAGTGGTCATCTAATTAAGGACAAAGATTTACTATTGTCCCCTCATTTGAGGTAATTCAAATGGGTATGTCAACCACCTGGTCAGGAATAATGCTTTAAGAAGCTGAGTTTTTTGAAAACATGAAATAACTGCATAAATTCTGACTCATCATTTAGGTTGTAACAACAGGATATATGCCCATCAATAAGAATGTATCCTATACAGAGCTCTCTCTGGTTATCCATAGTCAAGCAGTGTGAGTGTTTTGCTCTATACTAGTTCTACGGCTTTTGTTCACCCTCTATCTCTTAACTCTATTTCATTTTGTTCTGTATTCAGAGCCATTAAAAGTAGGATGATTTCTGCATTCTATTATTATATTCTGTGTGTCTAGTCTCAATTATTTGAATGGAGAACTCAAAGACAAGGGAGCCCAGAGTACACTGGAGCAAGATCTTGGAAATAATATTATTTGTAACCATCCCAGAGATGGGTAGAGATTAATTCTTTGAATAGCATATTAATCAGCAGTATGTTCTCAACAAACAGAATGGTTATACATCTATATCTACATCATATACATCATCATATACACCATAGGCTTCATATACATCATAAACATATATATCATATACACATACATCATATACACATACACATATATATATATCATATATACATACATATACACACATACACATATACATCATATACACATACACCTATACACATTCACATACACATACACATACGCATATACATATGGTGTATAATGTGAAGAGAGAGAAAAAGAATGAGAGAGAGAGAGTGAGTGAGTGAGAGAGAGGAGAGAGAACTCATTGCTTGTGAAATTACAGGGAAAATTAGATAAGTATAGTAGCTTGAAGGAAAATAACCCCCTTATTGGTTCCCAGTTGTTTGAACTGTTTGAAAAGGATAAGGAGGTACAGCCTTCTAGAGTAGGTGTGCCACTTGTGGTGGGTTTCAGGTTTTAAATATTATGCCATTTGAAGTTCTCTCCCTCTTTTTCTCTGTCTCTCTGTCTTTTTCTCTCTTCTGTATTTCACAGTGCTCTATCTCTGTCTTCCTGCATCCAACTTTTGGAGGAGGATATAAAGTCTTAAGCTACTGCAGGCACCATGCCTTCCTGCCTGCTACCATGCCCTTCCTTCATGATGGTTATAGTTTACAATCCTCTGGAACCATCAGTCTCAAATTAAATGCTGTATTCAATAAATTCCTTTGGTGATATTATTTTGGTTTTGTTTGCATGGTTTTTTTTGTCAGGGCAGTAGAAAGATAACTAAGGCAGAAGTTGTTATCAGGAGTTATGGTATATCACTGTGCAGGACTAAACATCCTTGTTTTTGGAGGAATGAGGAAGACTTTTTGAGTCTATGGACAGCTCAATCAGTAGTCATAGTAGGAACTGGAAGAGAATGGTGTTTTGGCAACTGGGCTGAAAATCTCTCCTGTGATATTAAGCCAAATTTTTGAGTTCTTTTCCCTTATCTTAGAATCATCCTCCTGAGGTTAGAGTTTTGCACTAATTTCATTGACAGAGGATATTTTAAGACAGTCAAATGTCGACTATATCCTATAATTATTAGTGACCACTCTTATGCAGGTCTACAATGAAAAAGACCACAAAGAAAAATGATAAATAGAAACTGTAGAGCTTGGGAAGAAAAATAGCATCAAGAAATGTGATGTTGAAGCCAAGATTTGTGCTAAAACAAGGTGAAACAGGAAAAAGAGAATAGTGTCCTCAAGACAAGACACTACCCAGCTAATTCTACAACTATTAAAAACGAAAAGGCGTAAGTGATGATTTGCTCCTAGACAAGAACAAAAAAAAAAAGCAAAATTTGTGCAAATATAAGTCAAGGAGGGAGCTAGTTCACAGCCCACACAGGAGAACTTGGTAGCATGGACATATGACTATAGTTAACAGATTGCCTTGAATCTCAGAAGAGAGTTTGGACTTTGGATTGTTAAGCACTCTTGAGACAGAAAGACTATGGGGACTTCTGAAGTTAGATTAAGTAGATCTTGCATTAGGATATAGCCAAAACATAATGAGGACTGGGAGTGAAGTATAGTGGATTGAATTAGAATCACTTTATTTTTCCATAGGGCCATGTGTTTGCATACTTGGTTCCTTCTTATTGGAACTGTTTGAAAGAATTAGGAGTTGTGGCCTTGTTGGAAGTGTTTCACTGTGTGGTCTATGAAGTTTCAAAATCTTTTGCCATTCTCAGTTAGAACTACCTCTTTCTACCTGCCTTCAATTTGTGGATAAGGATGTACATTCTTAGCTGCCATTTCAGAGCTATGCCTTCCTGCCTGATGTCATGCCCATGCCCATGGTAATCATGATCTCTTACCTCAGGAGCCATGAACCCAGAAATTAGACTCATTCTTTTATAGTTGTCTTGGTTGAGGCATTTTGTCACAGCAATAGTAAAGTAACTAAGACAACAAGTATCTAGCATCTATATTACTCAAACTAGAAATTCAGATAAGACAGTACTGTAGTTTCTACCCAAGAATAAAAGATTGAGGAATAACCTTCCAGTAGCATAGGTTCCAACCTAAATGCCACTATATAGAGGCACACTCAGCATTGCTGCCGTAGCTCAGTGCTGAGTATAAGAGCAACAATGGTATCTTCAACTCAAAGCAGAAAGTTTGGAAGTACTCTTTGTTATTCTTGCAAAGCTTAGCATTTGTCTTCTTCAAGTTTCTGGGTTTTTATGAGGCCAACTCAGCACCAGGGGTAGTTAGTTGGTTTTCTTAATCTGTAAATTCAAATGATAATCTCAACTGAAGTTGTTTGTGAAGTAACTGTGGTTTGAGCACATTCCAGGACAACCTGTATGTCAATCCAGTTGTCGCAGAAAATTAACAATCTAAACAAGCTTTTTTCATTGTTTTTAATAGACTACATTTCCTGGAAAGAAATTAAATTTTGAATGATTATGTTTTTATCTGATTTTATTTTTAAATCTCAAATACTGTGCTGTCCCTACTTACTTTATTTTACTATTAAATAATATTCTTCAAAACAGTTTCCTAAAGAGGATATAAAAATTGTGCTAAATGATTTTTATAATATTATAGTGTTCTTTTAAAGACTTATTGATCTTTATAAAATTATTATATGCACAAAATAACAGGTCTGTTAATAGTATTTACTTTGGTAAAAGGATGTGATACTCAGGTCAGCATTTAGGATGAAGATTTAACTCAGTGCAAACAGCCACTATCTAAAAATTAGATGAGTATGAGTATATAATATAGTTATGAAATAATTAGAAAATTTTGGTCATGTGGCTTAAATATACATTATTTATTTATAAAACAAAATTTAGAGCTATATTAGATGTTGTTCTAAGAAAATAAATATATTCTACAGTCCTTATAAAACAGGAAAATTGAATTTTAGAAACAGATGTTGGATACTTTTTTCAGAAATTTGAAAATATTACTCTTATTTTATGTATAAGAATGTTTTTCCTGAATATGTATATATATATATATGTATATATATATTCATATATATATATATATATATATATATATATATATATATATATATTCACTTTATGCATACAGTGATCTCATTGGATCCCCTGAAACTGGAGGTGTGAATTGTCATGTGGGAGTTTGGGATTGGACATGGGTCTTCTTACCCACTGAGCCTTATCACCAGTTCCTTTTTTCAAGTAAAAAAATTATCATGTGAAAAGGAATTAAAGATTAAGTAAAATAACTCCAGCAATATACACAGAACTCAGAGGGGTATAGCAAGATCAACAATGGTAAAACCTGTAGCAGAAATTTCGCTGCCCAATCTATTTTAAATATTGATGCAACAGGAGACCTGTGATTGGACATGGAAAAGAGAGGCAGAGCTAAGCAATGGAGAGAGAAAGAGAGTCTCAGTAAGTGAGAGAGAAGGCAATAGAAAAAGGAAGCAGACCGTGGACCACAGTGGCTTTAAGTATCATAGGTAGCTATGAAACCAAAAGGTTACAATAATTGGGATAAATTGTCTAAATTGTGCTGACATCTTGGGATTTGAATATTTGCTGATACATATATATATATATATATATATATATATATATATATATATATATATATTTGGTTAACTATAAGCATTAAGAGTTTTGATTTTACCAGGTGATGTGTGTTGTGGCTGACCACGCGGTAGATGATCCTGGAGTGGGGCTAGCATGGCCAGGAGGGGAGCTCTGGAGCCAGAGAGGACACCCAGCTGGTGCCAGGCAGCCTAATGGTGCTGGCCTTAGTGCAGGAACTTGGTGGCTAAACTTGGAGCCGGCCAGATGCCTCTTTTTTAATAGCTCCCACTACAAGACCTTCTTCCCAGAATGCCCTGCATTTCCTAAAATGTATTTTATATTATAACTTAAATAATTTAAAATATAATTATTTTATATTTATAACTTTCCTAAAGTGTATTTTATATTTGTTCATAGGGAAATACTGGAATATTACCTTTGATACAATTTATCGATCTTATTATAAAAATAGGAACAATAAATATCTTAGAAATTCTGCAAGAAAACTATAACCACAAATAAATTTGACAAAGCTAGCACTAATTATGACATAGAAAATTGGATGTGCTTCTTAGATCTTTGCCTAAGAATATTGGTACAATTAGTAAATTAAGTTATAAAGTACATTATGTCTCAATTCCAGAATATTGTATTGGAAAGAATTTCTCTATATAGACTTTAGTGTCATTCACCACTCTGAAATTCATTGGACATTATTCATATGTATACTTCTGAAAAACTAAGACTGCATTAATTTTTTATTATATTTTTATTAAAGACAGAAGATCAGAATATTATTGAAGAGCCTAGAATTTTAAGTTAGTTTCTTATACTGGAGGATAGTAACAAAAGCCTTATATAGCTATATGCTTTGGTATCTGAAATTAGAAATAAACTTAAAACAATGTTTATACTGGAGTAAACTTTATCATCCTTTATTGATAGAAAGCAGAACATACTGAAAAGAGGGCAAGAACAAATACAGCAACTAATCTGAAAGAACTATTAATAAATAGCCCATTATAAAACACTAGGAGTATTTTCACATCTGAAATAGTGCTCTATCCAAAGTTGTTCTAAAGAGAAGAGAATATCTACATCTTTATAGGTGAGATGTGTGTGTGTGTGTGTGTGTGTGTGTGTGTGTGTGTGTGTGTGTGTGTGTGTGAGTGATTTTTTAGGAAGAATAGCAAGAAGTTATTTTATCTAAACCTCTTAGTAGGTCACATGATGATCTTTTGCCATAAGAGCCACAGCTGTTCTTTCAAGTGAGCAATGCTCTGAAAGTCATTTTTTAACCAGCAAAAGAGGCTAATGGACACAGCCTATGTCTAGGTTTGTTGTAGAGATGCTACCATTTTATATATGGTGAAGCAAAACCATATATAGTAACTGCTTTCACATATTATCAGAATCAAAATATTGAACATTCTTTATTATTATTATATTGTTATTATTTAAAACAATTTTTAAATTTAAATACAGTTTGATCACATTCTCCACCTTCTCCAATTTCTTCCAGATCCTTTTCCCATTTTCTACCTTCTCAAACTCACAAGGCTTTCTCAAAAAACACAATCAGAAATGCAATATAACCACCCACCAAAACCCACCAAAGAAAGCGCATAAAAGCACACCCAAAAGGAGAAAGAAGAAAGGAAGGAAGGGAGGGAGGGAGGGAGGGAGGGAGGAAGGAAGGAAGGGAGGGAGGGAGGAAGGAAGGAAGGAAGGAAAACACCAAGCTGTAACCAAATAAAATCATACAAAAAATGTTGAGTCCATTATATATGTAACTAGTCCTGAACATGAAGTCTGTCCACATTGGTTGATATACCCAGTGTCACAGTATTAGAATAAAACCGATTTTCCCTCTCGTGAAAGGTATAAGTTACAGTTCAGATATTAACCTTTATCCCAGTGGCTTGGTTTTTTTTTCTGTCTGTCTTTCTTTCTTTCTTTCTTTCTTTCTTTCTTTCTTTCTTTCTTTCTTTCTTTCTTCAAAAATATATTAAAATAAATTATACTAAGATAAAACAAAAGCTATCACATTGAAATTGGACAAGACAAACCAACAGGAAAAAAAAAGGAACCTAAAAGAAGGCAAAAGAAACAGAAACTCCTTCATTTATACAACTAGAAATCCTATGAAAATACTAAAGAGGAAGCTATAATAAAAATGCCAAGGACCTGGCACAGACCAGTGAAGGCCCTTGTATGCTGCTTCAGGCTCTGTGAGTTTATAAGAGCTTTGCTTATGTAGATTTAGAAGGCTTTATATCTTTAGTATCCTCTATCCTCTTCCTCTCTCTCTCTCTCTCTCTCTCTCTCTCTCTCTCTCTCTCTCTCTCTCTCTCTCTCTCTCTCTCTTCTGTAGAGTTCCCTGAGGTCTGAGGGGAGGAAATTGATGGAGACATTCCATTTAGACCTGAATATTCCAAGGTCTCTCACTCTCCATGTAATGTCTAGCCATGTGTTTCTAGAAGCTTCTCTGACTATAGTTAAACAAGGTACTAGTCTATGAATATAGCAGGATGACATTAGGAATTATAACATTGTTATGTTCTTTTAGGGGAACAATAGTACTTGGCTTTACCTTACATCCTTGAACTTTCTAGTCCCAGGATCTTGTTTACCCATGCAGTACTGGATTTGAGTTCCAGCTCATGGATTTGGCCTTAAGCCAAATCAGTTATTCATTGGTTCCTCCCACAAACATGTGTTGCCATTGTCTTAGCACATCTATTAGGAAATACACCATTGTAGATCAAAGGTCCTATGGCTTGACTGGTGTTTATGTCTTCCTTCTCATAGAGTACAGAGCATATTCTTGTTCCAAATATACTGGAACTTATAGATAAAGGCTCTATGTAGGTAACTACTATATATCTCCATGTTCAATGTGTTTGATAAGTGTTGTGTTCACCAATGGAACCTTGCTGTCATTTTGTGGAAAGCAACCTATAGTCTTCACAACAGTCTAGTTTGCCTATGGATTCCTGTTGGACCCCTTTGGCCAACAACTCTACTAGAATATATATATATAATAGTACATTTGTCTAGGATATTTGATATAAACACATTAATCATTTTTCTCTTCTCATTTTAGTTTTAATATCTATAAGAAAAATATTGGCTCAGATGTTTTTGTATCTATTTAACTTCATAAACTGTGGTTGGCCACCAGTATTAAACACTGTTTATTACTTTTATTCTCAGTCTTACTGAACAATGGGTTTGTGGAATGACCTATCTGGCCTATCTTCAAATCTGTATGTAAAGCAATATATACATAAATGGCATAGCAGAGTTTTTTTCTTAATTTTTTTGGATAACACTCATTTCCAAAATTTTGATCATTTAGCTAATATTTTGTGCCACCAAGAATATCCATCTTTCATGACCAAAATAATTTCTAACATAATATAATTAAAACTTTAAAAAATATTTTGAATATTACATCTCAAAAGAGTTTGAAAAACAGGTATTTTTCACTGTTGGTAATTGCAACTGGAACCAGAACTTTTCAAATGACTCTTATCCTACATTGACCTTTGTCTTTTCAGTCACATAAAACTTGCCTATGTGAGCCAAGTTACCCACATTCCAACCTCCATAGAACAAATTATCCAAAGTACAAGTTCCTATTGCTGCTAAATGAATGAGAAATCAAACGAGCTTAATAGTCATTAAACATAATGCTTACCACCTGTTTTCTAAGTCATCTTAGCATACAATGATCGAGAACTACCTGGAAAATCACTTATATGGCCCTATGCATTCTGTTACATATATATCTAATTGTACAAACAACCATCATTTAAAATTTTTATTCCTTCACCCTTGATGACTAGTCAATTATTCTCATTTTGAAGAATTTCAGGGGGCACTGATACCATAATGGAAAAACTCAACTGTGGAATAATATTAGAATGAGTTTTATTTGATCCCTATGTCAAGCAGATAAAATTCTTAGGTTGTTCTTGATGGATGAACATTTATAATTGTAAAGCAACAGTTTATTCTTTTGTGGGAAATTAAAGTGGGTAAGTCATGAGCTATATCCTTGAAGAGTTTGGAATATAATGAAAAAAATTAAGTAAATATCAAGAGATAAATGTGACAAAATAAAGTGCAAAGCATGAGATACTTTATTAAGATTTTAAATGTTTTAATGGTATGTATATGTGTGTATTTTTGTAAATGTGTGAATGTGTACACATGAGGATAGATGCCCATGGAGGCCAGAAGTGGGTGTAGAATCCATTGAAGTTGGTTCGACAAGTGGTTGTGAACTGTTCAGCCTGCTTCCTAGAAATTAAACTCAAGCCTTTTAAAAAGAGTAGTAAGTGCTTTTAATGGCCGAGCCATCTCCTCAATTCCAGTAAGATTTTTTTAAAATGCCACTGAGGTTCAAAGAAAGTGAAGCTGCATGTGGTTTTACATGGGAACTGATTCCAACTAACTTCTATGAAAAGTGTTTTTTTTTTTTTTTAACTCAGTCTTCAACAGTAAACAGTAACCTACAAATAGTGCTTGCAGAAAGGCCTTCATACTAACAGAATAAAAAAGGCTGTGTCTACAATATGCGCAGGGTATTAGATGAGTATTTTATAGGATACAATTATAGCCATATATTTGAGACCTTTTGCCAGAATGCACACACATATATATAGCATTTCAAATTTCATACATATATATGTAATATATCATATTTTATATTTATATAATATGTTAATATAGCATATTAACATTATTAATACTATTAAATTATAGTTATTAATGCTATAATTTTATTATTAAATATGTAATATATGATTGATATATATGCTTCATATATGATATATAATATACTATATATAATATAGTATATATAATTATTTAATATATAATATGTAATACAATGTAGTATATAATTATTTAGTATTTAAATTTGATATTTATTAAATATTAATAATATATAATAAGATATTAGTTATACACAATATATTACATATAAAATATATTCTACATACACATACTGTAGAGTTCACTGTCTATACTTTAATACAATTTTCATTAGTTTTTATAGTGTTGATCCTACATTATTGCTATGTGGTAGATGAAGGTAATAGGTGTTGTAGTTAACAGCTCTAAGGTTAATTGGAAAAGTTGCACAGATTCTTGAATTCTGTTTCTCCTCTTGAAATGTATACTTTTCACGGCTATAAACACATACCACAATAACTGTGCTTCCTTTTCTCTCTATTATGAAGGTTAGTGGCAATGCTTCTTATAAAGAACTTACAGAGTCCAGACAGTTCACAGGAAATTTTCAAAGGGTTAAATAAGCCAGGCATATTGGCACACAACTTTTAATCTCAGAACTTGGAAGGCAGAGGTAGGAGAATCTACGTGGATTCTCATAAATTTGAGGCCACCCCAGTCTACATAGTGAATTCCTCGGCTATCCAGGACTGATAGTGAGGCTGTATCTCAAAAACAAATAATGTTACGTAAAAAGTTCTTCTGCGTCTCATTTTTAGTGTTAGTATATTACTATTATTAATATATATTTATCATTCACTAACAGAACAAAAGTACAATGTTCACATTCTACTGAGATGCCCAAATCTTATGACTGCCCTCCACACTGTTTCTCTGTAAGAACCTCCCCCAGCCCCCGACTTCTTGGCCACTGTAGTTACTATTGTGCTTCTGTATGCACTTTTCACACTTTTCTTTATATGTCAAATCTTTGTAATATTTCCTCTTCTTATTGAGCATGAGAAAATCTGAAGATGAAGTTTGCCCTTTATGAACACATAAAAAGTGATTACACTGCATAAGAAAGGAATAATTGGATTGGATTTTATAAATATTAGTTATTCAAAGGAAAGTTCTGAATCATAGGGTTCGGCACCATTTCCTTCAATGATCACACTGATCAATGAGTTCAATGTTTTTTTTGCTACTAGACATCTGTCAAATTCAGGACATACTTGGTGACTTCTGATGTTGTTAGAGCATGTTTAAGTTGCTGTGTGTGCACCTGAGTTTACACATGTAACTTGGTCTCATCACACACTCAAAGCTTGGTTTTATAAAGATTATCATAGTATAATATTTTAAATAGTGCATTAATTTTTTTTTAAACTAACCATTCTATTTCAGTATTTCAAGGTGTAACAATAGATTGCCTGTGCAAATTTGATTTGGCTAAGTGGGCCTAAGATAGCTGGAAAACAATTCCACACTTTCTTCTTTGTTATTGAAAATAGGTTTTTTTCATACAATATATTCTGATTATGGTTTACCTTCCTCCATTCCTCCAGACCCTCCCCCCCCCAATCCATACAGATTTTTTGCTCTCTCTTTGAAAACAAACATGAGTCAAAAATTAGGAAAAAAAAATAAGATAAAATAAATACAAACAAACCTAAATAGGACAAAACAAACAAACAGAAAAAAGAGTCTATAAAAAAGCACAAGAAACATGTATAAACTCAGACCCACATATATTAACATGCATAGAAATCCTGTAAAGACATACATTTGGGAACCATAATATATAAACAAAAGACTCATAGGGTAAAATAAAACAAAAAAATGCTCAACCAAAGCATTATGAGACAAACAAAACAAAACAACAAACAACAACAATAAAACCCCTCCAAAAATATCATTGATTTCATTTTGTGTCCGTCATGTCCTGGGGCACGGAATCTGTCCTTAAGTGTTTTGTATCCACAATGCAGCCTCTTTGGAGAAAACAGTTTTTCTTAACCTCTTTCCAAATACCATCTTATTTCATTGCATTCTTACAAAAACTCCCATTAATGGTTTCTTATCGAGTTTCCTCTTTTCTGCATGAGGATGTGGGAAGTCGTTTCTACAATGCATTACACTTTGGCATTAAGTTGCTGCTAGAAGCCAATCTACATTTTTTTTCAATGTGCTGTATCTTGAATCTTGTTTGTACTAGCCACTAGTGACTCACTTTAATCCAAATGTTTATCTGGTCATCTTGTTAAATAATATTCTTCATACTGGCTAAGTTTTTCCATCTGGAGCAATTGTCAGCCTTCAGTCTTCTTTGTTGCATGCAAGTATCTGTCCCTACTGATCAATTCTACCTCCTGTCATTCTTTTCCCACTTGATTTCTGAGATAATTTTCTTTACCACTTACATGATTTACTTCTGACTATGTCTCAGTCTGTCTGTTTTGGTGTATACTCTGTTTCCCCCTTGATCATCTACTAATATTCTAGGAGATTCAAATGCTTAATTCCTCCTATTAAACTATACTCTCCTTAGGAGTTGGTCTGTGTTCCAGCAACAGCTTCAGTCTAAATTTAGAATGGTCAAATAAATTAATCTAACTTGTAAATGAGAATTGATTAACAAGGTCACTTTATTTCACTTACATTACAAATCAACTCTCGAGTGAACTTGATTCTTCGTCTTTCAATATTAGATGTTTCTACCTGACCCTGGCTAGCACCTACTGCTGTATTTTGCATATCTTGTACCTTGTTTGACAAACATTAAAAGTCTTTTCATCATATCCTTAACTTCTTGGCCCTCATTCCTCTTCAATCTTGCCCAATGTTGCTATGAGTAGAATGCTTCTTCCTTCAAATATAGACTGCCTTGCTCTTGTCAGAACTCATCATCTGTTCATAGTGCCTTCAAATAGAAACATGCACTATGTGTGACCAAATAAGTTATCTCACAGAGTTTCTATTAATTTGAAAAAAAGTTGGTGCCCAGGTAGCTTCTAGTCAATGATCATTTCTTAAAGAAACTTAAAACATATGCTTACTCGTTCTACATTTTTATAATTTATAACACTGTTATCTAATTTAGTCAGACTTCGTCACTGTTTCAGTGACAAAAAGAACTCCCTATGTTGGCTCTGCCTTATTGTATCTATCCATATATTTTTGTAATACATAGAATTTGAAAGCATGGGATAGCAAGCCTCTTGGACGCTGTATATAAAATTTTAGAAAAAAAAAGCCAATATTCTATATTGTCTATTCTTTTTGTTTGTGTAAAGTTCAAAATATTTAGAATAATCTCACACATTTTCTGGCCTGGTAATCTTTTTACTTTATCTGTCATGCAATTATCTACTCGTTCTGTTTTATATTGCAGTGAGGCTCTCCTGATAAAAGGCCCTGCCTTCTATTCAGCACTGGGATTTTATTTGATTGCCTTTTATGTTTTGCCTATTCTTCAGATTTCAATAAACATGAATCATGAATCTCATACTAGAATAAAATTGATGAGAGAATAACAAAAGGCTTACAGACTGAGTACACTGGGTGTAAGGTATAATTATTCTGCCAATCATTTTTATAATATATTTTCATAGTTATTTGGATACATATTCTCATCTATATATACTCAATATAACAGTGCCATGGAAAGCATCATATTTAAGGACTATAGTAAAATTTGAAGCCATTAATATCTTTGCAGAAACATATGAAAGTGTCCATGACATTTAAGCAACGCGTTTTTGCTGGATTAGTTTGTCTAGATTGAAGAAACAAAAAACAAATTCTCCAATAACACTTCAAAGAGAGAAACATATTTCAAACAAGTGAGAGTAGAAATCCTGGTAAATATGTCTTTATAAATGGTAGAAAATATATCAAGTCTTTCAAATAGCTTTAGTAAATACGAAGGAATGATACATAGAATAATTGTTTAGAACACACTATTAAATACTCAGTAAATACTAAGTATTTATATACCCTACTGACTGACAGGTGAAATACAGAGATTTCTATGATTATGATGTTTTTCATAGCGCACTTTTTATAATTCTTGCTATAAAATCATACTTTTAAATATGAATATAAAACTACAAAAGTATTTGAATATTATTCTTGGGATGAAGCCTGGGTCACAACAACGTTTCCTGGAGACTAGGTAGTGAGGTCTAGAAATAAATAAAAAAAAAATGTTTTGTTCTTGTGTTATTCGCATTAACAGCATTTGTAAATCCAATGTCTGCCAACAATTATCTGTTGTCTGCTAATCTAAAGAGAGTTGTCAAAGGTTCATTGATGACTGAATAGATGCAGGCTTCATAGCTTACACAACAGAGACTGAAACAGGAGTATTGTGGCAAGTTTGAGGCCAATGGGCTAAACTATGAGTTTCAACTAGCCTATTCTATATAGTGAATTTTAGGCCAGCCTAGGTGATATCTTGTGTCAAACAATAAAACAAACAAACAAACAAAAAACTTAATTCAACATCATGTGGATCCTGGATAATTGGGTAGAGCTTTGAGAATAAGGGCATAGAATAAATTTGCTTTTTATTTCTTGTCTTCACTTTGTGCTGTCATTACTTATAGTCAATTGCATGTATTTGAGTGAAAATGGAAAGGAATTATGTGAGGTAAACCTCCCAGAAGAAACTGCTTTCTATTAATGTCACATAATTCTCCAAAACTTACTATAGAGCTTTATTTCTTAGCATTTAGGAGCATGTTCACTATGGAAGATGAGAAATATTAAAACACTCTAGCATAATTTCATTATGTTTATTTTAGCCAACCATAATTTAGTATATAATTAAATATGACATTAAATATAAATTATGTTATCCATTTCTTATGAATAATAATTGCTTTTATTTTTGGATAAGTTGTTTTTCTCTTTCACAAAATTTCTTTTCAGTAATTTTCAATCAGTAAAATGATACATGAATCATATTCCTTTCATTTTTTTTCCTTGATAAAATCTCTCTGGGTATTTTCTTCTTAAGATTGTTTTTTTTTTTTTTTCTGGGCCTCTGTTTAGATGCTGTTTTATAATCTGTATTCATTCTTGTCAAATCCCATGAGACATTATTCTGAGTAGAGCCCTTTTTTACTGTCAAAATGATTCTATTATTCATATGTTTCATTATTTTGGCAGTATATTTTCTATGTCTGTGCAAATATATGTATACATATGTATCTCAAGGCCGGGGTTGACATCAGATATCTTCCTCATGAATTTGGTAGTACTAACTGGCCAGCAAGCCAGTGTGATCTTACGGATTTCCATATCACCACACTAAGAAAACAAATATTGAACATCACCTCCTTGCTGACAATATTTGAGATTTATCCTTCTGATTACACAAAAATGTGTAATATTTGATTAGTAACTAAATTTAGCATTCTGTTCCACAGACTTCTCTCTGATCACATGATACTGACTGTTGAATTATTTCTTTCTCTCTCTCTATTTTCTAAAACTAAATTTCTAATCTGGATCTTTATCAATCAAATACATCATTTGTGGTAATGAGAATAATACATAGTTTACTCATGTGTCATAATGGAAGCTAAGCACCATGCCAGGAAGAGTAAAAGAGAGAACAAGATGTCCACTAAATTGTGCCACCTACTGGGCTTTGGTTTGTCTTTGTTTCTTGGTAATTGTGGTATTGTGTTCTGTTTCTTAGTAGAGTCAGCATGAGCCATATTAAATATCAGGGTAAGTTCTTTTTCTAGAACACTGACTGCTTAAGCCATTTACAGAGGGGAGAGGAAAGCTTAACATTGCTGCCTTCCTTTCCCATAGGAAAGTGTTAAAGAATGAAGCCTATAAGGCATATAGGAAACTGTGTTCTTTTACTAGAATTGTAGGTGATAGAGCTGCACGAATGTGTATTGATGTCAATCAGAACAGAACAATATGTAAGAAGAAGATGCAGTTCATCTGTGAGGTGAATTTGGGTAGGTAAATTTGACACCGTATTCTAAACCAGAAAGAAAAAATTTATTCTACATAAGCAGGGGAAAACATAAGTTTGAAATCAATATTTGTTTAACTGAATTATGTTTTAAGTTACTGAAGATTCACACATTACGTATTAAAATAAAATTTACTTCTATATATAGGAAACTTCATTCCAATTCTTATTTGTAGTTAGCATCTAGTAAGAAATGAACCATGAAACAAATGAGAGCATTTGTGTTTTATAATTGAAAGCTTATTGTTTTCAATATAATTCCATTTCCTGATAAGCTTATATAGTTGAATTTTAGTTAATTTCTTCTGTAGCATATTTCAGTCATATAAAATTAAAAAAACAATTGAATCTGACTACTGAATCATTACCAAAATACCAAAAAGGTGCCATTAACAAGACATATCTTAAGCTAACATTGTATAATTTGAATAACTGAGTGACAACCTATTATGCATTTCATGAAATGGCAGTTCTCTTTGGGTTTTATCTCTGGGTGTATGGGTGGAGGGTTGTCAATACATTCTCTTAGAAATAGATGTCAAAATTAAATATAGAAGAGATTTTGTTAAGCATTTTCCCCCGTTGCTCATTATTTAATAAGACCTTATGGAACTAATTTCTGACAAGACGGTATGGAAAATTTTATCTATTTCAGAATCAATATAGGAAGCTCTGGCTTTTAGAGAACTTCCTTCTCTACTACTTTGGTAAAAAAAAAAAATGTAAAATATCCAATAGGAAGGTGGCTCTCTAGGGCTCATGATTTATTAGAATGGAGAACAGAAACCTATTTGAATGAGAATGATTCCCATAGGCTTGTATGTGTAAATACTTGGTCTCCATTGGGAAATTTTTGGGAAGGAGAAGGAAGTGTGGTCTTGTTGGTCATCAGGTGTCCCTGAAGGAAGGCTTTGAGGTTTCAAAAGACTTCTGTGATTTCCAGTACTCTCTCTGTGCCTTGTGACTATGGATCAAGTTACAAGCTCTCAGGTCTGCCATCATGGACTCTAAAACATTGAATCCATAAATCAAGTTAAATGTTAGGCTTTGTAATTTGTCATAGTCATTGTGTTTTATCACAACAACAGAAAAATAACAAAGACACCATTTTTTTTAACCAGGGAGGGCATAGTATAAGAAAGCCTTTTTACTCTGGACAAACTAAAGATATAATGAATGTTAGGTTGCCAAATAAAGACAAAGGTAAGAACAGAGAATATATCAAACTTAAAGCCTTAATTACATCTCCTGCCTGCTGACGGCTAATGCTGGACCAGAAACCTGAAAGTAGTCCCGAACTAATCTGGATCAAGTAACAAGACTAAGTCTAGGATAAGAGCAACAGTGTCGTGAGACGATTCTATGACCAGCTCAGGCTCAGGGGAGGCTCCAAAATGGATTTTGGAAGCAAAACACGAGTGAAACTTTTTGAGCCAGGCTTCACACGGAGTGCATGGTAAGAGCCACGTAGATGTGAATGCTTGACATGTGACAAAGATTTGCAGAAATTTTATTGGAGAAACAAATACTTTCAACAAATATTATGAAGGATTGCAGGCTAGCATGCAAGATAAAAGCTTTGACACAAGCTTTATATATTTAAGTTTTAAGATAAAATGTAGCATAGGCCCAAGTAGAAAAAGAATAAAATAAATAAATAAATAAAAACCTATCAAGTGTTTTAGAGACTATATAATGAAAATGTTATCTGACCTTGGTTTTGACAAATATTTTTAAATAAAACATCAGAAATCATAATCATAAAATGTTCTTAGTCAAAAAGAAAGATCTTTTTTTTTCTGGGGCTACTTTCAAGTAAAATATGATTTTTTTTCAAGACAAAAATAATAAAAACATATTAAGAAATTTGTATGTTGTTTAACTACTCTGGTTGGAGACATGAACCTAGGAGACTGAGTCCTAAAATGTTGCAGACTGAAGTCTCATGTAATAGCCAACTTTATTCAGAGCATCAGACAATGTATACTATGAGGGTTATGAAAGATAACATGAGTAAGGTATTTAATCACAAGAACAAACCTGATGTGGCAACACATGCTTTTCCATAGAGACTTATGAGTAACAAGAGCTGAAGCTCAATCCTATCTGCCACATCTGGGTGGAGCACAAAACACATTCTAAGAATGGTTCTGTGTTTGGAAGAAACTGAGGTCATAAGGCTTCTGTTTGTTTTCTTGTAGTTTTCAACAAGTATTCAAAATTCTCACACTATCAATTTTTGGGCTGTGTTCTGGTAGTCTATACAAACATTACATTAAATAACATAAGATATATGTATATATGTATGTGAGATATGTATATATATATAAATATATATGTATATATACATACATATATATATATGAACCTAAAACAATATTTCAGATCATTCATGAAAAACTGTCAGATTGTCTACTTTTTATTATTACATTGTGTGTGTGTTTAGAGACTGAGTTTTCCTCTGCATTTCAGGCTGCCTTGAAACTTACTATATAGTCCATGCTGACTTGACCTCATGAAAATCTACCTATCCTCCCAAGCACTGAGATCACAGAGGTTCAAGTGACATAGTCACATCCCATGTTTTAATTATAAAATTATGGCTCATTGTCAGTAAATCTAAATCATCCAGTAAATACTCTGAGTCTTAAAAAGATTGGGTCTTGGGGCCTAGGTAGTATCTCACTCATTCAGTGAATGTTTACCTTACAGCCTCAAGACTTCAGTTTGATTCTCCAAACTCATGGGAGACAGCTGGAGTGACAGCAAGTGTGTGCTCCACTGCTGGGATGAGGGGGAAGAAACAAGTAGATATCCATATATTTGGAGCCTTCTGGCCAACTGGAAAGGTGGCTTGGGTGAGTGCAAAGTTACTTAGAGTCTCTATCTTTCAAAAAATAAAGAAATAAAGGAATGAAAGAGAGATAGAGAAGGAAGAAAGAAAAAAAGAAAGAAAGAAGAAAAGAAAGAAAGAAAGAAGAAGAAGAAGAAGAAGAAGAAGAAGAAGAAGAAGAAGAAGAAGAAGAGAGAGAGAGAGAGAGAGAGAGAGAGAGAGAGAGAGAGAGAGAGAGAGAAGGAAGAATGTACCTGAGGAGAGACACTGCAGCTTCAGGTTGTCTTTGGCCTCTACTCATGCATACACAAATGTGTATATGAACTAGTGTTAGTGTGTGTGTGTGTGTGTGTGTGTGTGTGTGTGTGTGTGTGTGTCTGTATGCTGAGTGAATGCATACACACACACACACATACACCCATTCATTCAAGTCATTTGTTTAAATTAAGAAAGTATGTTAGACTGCCATTGTTCCTAAAAATGTAAATTCAGGCTGATTTTTAGAACCACATTTGTACAGAATCAGATGGATTGATTCATTAGAAGAATATTTGAAAATGCACAATTTGAGAATTGTGTTCCTCACTGATCAAAGCACAAAGCTCATATTAACTGAATGAAAAAGAAATCAGCTAGGGATTATATTCCTTCTATGCCACATACGTCCTGGTAGCGAAGGAATAATTTCAAAGATTTAATTAACCTTTACTGAACAGAGTGAATATTCTGAATGGAGAATATTTTCATTAAGTATTGATCCCAGGTTCTACCTTGTGCAAAATATGCTTTACTAATCTTATGTAGTACTTAAGTATAAATTACAAACTGGTAAGATCTTATAAACTGTTATTGACCAGATATAGCATTAAAATGAAATTTACAGTTTAGGAATTTAAAGTTTCCTATAGGTTTTGTGGCAGGTGAGCAGGAGGAGACAATGCTAAACTAGCCACTTTTGTTGGATCAGGTATTTCACCTTTAAAATGTACTGTCTGAACCAAACTTGTAAAGTCTTTTCTACTTATAAAATACAGAGATTCTGTGTTCTTGTGATAATTACCTACATTTTCCTGAATACTGAAATGTTCTAATTAAAAGAGATAATTAAGGCCAAATTAGGTACTTCTTTACTTCTCTGTCTAAGTCCTCCGGGGTCTTACTCCACACTACATAGTAAACTGTTTCAAGGATATCGACTGGCTTAGATAAGCATCAGCTTCATAGCAGGGGTTTCAGTATATATAACAGACAAGTGTCACCTTCACTTTGCTGAAAAAATGTGTCACCTGACTGCTGTGAGCCTGTGTGTGTGTGTGTGTGTGTGTGTGTGTGTGTGTGTATGTGTGTGTAACACTGTTAGTGTGTGTGTGTGAGTGTGTGTGTGTAAAACTGTTAGGATGTGTGCATGTGTGTGTAAAACTGTTAGCATGTATGCATGTGTGTGAGTATGTATGTTTGTGTGTGTGTGCATGAGTGTGTACATGTGAGCATCCTTGCACATGTGCAAGCATCTGTTTGTGTGTGTGTGAGTCAGTCCATGCACACATGGTGTGTGTGTGTTTGTGTGTGTGTGTTTTCTATGCTATGGATATAGCAGGCAAAGCCACAGGAAGACAAAGCCAGGGCTTCTACTTGTATATAGTGTCAGCTTCATTGTGTTGTGTTTTGGTTCTGCCCCAGAATTTTATGCCCAGAACTCCACAGAAAGGCAAATATGGCAATAGGCAGTAATCTACACAGGCTCATATTCTTGACCAAGATGTACACCAGGATGGGCAGAGAGGAGCAATGATTCAGCTTTTATAAAATAAATGCTGAGAGTCTACAGCAGTGGGACACAGGTCCCATCTTATAGTTACTGGTCCATTGGCCTTTTTTGGGGTAATTTATATAAAAAAATTCAGATTGTGTGTTTCCTTTTGGACCATACATGTAAGGTGTGTGTGTGTGTTTGTGTGTGTTTGTGTGTGTTTGTGTGTGTGTGTGTGTATACCCCTTTGACTATCTATGTATATCTATCTATCTATCTATCTATCTATGTATCTATCTATAATATATCTATCTATACATATATATATATGTATATACTTTTAACTTTCTATACATATTTAATTAAATTGAGTGGCACAACTTCCCCTCTTCCCTTTCCTTCCTCTATACTCTCCTATATCTTTTCTTTTCAACTCCTTCCATGATCTCTTCATCTCTCAAGTTCATAGCTACTTTTTCTTTATTATATTTATACATACATACATACATACATACATACATACACACACACACACACAAACTGCTGAAATTTTTTGTGGATATAATTTCAAGGCTGATCAGTTTGTTTTGAATAACCAAAGAGGTCTCATTCTTGAAAGAGGCTAATTTTGCCCCTTCAGTGATCATCACTTGCCTGAGGGGAGCCCTGAGAAATAGTCTCCTTTCTGCATTAACACGTGTATTGATGTTGACATTGTTCTGGTCTTGTTGTTAGAGCCATTTCTACCAGAGGCTGTTTCACTGCAACATTCCTCATATTCTGGCTTTTATAATCTTTTTTCCTCCTTCTCTGTGATGTTCTTTGAGTCATACAAGTAAGAGCTCTGATGTAGATGTATCCTCTGGGGTTGGTCTCCCCATGATTCGTTGATCTCTGAGTTGTGGAGAATGCACACACTGTTTTTCTCAGCTCTTGAAGTTTTTAGAGACTGGAAATGTCTTGCAGAGAACTAGAAGTCAACTCTTTGAAGTGGAATAATTAATAAAGAACCCTAGCTTCCAGTGTCTATAAACAAATAGGAGCCTAACTTTGGAAAGTACAAATCTGCAAGCAGGTACTTATTCACAAAGGTTAGAAGGTCTTAATCTCCTAACTCTACTACAGCAAATATTCCTGATCATTGATTTCTTGGAACAGAATCAGGTTCCCTGCCACATAAGTTTTCAACAAAGTTTTTCTTGCTTTTTAAAGTAAGATATAATGATTTGTTTTTGATGTTATTACATTTGTTTGTTTTGTTTTTGATACTATCAAAAAAAGAATGTCATGTAACTTAAATTTGCATAGTTTGAAAAAAGTGGTAGTAATACACATAGATACTCTATGCCTATTATTGAATAATTTGTACCAGTTTTTACAGTAATTTCATTAGTATGTTCTTTAGTTTTGAAGATTGGGGTAAAGAAGTGTTATAACTTCGAATTTTTAGAGAAATCCTTATAAATATAAAAAATAGTTTAAAGGACCTATGAAAAGAAAATAATAAAAACTAAAAGTAACAAATGACAGGAACATTTTTATCTGTTCTTACAAAGACATCTTGAAGGAATATGGCATATGGCTGTTACTGCATGTAGTTTTGACCTTGACGTTTTTATGAAGGGTTAGTTTACGCTCTTCAATCTGGCGCGCACTAAGAAGCACTCTGCCTTAAGTATGTTTGTGAGGCCAAGTCTACTTTAAATTTCAAACTGTTTATCTAACTAGTCTTCTCCACACTATACCATAACCTGAGGATTTTGACAAGGGGACATGTGTTTCAGATAGTTACTCTAAGTAGAATTGGAATAGAATCTTTTAATAAAAACTATTTTAAAGTTTTTTTTCTTTTACAACTTTAAGCCTACAGTAATTGATCACAATTTTAAAAGAAAGTAGCACTTAAAAAAAATTATTTACACCAGGCAGTGGTGGCGCACGCCTTTGATCCCAGCACTTGGGAAGCAGAGACAGGCAGATTTCTGAGTTCAAGGCCAGCCTGGTTTACAGAGTGAGTTCCAGGACAGCCAGGGCTATACAGAGAAACCTTGTATCAAAAAAAGAAAAAAGGAAGAAAGAAAGAAAGAAAGAAAGAAAGAAAGAAAGAAAGAAAGAAAGAAAGAAAGAAAGAAGAAGGAGAGAAAGAGGGAGAGAGAGAAAGAGGGAGAGAGAGAGAGAGAGAGAGAGAGAGAGAGAGAGAGAGAGAGAGAGAGAGAGAGAGAGAGATTATTTATGTGGTAAAACATTTTGGAGCATGGAGAGATGGCTCAGGAGTTAAGAGCACTCTTTCTTCCTTCAGAGGACCTGGGTTCAATTGTCAATACACACAAGTGGTTCACAAGTTTCAGTAGCTCTAGTTTTGGAGAATCCAATACTCTCTTCTGACTTCCATGGTACTTGACATTCAAGTGGTGTACATACATACATGCAGGCACTACATTTATACAAAAAAAGTTTAAATAAAAAGTCAAAGTGTTTTAAATGTATTTATTATTGTTATTATTATTATTGTGTGTGTGTGTGTGTGTGTGCGTGCGCACGCACGTGTATGTGTGTTTAGCCTGTGTCCAATGGGGAAAACATTTAATTCACAGGACAGCTTTTAGGAGTTGGCTGTTGTTTTCTGCTGTGCACACTGTGATGGCTATAGGACATCAGACTTGCAGAAAGCACCTTTATCCACTGAGCTATCTCATTAGCCAAGTCTGCCTTAGATTTTATAAACACCGAATATGCCCTCAGTTGCCACAAGTGAAAAAATATTGGATTTTCATTGTGTTTTTTTTGGGGGGGAGGTTGATTTTTTGGTTCTTTTGTTGTTGTTGTTGTTGTTATTGGTTGAGTTTTGATTTTTTGGTTGTGTGTGTGTGTGTGTGTGTGTGTGTACGTTCTTTGCTTTTATTTCAGTTGTCATTAGCTTTCACCCAAATTCATTAGAGAATTTGGGAAATATTACATCTCAGAGCAACTAGAATAAAATTCCTCAGTCTAAATAATTTATGAAAAACAGACATCCATTGGTATCGTGCTGGACTCTGGGATATCCTAGCGTAAAATACTGGTATTGATCTTGTGAGGGGTATTCTTTGCTTCAAGGATATGGTGTGCATGTCCTCAAACTTTAGATGCCCCAAGGACAAAAGATTGAACTCTGCATTCTCATGATGGAGCCAATACATATTGGAGTCAATACATCCATGAAGCTACAACTAATATAGTTTAGTCGCTCCCCAGAAATAATATCTGTCCACACTGTTGGGCTGGAAATTGTTCACATAAAGTTTGAAGATTCCATCATTCAAATCACAGTACATGGGAACATTGTGTGTCTACTTTAAAATAAATGTTTCTTCCTTCAATAATTCATACCACACTCAACAAACCTAAGAGTTGAATTATGAAGAGGTCACATTTGTTTCCAAGAGGTGACTTGTAGTCTAGCATCTATTATACTATAGGGGAGGAAGAACAGACTAATTTTTAACCACAAGTGAGCTGGATGCACTACATATTACTCACTGACAAATATATGAGCTCAGTTTCCAGGTTTCCTGTGAAGAATTGCACTTAGAGACTCTTAATTATACAGTAAATCAGCACAAAGATATGAAATGGCGAGGTAAGGGCTTTCTTTCCAATTATGACTGCCATTTATTTTGTGAGTGATATTATTTATTGTAGAGTAGAAGACATTCAGAGCACTTTGCGCTTCGGAAAACTCAACAGGAGAATCTGAGAGACTCCCATCTGAGAACTTCGACTGCATTGTTCAAGTACATGAAAGGTCTACTAACTAGAGAGAGAAAGTAAGAAATGTCAAAATTGGTGAACAGTAACCACAAGGAAAAGAGTCATGGACTATATAACTGAATTGAGGGATGTGGAACAATAATCCAATGCATCCTAACATTGAGATGAGGGCACTTTCTCAGAAATAGCGAGGGAGGCACACTGTGTGGAAACTGCAGAGTAGGGGTAGAATCCCAAAGCTTGTGGAGATGGACGGACCTTTGAGATTAGCAAGCATCTTAGGTTCCAGCTGTTTTTCACCCTTCCACTTAGCACAGCTTATCTCATTTACCAATATGCTATTTCATACACTCCTTCCTTTGGAATGATTAATTGTTTTAATCCAATATTCTTAGAATTTCCATTCTTACTACCTTCTAAATATAAGAAATGTGTTCTAACAAAAGCATAATGTATGATTTATAATAATGGTTGAATAATATATGTGAAGGGATCTGAGGATATTGGATCTTTCAGTTTTTAAAATGTGAATGCTAATATTCACATTTATATGTGTGGGCTATATATGTTCTACAGCAGAAGAAATGATCAATGAACTGAGCCGCTACAGGTTTTTCCAGGCTTGTTGATGGTGATACATGCAGTTAAGGCTGGTAATCGTCTACAGCAAACTATAGATTTATGCAAATTCATCTCTGGCAGAAAGGCCAGGGAGTGCTATATATCTAGAATCTGAGACTCTTGCACAGCAGTTTATTTTGTTTTTCTAATGCTCCAAACTCTGTTTAGGAAGTTTTCATTCCTCAAAAGAAAGTAGTGTTACAACACCACTCCCCCCCACCCCCAACAAACACCGTGGATTTCCTTAAGGACAAGATCTAATGAGTAAATTTTAAATAATTTATGTATTTATGTGTGTGTATGTATACACATAATATTCATGCCACTGCCCACATGTGGAAGCTAAAAGAATATTCTTCTGTCAGTTCTCTCCTTCCTAAACACATGGATCCTAAAGGTCAAGCTCACATGGATAGCTGGAGCCAAGTGTGTGAATTCTAATGCTTCAGAATTTGATCTTCCAACCAACTTATGTTCTGCCACTCACTCTAGGGTTTTCAATATCGATGCTTTGTGAAAAACTGGGGCTGATGTAAGTCTGAGATTCATCATTAGCTTTGTGAAGTCTTATCTTTGTGTGAAGTACACGTCTCTCCTTTCAACAAGACAAAATATATATACTTGAGTTTTAGCAAACTATACTGGCTAGTTCTTCCAAATCTTTGTTCTTTAATTATACTTTGAGGACTTACTGATTTTGTATTCCTTCTTCCTGACAGAGATGGTCATATTGCACAGGGTTACTGAAGCATCTAATGTAACAACTCAACTACCTAAATGAATTATGAGATCTACTTTTCTCTATTCTTGTTAGTAAGAACAATCCTGTGCTTTTCAAGCTTTTCACCTATAGCTAAACATATTCTTATAGATGCTTTTAATCTGTTGGGCTGTTGTGATGAAATGTTCTAAACCAGTGGTTTTCAATGTGTGGGTCATGAGTCCTTTGACAAACTTCTATCTCCAAATAATATTTACAATACTATTCATAAATGAAGTAGCAACAGAATAAGTTATGGTTATGGTCACCACAGAATGAAGAACTATATTAAAGGGTCATAGTATCAGGAGAGATGGGAACCACTATGCTAAAATGTATAGCTTATAGAGGGAGAAATTCTAATCTCACAGTTATAGAGGCTGCAAGGGCCAGAATCATGAATTCAGCATGAACAGTTTCTGCAGAAGTTCTTCTTCCTGGATTCCTTAAAAATTACTAATTACATCCCTACAGGCATTACATCTTAATGTCCTCATACTGGAGACAATCAGGGTTCAATTCATGAAATTTGGGAAAACACAGACTTCATACCATGTAGCTTGCTATGCTAATTTTCATTTCTGGTCAGGAATCTCCCCACACAGAAACATGCAATTCAGATAACAGCCTATGCAAGACTTCAGGTTCTAAATATCAGGATTTTTTTTCTTTATCCCGATTAGGTTATAATGATTAGTTTTACAATAGAAAATTATTAATCTAAATACAATTTGGCTTAATTCCTGTCAGGTGATTTTTATTCTATTCATGGTCACTTTTTGTGACTTGTTAACTTTGAATCAGTCATTAGTTGTGAATAATTATTACAGTTCTCTTCACATGCTTTTTCCAGCTCTGTGTAAATCATTAGAGAGCGACGTCGTATAAATGCAAAGAGTAATTTGATAAAATAACCCTTTTTAAATTCAAGTGATATATATGCAAAAATAAGAAATGGGCTTTTATATATGTTTGATTATATATTTTTTTCAAATCACCAGTTTCCAATGATTTGTCATTCCTAATTAATTCAAGATATATCTATGCATCTGTGATGACTACTTTTATGCCTCCTTGACACAAGATAGGGTCATCTAATAGGAGGGAAAATGCCTCCATAAGATCAGGCTATATGCAAGCCTGTAGTGCATATTTTTAATTAGTGATGGGTTGGGGAGGGCCCAGTCCATTGTGTGTGGTTCTATACCTGGGCTGGTTGTCTTGGGTTCTAGAAGAATTTTTTTAGGTGATAAAAAGTGATATGGAAGTATAAACCAAATAAACCCTTTTCTCCCTAAGTTGTTTTGGTCATGGCTTTTCATCACAATAATACTAATCCTAACCTAGACAGTATGTATCTATGTACGTATGTATTGTATGCATGTATATATGTATACATGTATTTATGTATGTATGTATGTACCTGCCTACCTATCAGCTACCTACTTATCATCTATCTATCTGTCTGTCTGTCTATCTATCTATCTACCTACCTACCTACCTATCATCTATCTGTCATGTAGCATCCACCTACAAAGAAAGACATAGATCAGAAATTGCTCGAGGAAGCTTGCATGGTCATAATTGTAGTGGGATATTTTCCCCTCAAGTTGGGAGGAGCTAAGGTGAGAGGAGTAAAGAGAGGAAGAGGAGAAGATAGGTGAGGAAGAAGGAGAAGGAAGAGGAGGAGCTAGAGAGACTGAGATTGAGGATGACCAAGCATGAACTGAGAGCAGTCTGGATAATAGGTAGGTAGGTAGACAGACAGACAGACAGACAGACAGACAGACAGACAGATAGATAGATAGATAGATAGATAGATAGATAGATCTAGATTAGTTAATTGGTTAACACTTCCAATTGTGTGGGCATCTTGTTAATTGAGCACTATCAAACTTATAAAGCCTTTGGATAATCTAAGCATTAGAGTCTCATTTCTACTGGGTACCACGTGGATGGTGGGATGGTCTGGACCCAGCCCATCCTTGTGGAGACAACATGGGAGATTGGCAGAACCATCTCCCATGCTGGTGTCTCGTGGGTGGCAGGGCCAGTGTCTCTGGCTGCCTGATCTGGCGGCCTGAGCTTAGGCTTGAGCTCGTGGTGACAGGCCTACCCTAGTCGGGAAGATGGCAGCTGATTAAGAACAAGCCAGATTGGGAGCCTTCATTTTAAATAGTTACTGCAACACATAATTATTTTAAAAATATGTAAAAAGTGTCTCTAGTTCAAACTTCTATAATAATTACAAATCTTGTGTACAATGCTATTGCTATTATTACTGAAGTCAGTTATTACAGATTTATAAAAAGGAGAAATCAGACCTATGTGTAGAATGAAGATATTTTGCTGAATTTTTGGCATTGATTCAATTGAGGTAGAAATTATAAATTAATATTTTGGCCAAATAATAAGAAATAAACCACAAAATAAAAAATGTAAAAATAAACTGTGTAGAGTGAAGCTTGGAAAAGAATGATTTACTTATCATAATACAATGTCCAAGACAATTGTGAATACGCCAAGTAGAAAATTAAACATGGGCCTGAAATCATGGACATCTTAAAACGATGATGGATGATGACTGAAGAAATTAAGGTGCAAAACTCAGCACACTAAACATCCCTCAAATTCTCACTCATTGAACTGGTCTGTACTCAGTCAAAAGTTGGCTGAGCCATAAATCTGAGATTACCTTCCCTCACTCTCATATATAACATCATTTTGCCAGTCTCTCAACTGATGTCTGTGTATTACTAATGCCCTCTACCAAGGCCAGAATAAACTCAACACTTTGATAGATTCTTCCTAAAACTATAGCTTTCTACTTACTGTTTTTGAGCTACAGTTCATCATAGTTTAAGTTCATCATTCAACCCTCTTGGCACATGTCCTTGTATCTGAGGTACACTTTTATGGATTTCTGTAGTTATGAATTGTCTTTATTTTTTAAATATATATATATATATATATACTTTTTATTGCCGTTTTGTTCTCTATAAAGGTTGGGGGTATAAGGTGAGAAATACAGAGAATCACAGTCATAGTGGTATGATGACATAGAAAGGCCAGAAGAGACACAGCAATAAACTGAGCAGTTAATTAAATAGTACTTGTGGCATAGGGAGAAAAAAAATAGTTATAAGCAGAATTGGAAGTGTAGATTCACCTTAGAGGTCAGGTGTTGGTTTTAAGTTTGATCTGGATTGGCATTTCAATTTCTTTGTGGTGTGACTGCAGACCCGTTCATGGACTTCCTTGTCTTTTTTACTTTCACATGAGACTGAATACTGTTTTTCCAAGCACATCAATTAATTATGCTTTGGGGGCCTGAAAAAAATCTTAAGGAACTCAGATTAAGATTATGTATCCATATATATTCTGATATATACATATATATGGATCTGATAATTATATATGTATATTATAAGCTTCTGATGATAATACCTCCCCAACATGTGCATTCACATACATACACACACAAAGGCACACACACACAAACACATACACACACACACACACACACACACACACGATGCCAAATGTTAACTGACACTGAATTATACTCACATCAAATGCTGGATCCTACATGAATAACAGGTGCCTGATTTTAATGGTTGGTATATGTTTTGTTTATAATTTTCCTTTGTTGAAATATCATAGTTATTTTTAAAGAGAGCTTATATGAAATTCTAATGGTACAATGGTACTAACAGAAAAACAAATGCACCTGACTTGATTAGTTGTTAACCTCTTTCTTTAGGTTAACAATTCATCATTGTATGAAAATTCAAATATTGAGATTAACTACAGCAAATAGTGTTGTTGTCTATCAGATGGATTTTTTGATGACACCTTTCTCTAAGTGAAGCCATATCTATCATCTGTCTCTATTGCACTTTCACCCAAAAGTTGTTCCTTCTTTTTTATTAAATCAGTCAGTACAGACTGAATTGCCAACCCATTCTACAGAACCATCTGGAGCACCAAGAAGTACAGTAAAAACTACACAAAATAAAATACAACACATGCATCTGTTTCACTAAATTGTTCACTAAATTTCTCTACTTATTTCATTAAATAAAATCTTCTACTGCCCTAAGATTTGCTAGAGTTTTCCTAAACACTGAGTGACTGGATATGTTCCATTCTTACATTTTGTACATGCACAGAATCAGGAATACTGATAGAAGAGAAGATGAATCACAATTCCTTTTTTTTTCTGACTACTCCTTCAAGTGTGTTTCCTTTGTAGGGTGATCAACCATCACCATTTGTCTTGAACCCTCCTGTGGTAGTTCAAATAAGTTTTGCCCCATAGATTCATGTGTTTTAATGCTTGGCCATAGGGAATGGTCCTAATAGGAATTGTGGCCCTGTTGGAGGAGGAGTGGCTTTGTTGCAGGAACTGTGTCACTGTGTAGGTGGGCTTTGAGGTCTCCTATGCTCAGGCTTTGCCCAGTGTGTGGAATCTAGTCTCATCCTGGCTGCCTGCAGAAGTTCAGTCTCTTACTGCTGCCTCTGATCAAAATGTAGAGCTCTTGAATTCTCCAGCAACAATTCTGCCTGCATCATACCATGCTTTCCACTTTGATGACAATGGACTAATCCTCTAAAAGCGTCAACCAGATTCAATTAAATATTTTCCTTTATACAAGTCGCCTTGGTTATACTGTCTTGTCACAGCAAAGAAACCCTAACTGAAGTATCTCCTGAATCTAAAACTAAAAAGCTTGCTCATGATTAACTCTCTCCTTCTAGTCTTCCTGGAATACATTGTTGACTATGGTTGCATGAAATTTTCCGAAGATGATATTCTCCCATGTTGATAATATATTTTTTTTCTTTCCTAGCTTACGAAACAAAACTCACATTTGACATATCCCTTCTTTCTAAAAATGTACCAAACAGATCAGGATCTCCTCTGTTTGTTTATTTTTCATTAAAAACATATTTTATGTATATGGGTATTTTGCTTCCATGTATGTTCATGCACAATGTGTGTGTTTTATTCCCATGATAACAAGAACAGAGTGTTGGATTCCCTGGGATTGGAGTTACAGATGGTTTTAAGCTGTGATGTGAGTGCTGAGAATCAGTCTTGAGTTCTTTGGAAGAACAGCCAGTGCTCATAACAACTGGATCTTCTTTCTACTCTATCCTCCATTGTTTTTGAACTACTTATTTTCTGTAGTTCAAAGGGAACACAGAATGTTCCATTGACTACCTGTAGTTTTTTTTGTTGTTGTTGTTGTTCACTACTTACTTTATTCCTACAAGGTTAATTGATAGCTTTGTACAATTCTGTTGGATTCAATTACTAGCTACCTATGAATTATTCCTCATACTGATCTCACATCTGACTTCTTCTATCTATCAGATATCTATCTATCTATCTATCTATCTATCATCTATCTATCTATCTATCTATCTATCTATCTATCTATCATCTATCTATCTTGTGTTTGTGATCATCCTTAAACTTGATATTAATACACCTCCAAAATGAAAAACTTTTCTCTCATTTCCTTTTTTTTTAATTTTTTGAAAACAAAAACAACAAAGAATAAACAATAAAAACAAGCAGACAGACAGACAGACAAACAATACCAAAAACCAATTGGAAGCCAGTAAGATGTTGCAACATATAAGGGTTCTTCCCACCAAGCTTGACAGGAAGGAAAAAATTAGACTCCTACAAGTTGTCCCCTCACCTGCACATATGTTGAAATAAATTTAACAAATAAGAAGCTAACTCCCAAAGTAAATTATATTGAAGACGAACCAATGAAAACATGTCCATAGGGCCCAACTTCTATTCCCCCATACTAGACCTTGTCTAATTTTAAATATTTAATTTCATCAGGATACTTCTTGTATGCTGTACATTTTTTCATGCAATTTGCTAACTAAAGTGAGATATATTTGAAAGCAGAAAGATGAAGATACAAATCAAAACAAACACTACAAGAAAGTTTACTGATATTCTTTATAAGCATTCTTCAATCATATAAATTAAACGAAAACAATGTTTATCCATGTTCCCGTGTTCACATGTGAATGTCTCCATTTTTCTCCCGTGTGTATATGTGTGTTTGTGGGTGTGTGTGTGTACTTGCACACACATAAGTTGCTAGTTGAGATCTGTGATAAGATCCATAACTCCATAGATGCTACTATCTTCAGATGATTCAGTTCCTGATATAAAATGGCATTGTATATATATATGATGTATTGACATTCTTCTGTATAGTCTATAGACTTCTGATTATATTAAGTTGCCAGTAATACTTAATCCAATGGTGCATGATCTCAAAAGTTGTCTAATTTTGTGCTTTCTTAAGTGAAAGTGAAAGGAAAAGCCATAAATTCATCAGAAGTATGATTTTTCCCTTGCATGTTTTGAACTAAAATTAGTTAGGAATTTAGAAGCCACATATGCAAAAAGAAGGAGGGAGGAAAGGAGGAGATAAAGGCAAGGAGGATTAAAAACTTGTTTAGATTTTAAGAATCACCGGTGTCTGGCAAATACAAGATCCACAGATCAGATGAGTAGATTGAAAACCCCAGTAGGAACCAGTGTTGCAGTCTCAAGTCTATAGCATCCTTTACACAGAAAGCCTTCTCTGGTGGAAGCCCTTTAGCCTTTTCCTTAAGACCTTCACCTGACTAAAGAAGGGTTATCTGTATTTTGAGTACCATCCAGTTCATGCAATCTACTTCTATACTTATGTACCAAACTACATACTTTTACAGTAACCTCCACATTGGTATTTGACTATATATCTGAGAAAATAGATTAACCAAGATGATACATAGAATGGCCTTGCATAGGCTGCTTTTAGCTTTATTTTTTTCTCTCTTATATGGTAACACTTCCAGATTCATTTTTTACTGTTTTCCCTGTACACAATATATTATTTGGAGGTATTCTTCTATCATATCTCAAAATTTATTAAGCTCTTGTACCCTAGGATGCCGATCTTTAATGTATAAATATAATCCTATTTGATATGTCTCCATAAACTCTGCATTGGTGTAGTACAAGAACTTTCAACCTTACTTAGTCACAGTATGAATAATGATTGTCAGTTGATATCAATAAACAACGTCTATGTGTTTTTGCTATTATGAAACATTGTGCTGTTTACAGGTCAAATGGACAACTAAAATGGTTTTTTTTTCCTTCAAAGAGTATGCAGAATAATTTTCCATCTGCACATAGTAATACAGGAATTGATGCATTTCTATAATGGGATCTTTTATTGTCCACTGGATGCCATAAAGTAGCCCATGCAATAAAGATGCAGTGTTCCCACTTAGACATAAAAGAGGGTGTCCAGTCCTTATTTTATACCCTCGTAGTGAAAATTAACCTTATTGATTGAGCATTAATGTGTTGGGGAAAAGATAGAAAGCTGTTATAAGATTTGGTGTTCCTCTGTCTGTGTGTGTCGGTATATTGATCAATGAATAATGAAACTATAATGCCATGAACAAGAAAAAATAAGTATTTGCTATCATATATAATAGAAACCTTCATGACAGTTTTAGGTAAAATAACTGACAGAAAAAAGACATTCAGAAATTAGAAATACTCTTCTAAATTGCAAAAGGTTTTGGGTGTTTTGAAGTCAATGTCTTGGTCTTTATGTAGCTGACTTATGTAGTAATGTTCTATTAAAAATATCAGGAAAGAAAAAAAGAAAGCACAGCTTGTTGAGCCACAAATTTTTAATGAAAGAGTAAACTCTGTAATTCTAAAAGCAAAGTCTATAGATTCTACTTGATCTCAGTTTTTGTTTCATTCAAAAGAAAAAAGAGATACTTCATCTTTTAACTTCTGTACTTTTCTATTGTGAAGAAAATTTTAAATGTAAAAGAAAATGCATTTTATTATCTTAGTTTTAGTTAAAATTCAATCACCAAAAATCATATAGGGGAAATGCATAAAATAATATTCACGTCATACTATATTAATTAATAAAGAGCTTGGAAGTATTTGATTGTTATTGGGTGTCCTATGTAGGATGGATTAGCCTAAACTCATTTTGTAGACTAGAAGATGGAAACACATACACACACACACACACACACACACACACACACACAAAGTATCATTCATTAAAAACTAAAGTTCAGCATTCTATTTTCCTTTGTTTCAAGGATTTTTTATTCATGAAAACAATAACAAAAATAGCCTAACAGTTTCTTCACTGGAGAGAAAGAATAACAAATGATACACGTGATTGGTTATTTTTAGAACATTTACAGCAGCTTTGCAGATGGCAATCTGGATGAAAACTAGATGACGATACAGTTTGAAATACAATAGATGCATTTGGATTCCAAAGCTATGACATTCTGTTTCTTTAAAAGCACTGAAAATTGATGGTGTAAAGGCAATAAAAACCCTATTAACTGATACTCAACTTGCCTAGAATTTTAATTGCTTATAATCCACTCCTATTTGATTTGTAGGAGATAATGATAAATGAGAAACTATCCATACCGCCAGCAACACAATGCTCCTGCCATGCCATTTTCCCATGTCCACACCTTCAGTTAGACCTCGACATTCAATCTTTTAGTCCCAATTACTTTATACTGCTAAATACAAAACTATCCTGATGAATACAAATCTCCTCTGAGTCTACTGTAGTTTAAGCACTGATTGTCTTCTGAGATATGAAACAGACTTCCTTTATTCAATCGAGGCTTTCTTCTAAGTACCTACCTCCATGATCGACCTGATATTCTCTGCTTTCCACTCAAAGTGCTGTGGCCTCTATCCTTCTTGCTTTGAGTTGTTCTCTAATTATTTTTATTTTCATGAATTTGTACATGTGTGTCTGTGTTTGGTATGTACATGTGTAGATAGAGGCCAGAGGCAGTGTAAATTCTTCTGAAGCTGTAGCTATAGGTGATTGGGAGCTACCAGACATGGGGTGCTGGGAACCAAATTCTGGTGTTCTGTAAGAGTGGCGAGCACTCTTAACACCTCTGGCACTGAAGTTTTTTTTTGTCTTGTTTGACATTTTCTCTTCTCTTCTTAGCCTACTCACTGTAAAGACTCCATCCTTTGGAAGGAAATAGTAAGTTGAGGAAATGAATCCATTTCACTGAGAAAGGATTTGTTTAGGGTTCTCTTTCACTGACATACTCATTCAATCTAAGCCAACTCTATCTACGCTCCTAACATTTATTTTCTGCAGTTATAACTCAACACACTTTTGTGATTAATTAATATATTTCTTGTTTATTAAACTTTAAAGAGCATCATAAGTCTTTGGCATGGTGATGGGCTCACAGGGATGAATTCAATAAATAAATATATGGATTTCTTATGTGAAGGAATAAAAATGTTCAAAAACAGATTGATACAATATAGTAGAGAAGAAAAGCAGGAAGCACAAGGAAAAGTCTATAATTGTAAAATATATAGGGAAAAAAGAGAAATGGACTGATTTTCTGAGGACCATTTGTAGTAGGGGTGTTGAAATAAATTGAGCTGTGGAGTGAGTTGAGTCAAATAGAAGTGAGAGACTTGAATGAAAAGAAAAAAAATGAATGAACTCATCCCAAACTAGACTAACAGCCTGCCCTACAATATAGGCACACAGGAATTCCTGGAGGTTTCCAAGTGGTATACCACTATGTACCACTTTCTTGTAGAACTTTGCAAACCTCACAGAGATCACCCTGGACTGGCTAGGATAAGTTTGGCAACATTCTGTCTAGATCACAAATTGATCCCTGTGGTCATCAATAATTATTGGCAAAGTACACTTAAAGGTGAAGGCATGGTGAAGAGGATGCTTTCACAGATGATAACTGATATCTTACACAGCAGAAATGATATTCAATCACCTGACTGCCTGCATGCTCTACTAAACATAGCTTATGAGACTGCCATACAGACTGATACATAATGGAAGATAACTACCTAGCAGCCTAGCTCATGATCGGTAGATAGATCCAGATAAATATGCAGATATATAAATACATGCACACGTGTGCATATTTACACATTTATAGAGAAATGGATATATACATTTGTGTTTGTATACATGCACTAAGAGAATACTTCAATCTTTACAATACTCAGTCCTGTTTCAGAAAGCTTTGTAATGAAACCACATATATAATAATGTGTGGTAGATAGCCCTAGCCTCTTGTTGTCATGGTAATTCCACTCCTGGGAGGGGCTGCGAAGGAGGAGTGAATCTTGTAAACCTTCTGTCCAATCAAATTTGTTAAATAAAGGCTACAGCCAGTGATTGGGCAGTGGAAGAGGAGTGGGAGGAGCCAGAGGCAGGGAAAGAGGATAAGACCAGGAGAGCCATTGAGTAAGGTGGTTGGCAGTTGGTGGAAGCAGAGGAGTTGGCAGTTGGTGGAAGGGGAGAAGACGAAGAAGACCTTGACCTAGGAAACCGCAAGTTGTAAAGAGCTCTCTTAGCCGGGGAATAGTGTAGTTTAATGGTAAATCTGCCCAATCTAGGCATGCAGCATTCATTTGATATTTATTGACTTGTGTCTTTTCTTCTATGGACTTCCTATGGGCAAGAGATTTACCACAACAATAATGCAACATACAATATAACCATCAAAATAGATTAATACATTCTCCAATCTTTAGCATTTTGTTTTTCTACAATATGGGATAAGAAAAGGTCTTTTACATAGTTTTCAATTTCCTAATCTTTTGACTTTGTAAATTGTGTGTTCTCAATCTGAATAATAATAACTATGAAATTGGATATTTAACAAAAACCTAAATTTACTTTAAGCCTAATCAAGTCTATTTTAGTCTGGTAATCAAATGGGACATTAAGAAATTTTAGAGCTATAAAACACATTTTTAATCTTTCATTCATTTATTACTCTCATGGTATATTTATGAACTTTCAATCTTAGGTCTAATATAAATTATGATAGAAATTCAATCTATGTTTTTTATGTACATATTGATTAAAATGTTGTAGATTGCTTGTTGGAACATAATCTTTTTTTTACCCCTTCCTTTTTCCCTCTTGCTCCTGACCTGCTTGCTCAGGTCCAAAGGTTTTTATTTATTTATTATGTGTAAGTACATATAGCTGTCTTCAGACACCCCATAAGAGATTATTACATCATTACAGATTATTTTGGGCCACCATGTGATTACTGGGATTTGAACTCAGGAACTCTGGAAGAGCAGTCAGTGCTCTTAACCACTGAGCCATCTCACCAGCCCCTAAAATTTTAGAGCTCAAAGCAATGATCACCTGTCCAGCATAGATAACCAAAATAAATGGCCTGGGTCCCTAATTTATCAGCTCTTGAAGAGTGGACATGATTCTAAAATGGAATATTAGTGAGTATATTAAGTGGCAGTAGAATCTTTCTTTCAATACCATTGGTCAGGGCCAAGAAACAAAAGGAAAAAACATTAGGGATGGAGGACCTGACTCAAGTCACATGGTGAAAACCACATGTCCCCATATTTTATATGCCAAAAGAACAAAGAAGTACTCTTTGAATGCCTGTGGTACCAATTGTGTAACATAGTAGAAATCTACATATTGTACTAAGGGCACCACTATTTATGTAATCTATATTTCCACACACCAAGCTACTAATATACTTCAGTCATCAGGGAGTCAGCTAGTTAGTGTACTTTTCCATAATATAGCCGTTTCATTCACATCAATTAACGTGACAAGACCCTGCTTTGCACCATGGATTATTTCAAGCTATTATTTGAACATTTCATCAATGCTTGCTTTCCCCACCCCTTTATTTCTTTTTACAAAACAAAATTGAATAAAGATTGAGGGGGGCTGATACTAATGATAGTACAATCATGAGCTGTCTTGGGATAATTAAGAACAATGAAAGAAGTGATTTGATAGCCACAATTAAATAAAGATGTGAAAACTTGTTTTATGTTCAATTAAAGAAATTGAAATGCCAGAAAATGATATAAAGAATATCTCAAAGTAATATGAAATGATGGAGAGATGGAAAAATCTTTTAAATTTATGAATATGGGTGTCAGAAACCAATTCAGCTATTCAAGCATAAAAAGGCACCCAGGCATAGGAAGTGATGGCCCACATGAGATTTATATGCTTTATCAGCATAAGAAAAACATTTTTTCCATTCGTTTGACTATTTTCTCAAATAGAAATAATATTCTGTCAAATAATTCATGAAGAGTTTTCTAAAATACTATTTTTATCTTTACCTGAAGCAATAAGAAGAACATTTGTCTACAAACATTAAAGTCTATTATATTTTTTTAATGAAATATTACTTTAGGAAAGGTGAAAGTACAATAAAATTGAGCCAACAATTTATAAAATCTATATATTTAATAACTAGTCAGGAGCATTAGTCCTTCTAAGAAGAGACAGGCACAAAGACATGAACATTTTTGCTTCAATCATGTTTACTTTTATGGAGGAACTTGCTCACTTTTAATAATTTAAAATGTTAAGCACTTGTCGAGGTACTCATGGGTGTGAATGACGAACATGGCTTCTTCATTTGTAATGTTCATTGCTAATATGCAAGCATGGGGTTTTTAGTCAACCCAGGATCAGGATAAGTAAGATGAAAGAGATGAAGAAAGAAAACATTCTGCACATCCTACTGGAGTTATTGAATTTAACTCACAGATGCTAAGTCCATAAAGACAAATCAAATGATTTTTTTCATTCTAAGAAAAGAATTTATTTAGAACATTTTATCAATCCATTTTTTTTAATTAGATGCACACCTGCCTGTGACAGACTACTGAAGATTAGAGATTTGCAATGCATACTTCTAGTGTCTGTGAGATTGACCAAACCTTACAGACTTTCATGACTTTTAGCATTTTTTTTGTCACCTATAAGAAGCAGAAACACTTGCTAAAGAGTGTTTTTAAAAAGGTATCTCTTTATTATGATTTATTTTCTCTTGATGGTATCAATAGGGAAAAATAGAACATATACAACAATACAAATCTATAGCCTTAGACTTGAAATTTTCTGGTGCCTAGAACCCTAGTGTCTCTGTTGCATACACACACATATGCACACACACACACAAACACACACCACACACAATTACTTAAATTTACTTTATGGAATTGACATTAGAATCATGGGAATTATTACTTGGAACTATTTGTTGAGCAAACTAAATTGTCATATAGATACTTTTTACTTCTGAAAGTAGAACATTATAGCACCATTCAGTGTATAACAGGCCACTCCAAACTATTGCTTTTCCATTAAAAGGTTTGTAGGCACTCATTGTCTCACTATTTTGGTGTCCTTCTATCCTATCCCTAGTCCCACGTGTTTCTAGTTGCCTTGCATTGGACTTCACGTAGGATAGAGACTCCCCATTCTGCCAGAGATCAGACTGTGAGAAGTCCAGGTAGGTGGCCCCCCTACCAAACTCCTCTACTCTCTTGGTGCCTGACCACCCTATCCCTAGTCCCCTAACATCCTAGTCACCATACTCAGGCCCCAACTGGTATAGACCCAGCTTGATCTACCGGAGACCAGCCAAACTATTTAAAACACAGAAATAGATTTAAGTATGCAGAGACAGAATTGAATATGCAGTAGTTAAGAGACTAAGTACATGTCAACAATTATTCAAAATTTGGATGACTAACTTCCATAGGTGAGGAGTTTACTGACATATTTAAAAAGAGTGCACACATTAAGTTTCCAGCACACAGGTAATAGGACAGGGAAGTAAAACCCCATATGGCTAGGCTGCTCTGGCCTTTACCACTGTGTTCACAAAACATCCCCAAGATATAGATGTGATGGCTCAGAGGTACAATATATATTACATATATGCATATATATATATATATATATATATGTGTGTGTGTATATACATATGTATATATGTATATATGTGTATATATGTATATATGTATATATATGTATATGTGTATATATGTATATATGTGTATATATGTATATATATGTATATATATATGTATCACATATGGTTTTAATATATAAATATATTAATATATATTTATATATTAAATATTTTATATATACTATGTAATATATATTAATATAAAGTATATAGTATATAATATATTATGTATATGTATATAATATGTATATATACATAATATATATTTATTTTTATATACTTATACAGTTATAATAGTATAAATTACATTATTGGTTTAGTCCTTGTAAACACTATGAGACCAGGGATTATATTTGATTCTATGGGTTTTTTGTGGTATGCTTGATTCCTCTGGCTCCTACAAGACACACAAACACACATACACACATGTTTTTAGGGCTTAGCCAGGAAGATTGCTCCATGTTCAAGGCCATCCTGGGCTAGAGTGAGACTTTTTGTCCAACAGAGAAAACAAAGGCTCTATCTATTTCTATTATTTTATTATTCTATTATTATTATTATTATATTGTTCATGGCTTAAGCTCTATTAATATGTAAGTAAACAGCACAATTTAGCAGCTTTAAACAACAATTGATTGCCAAGCTTGGTTGTTATGTGTCTATAATCCAGCTCTGTAGAATGTGGAGCCAGGAGGACCAAGAATTCATGCTTATCCACTGTTACATAACACGGTAGAGATCAGACATAGAGCAAAAAACACATAATAATAAATTGTCCTTAAAATTTCACAAGTTGACTGGGATAGTTCCAGGATGTGTTTTAAGATGGTTTGACTAAAAGAAAATAAGTAAACCAACAAAGGTTTTCACAAGAGGCAACAGTGTTCAGCAGCTAGAATTCAGCTGAGGTTATCTGTATGAGGGCTGTTTGTGCCTTTTCAGAAAGCATCCTGTGTTTCAAAGAGTACATAGCTTTAAACATATAATCAAGAGGGCAAGAAAACAATTGAGAAATGATTGAAAGCAAGAAAAGCCAGGAAAAGTATTTCACATATGTGTATTAGGAATGTCAGTTTATTACTATGTATATTTTATTCAAATATTGATATGAGTGAAAAGGTATTCGGTTCTATTTAGCCAATAACAAGTACTTGTTTGACTGCAGATGTGAACTAGTTAATGGATGACATGTGCCTTAATTCTAAAATAATCAGGAGTCACTTTATAAAGTAAATTAGTAACAAAACATAATGAAACAATATTGAGAGAAATTTGTGAAAAGCACTACAGAGACTGCAGTAGAAGGGGCCAAGAAGGTGAGATCAGAAATATTTTCTACTTTGAAAAAAAAAAAAATGGCTATACTTTTTGAAGCAGAAAAAAGGAGACAGAACTGGAAGGAACTGACCTTTCTCTGTGCTTATTTGAAGCCAGTATTGTGCTAGGGATTGCTAACCAATGATCTGCTTGCTGAAGGATTCTTGTGAAGCAAATGCATCCATTTTATAGAAAGAACAAACTGAAGCAAAATAATTTGCTGAAAATCAAATGCCATGAGATTCTCTTTTCAACAATAAAAAAGGCGCAGGTAGCATGTAATAGAGACATGCAAACTGTCAACAACTGATCATACTTATAAAAACTTCAGTGAAACAGAGGAATATCTCAGATCCATTCCCACATTGTCAAACAAATCGGTATTGTATGATTCATGTTTTTTTCTGTTTAAAAAGTACTTTTCATAGAAAGATCAGTGCTGTGACATGCTCCAAATATTAACCTCTTGCATAGGAAGAATGCATTCAGGGTCATCAATAAAACACATGAGCTTAAGCTATCAGAGAGTGACACCTAACCTCACCTCAGAACTTTTAATATAACCAAGCAATCCTCCCACCCCTGCCTCTCTGGGTGTATATATGTGTGGTATGTGCCGGCAAGCATGTACATGGATCCATGTGCACATGTGTGTAAAGGCATGAGGCTGATGTTTAGAGTTCTCCTCAATCACTTCCTACTTTATTCATTGAGACAGGGTCTCTCAATTGAACCCAGAGCTCACTGATTTGACTAATCTAGCTAGCCATCTTGTTCCAAGGATTCTCTGACTTTTGAGCACTGGAATTACAGGCAAGTTCTTCAATAAATGTTTGTCTTGAGTCAATGATCATCTTACAAACATTTCTTCTCATGTGACTCCCTGTTGTATGTTAAGTTTCTTGAGTCTAGCCTTATTGATGGGTCACTGAATGGTTATCTCAACTTTTAAATCTTGGATTGAAAGGGCCCTAAGATTTCCTTTTAACATTTCTAATCTCACTGGACAGATCTGACAAACACAAGGATAAACTTGGAGAATTCTCATGTTGATAATTGCATGCATGACTGAAGTTGTTAGTCTATAACATATCTTAAATTGTTTTCATATGGTGTAGGACAGTTACTCTCAGAAAGAACCCAATTAATGAAATATCCTGTGTTTGTTCTTGAGTTCAAACTCTGTCAGACTTATTTTGCACCATTTTAGTGTACACAAACAATGCTCAATTGTCCATCACAAACCATGAGAAAAAGATAGCTTCCCATGCTAAATCACTTTCTACACAAAATACCAGCACTTATGAACTTATCAAATTAAATTAAAATACATGGCCATACAGGCATACCATACCAATTTCATGTCAGTATAACTAGGTCAGCAAGCTTATCAAATACTCCTATATTATTCCCATGAGACTGGAACAAAATAGCACCCCCAAACAGAGATGTGTCTTGGGGTGCTACTTCTCAGGAGTCTTATTCATGAAAAATTGCCACAGCAAAGGACATGTCTCCTTTTACTTGGCACTAACCCCCATGCCCCCAAGTTCCTTGTCCATGACACACAGCCCACTTCAAATCGACACTGGAAACTGCCTGCTACCAAGATCGGCTTTTGATGACCCCTGTGTCTGAGGTTCATAAAGTTTCTTATCTGGTTCCCCAAGGAGACTTTTTCTATTCTCTTCAGATCTCTACTCTGTCTTCAGTGAAGCATCTGGGAACACTTCAAATATTTTAACCCTTTTAAAGCCATTTTATAACCTATACATTGTATAAATTGAGAGTTTCATATCATTATGACAGAAGAAAGGAGGAATTCTGGTTGTGAAAGGCTATCAATATTAGGTGAGTTGATGGTAGCTCACTGTATTAAGGCCAGCAAAATTAAAGGTGGCTTGTGAGTTCACCTGGAGGAATTCTAATTGCATGGAAAGACACAAGTACACTGTATTTCTGACATAGCATGCTCATAGCAATGACTTGAAAGTGTCTGTATTGCTCTGACAGAAACTCTTTCTATACAGGCAGGACTGAGATCACACCACACTGACATGTGCACAAGCACACTCATGCGTGCACACGCGCATGCACACGCACACACAAAGAAAGCCGTTCTTGCCATACTGATGGGTTGTTGAGTTGTAATGTAAATTTATTCTAGGTATGACAGGTAGTCTCTTGGCAAAATGATGGCACCGAATGCGGAAGAAAGAGGTTTTGAAAGCAGTGATGATATGCACAGTGATCCCCATAGGCTGTAGGTATGATCTGAAGTTGAAGTTCCCAATCCTGATGAATCACCTCCTGACAGAGGCCAGCTTTCCACCTCAGCTAATGGGATTAAGTGAATAGATTTAAGGAAATGATAGTTGCTTCCCCAAGGTGAATGTGATGCAATAAAAGCCCAGGAGCCACCGCCTCAACTCATGTGTCATTCCAGATGTATAACTATACACTAAGCCTTACACTGTTACATAAAGATAAACACAAGTGCCTGAGGATAGGCTGGAGAGATGGCTCTATGGATAAAGTGCTTGCCCTGAATGTTCAAGGTCCTCAGTTCAAATCCCCCAAACCCACATAAAGCTGGTTATGGAAACACACCCTGTGCTCTTATGGGGAGAAGGGAAACAAAGAGGCAAGGATTTTTGAAAGCTTCCACTGGCCTACTAGCTTGTCATACACAGAGATGAACCATGAGAAAAGGAGTCTCAAGGTAGAAGGTGAAGACAGAAGCCTGACACCACCCTCTCACCTCCACACCGTCATAGCATGAGTGCATCTGTGTGCACAGCACATGCAAACACACACATGTAAACACAAGAACATAAATAGAAATTATGTAAAGGTGGGTTGAGAAAAATTGTGACCAATAGGAAGTAGCTTATAGTCTGAAAGGAATGTACATGTGTTTTCTAATGCATGCAGACTGGAGCTGGAAGACACCTAGGAGAAGTAGTCCTAAGAGTAGGAATGGTCTAGAAAGAGTATGAAGCTGAATCAGAGTGAATTCCTAAAGTGCCTACAACGATTGTGCACCATATGCTGCAGTGCAGTGGCTTAGAAACTGCTGTTGGCTTCTTTGCTTATCAGGCTCCAACATAGAACCATAAGGGATGACCTGTCTTAGTCTGGGTTTTATTGTTGTGAAGAGACACTATGACCACACAGTTCTTACAAAGGACATTGAATTGGGGCTGGCTGACACCTTCAGAAGTTCAGTCCATTAACATCACGGCTAGAAGCATGGCAGTTTGCAAGCAGACATGGTTTTGGAGATGGAGATGAGAGTTCTACATTTTGGTGTGAAGGCACCCAGGAGACTCTCTTCAGCTCAGGGAAGCACTTAAGCTTAAGACCTCAAAGCCCAACCCCACAGTGATGTACTTCCTCCTACAAGGCCACACCTACTCCAACAAGGCCACACCTCCTAACAATGCCACTTCCCATGCACCATGCATATTCAACACACCACATGAACCAAAGTAAGTGAACTGAAAATGCCAAATCTGATTTGAGGCAGAGGCTCAAAGGCTTTGGGGGACTGTATTGCTAAAGTAGATAAGTCACATTAAACTTATTTGTCCAATTTGGAGAGGCCCAAGATGCTTTCACCAAGTCTCTGAAAAACTAGTTTTTGTGAGAGACCCAACATTCTCAAGCAGATATGCAATTCAATTTGTCTCCAACTCAGAATTTACAGTGAAATATATAGATCTTGAATTAACAAATCTAATTGTAATTGGATTCCAGGCAACAGAGGTGAAATGGCAATATTCAACCTCAAATAGCAAAGTGGGCTATAATACTGAACAAAGTGGGCTATAGTATTGCTACCAAAGTAGGCAATAGAAACGTCTGATTGAAGAATACCTGTGGATTTGGGGAGTTAATTGTTTCTCTAGTGGTGGCTATGCTTGGTTGTCAACCTGACTATATCTGGAATGGAATTGGGCATATCCATAAAGGAATTTAGTCTTAATTAAATCTGGACCTTTAAGATGAGAAAATAAGCCTTTAATCCAGTCCTTTTGAGGTGGGAAGACCCAGCTGTAAATTAGCTCACACCTTCTGCTGGCAGCCTGTATAAAGAACACAGAAAATGGAAGGCTCTCTCTTTGCCTGCTTGCTCTTGGCCTTTGAAGCAAGTTCTTTCCTTCACTGATATTTGTCGTCATCATCATCTTCTTCTCCTTTTCCTCCTCCCTCCTCCCCCTCTCCCTCCTCCTCCTCCTCCTCCTCCTCCTCTTCCTCCTCCTCCTTCTCCTCCTCCTCCTCCTCCTCCCTCCTCCTTCTCCTTCTTCTTCTGGATTCCAGCATATATTGAAGGCCAACTAAAACATCCAGCTTCATGGAGTGAATGACAACACACACACACACACACACAATATGAGAAAAAGTAAAGAAGAGGTTCATTTGAGAACTTCTGTACGTCTAGAGAACTCAGACTAATATAAGTAGAGAGGATGAATATTAAATTATTTCTGAGAACAAAAATCTTATGTAATATAAACAAAATTCTAATCTAAATCAGCAAAACAACAACAACCAAACAGAGTTACATTTCTTTTCTTCTATTCTTCTCAGAGAAGCCTTTGATTTCCATGTCACTCAAATTAATTTGGCTGAGTTGGTTTCTTCGAAGGGATTAATCAAAGAGACCAGATCTCATATCCTCATCTGCTTCCATCCATTCTTGTTGGCTTCAGCCTTGGAGGGGAGTGGGGGGGGGGGCAGCTGTAGCAGGAGCAGCAGTATTGGCAGCACCCACAGGGGCAGCAACCACAAATACAGATGGATCAACCAAAAAGGACTTGACCTTTTAAGCAATTGGCAGGGTTTATTTGGTCTTCATAGTCATTGGGTGTGGAACTGAGGGAATGGTTGGGTAACCACTCTACAGACAAACACAAGCAACATTTCGGAGACCCTCTGAAAATCCAGCAGAATCTGCTATGTGATGTCAAACATTTCAAGGTAATAAATGCCATTGTCAAACACCTGTTGGATGATCAACTCAAAGGAGAAGGGAGAGGCATTCAGCATCTTCAGCAATGTGACTTCACTTGCTCCTACTTTGTCTCCAGTTTGAATCAGTTGCTCATCACTCAAAATTTTAATTTCAGTTTTACCTCTGGGTATTTTAGTTGTGATGTCTGATTATTGGAAGAAAGAAGTCTTCTCAAGCCCAAGACCAGTGTTCTGAGCTAGCAAAGTGACATTACATTGGGGGATGGCACCAGTGTGGACAGTGGCAGTAGCCTGTATCTTATTGGCAGCCAGTATATCCCTAATTATATTAAAATGAGCTCTTTCGACATGAACAGAAAGCCCATATTCCCCTGGATATGAGGCCATAGTTTTTCCAGAGCTGGATTTATTACCAAATGCCCCCAACTCTGCTATATCCTTGTGCATCATAGTTCCTATAATTCCCATTATTCCCCTAACTCCCATTAGTACCACAGCCTCCCCCCCCCAAGGGACATGTGGTTCTGCTGCATCTGCTTGGAGTACACGTGACACTCTATGCTCCCACAGTGAAGCATTTTGGGTAAGCATCCAAAAGTTGGATGATCTTAAGGAAGCAGTTGGACTTATAGGTTGCCCTGTCCTCCCTTAGGCATCATAGTGAGATGTCACGACTTGCCACTGCAGGGTTTAATGATAATGTCACTCTAATGATGACACCAGGCAAGAGCCAACTGTTTTTTATACTGGCCATATAGAAGTCTGTTTACAGAGTCAGAACAACTTGAGTGAAAAGTAAGCAGGTTCTATAGGAGAACAACTCCAGAATGCTACAACAGTATTATGCTTTTTCAGTCTTCTGCAAAGAAGTCTGTGAACTTTCACTAGAAATTAATATACACTGAGACAGAGGAAGTAAGTGAGATATTTTGACAGCTTCTTAACAGTGATTCTGAGCTGATATTAACTACAGGAAACCTAAGGTTTCACTATGGTTTGCCAGTCTAAGTAAGGACTGCCAGATGATATTTAGATATTGAGACCACTGCATCTGGGAGAAACAGTGAGTCCTTAGACACATTTTCTGATTGCTCTTACAAGTCTTGATTGTTTCACTACAGTGGATAAACCCAAAGCTCTCAGAATCCCATGCCATTCCATGAAATGTGGGAAGAGTTCTTTTATATGGGAAAGGACCACTGGAAGCCTTAAGTAGTGCTATATCCAGGAAAAAAAAGTAAATTAAAAATGGTTACCACACACCTGGAGGATATTCAGAGATTATTCATGATGTTATGAAAGCCACAAAAGATATTGCTGTGGTGATTGCCAATATATCTCCTTTTAGCATGCTCTATGCAAGGGGTAGATTTTCAATTGATGGTAAAATATACTGTGTGAAGCTAAACACAAGCAGACAGACTGACTGTAATAGCAGCTGCAATTCCAGATTGAGTTGCATTATTTGAGAACATTACTACTGTCCCTGCTACTGGTATAAGTTGCTGTTGTGCGGTAAATATGCCCTTTCCTCTATGTGTCTGAATACTTAACCACGTGTAGTTTGCTTTTAATTGGCATAGGCATTGCTACACCTCTACTCTCCTGCCTCAGGGACATCATTTTCTAGCCTTATGTCACAAGTTCTTCTTTGGCAGCGAACTTGATCACTTTTCCAATAGACACAATATGTGTCTTCAATGGCAGGACAGTTGACCAGAGTCTTGGCCAGGTCCTTTTCAGTGTAGGCCCTTAGGTTGGTAGAGTTTGTTAGTTACTGTTGTTGCTTTGATCAATATCTGACAGGAAGAAACTTATGAGAAGAAAGGCTCGCTTGGCTCATGGCTGGAGGGTACAGTTCATCATGGTGGGAAAGATGGACTGACAGGAAAGAGTCCCAGTAAGCTAGTCACAAAGAATAGGTAGCTAGAAATAGAAGGAAATGAATGCTGGTGCTCACCATCCATACCTGTTCCATCCTCCTTATCAGTCTGTGCAGTCAACCTGTAGCCACCAGCAGTTACAGGGTAACCGGGTTCACCTGAAATGGAAGGTTGGGAATGAAAGGGGAATGGAGAGCGAGAGAAAACATGGGGCCAAGACAACGCATTCCGATCAAAGCCCAAAGTTTCATATTTTGCTTTCACATATAAAGGGGAAGCTCCACCCCTTTGTCTCCAGTCTCTTCAGCCAGTTTGGGTGAGGGGATAGCAGCCCAGAGGTGTCAAGGCAAGCTCAGCAGGCAGTCCATTCTCCTCAACTCCTGAAGCAGACTCCAAGGCCAGCAATGCCTCCTGGGTCCTATTGTTTGTTTTGGCCTATTGTGGTAAACAGCTCTTTCAGTCCTGTTCAAGGCTGGGGGTGGGGGGGCACATCAACCTATGTTTACTATTCCTTTCTCCCTCCTTCCTCCATTAAATCTCTCTGACAACATCCCATCCTCACAGACATGCCCTAATGTGAGCTTCCTTAATAATGGTGTCTACTTAAGTTGTAAACAAAGATAATCATCAGGAGAGCTGTGCCTTGTGCCTCTGCAGGTAATCTCTGTTTAGGAAGCACACTTTGATTTGATGTTGGGCCTTCACAGACTGAATGCTTAGGCATAAATCATGATGATACCATGTTGCCTGACCTGCCCCATCAGTATGGCCCATCATGGTTTCTGTGTACATAACTGGAGTCCGACTCCTGTCATTTCTCTTCAAATGTATCCTGAGAACAAAAAGCAGCAATCTTTTGCTTTCTGAGTCTAAGTATTTTCTTCTAACTCTTAGTTAGGCCCCACTTTCAGATCTTATGGGCAGGGGTTTACCAGTCTACCAAGCAGATTTCAGAATAATCAGCTAGCATGATTGTGTGAGTGTCTTATCCCCCCTCCTCAATTTACAATCACATATATATGCATACATATATATGTGTGTATGTATATATATGTATGTGTGTGCTTATATATATATATATAAAATATGCACATATATAATACTATATAACTGTATGCAGATGTTATTTATCTCTTTGGACTATATACATATGGACTATATATATATATAATCACTTATTTATATATATTTATATATATTTAATATATTTATAAATATTAATATATTATATATATTAAATATATAAATTAGTGATTATATATAAATATATGTGTATTATAAATTAATATTATATATAAATAAATATATATTATAAATATGTATGAAATATAAATACTTATTCATATATAAATTATATATACATACATATATTAGTGATTATATAAAAATTTTCTTATTGGTTCTATTTCTTATTCAATACTATGTAGTTTTATACTTCAACTTAGTGACTTAATTGCATAAGTTTCCTGCTAAGAGATATACAAGGGAGTTTCTGGATGATGTTTCAAAACAGGACAAAAACTACACATTAAATTAACATTCTGCCAAGCCTATGACAAAATGCACATCTAATAATGCTCCCTCAGTCGCCAAAGCCACAAAATACATCTTTCACTCCAAAATTCAAGAAAACAGTCTCTTCACATCCTCAAGGTGATTTTTACAAACTGTAAATAAATATAGAAGCTTAAAAGATGGTACACTTCACTGGAACGTTATTTTGATAGGTTGTTCCAGAAAGTATAGGGTGAGAGATTTTGATTGCCCATTTCTGAAGAGGTGTCTATGTACTTAGGTGCTTCTTGCCAAATGATAGCCTAATTGAGTCTGAGGAGGCCCACTTCTCTGCAGGCCTGGAGTCTCTATATATGCAAAGGCAGAGATACAACACCATGAGACTTTGTTATTGCATTGGCAAGACTCCTTTATAGGAGTAGTGGGGAGACACCTGGCTAGGTGAGGTCTAAAGACATATGGCTTTGGCAGGTCTGCCACCAGAATGTTAAAGCATAAGATCATTTCTGGAGGAGGGATCTATCTATATGCTTGCCAAGAGGCTGGGTATTTGATAAGAGTGCCAAGACCAATATCCCTCTTCATGCTTAGAGTTTTGTGCACAGCAATTCTGCACTGGAGCCGGTGGAGAAAGACAGATTATTCAGAGCTATGTCAGTGGTGAGTAGATGATTTTCATTCAAACTAACTGTCTGGTAGTCATTTCCATATATCTCCTAAAACCCAACAACAACAACAACAACAAAAATCAAACGATGATGAAAATCAGAAACCAGAGAGCACAGGAGGTGTGATTCTACCCTGCAAGATACCCCAGCCAGGAAGCTTCTTTCCTCTCTACTGCTGTGTTCAAATTAAATTTGGACTAGTTTCAGATAGAGACTTTAAAATAGCCTTTTCTATCTCTTTGAGTTAAACACAGCAGTACTCTGAGCATCCTTTGCCTCAGAAACCATAATCAATCTGGATCCTAGAGGATTTGTTTGCTTGCAAAGCTGTATCAGGATTATCTGGGCCAGTTTCCTCTTACTGTCTTTAAAGAAATTTAACCTCTGTTACAAGCTAAAATATATTTTAAAATTCATACATTTTAAATGGTTATTATTATCAATTGATAGATGTGACATTCCTTATATTGCACGTGATTGGCTGATCTATTTGAGTAACATAAATTTTCAAGATTGCTCAAAGCAAACCAGGGAAGAAAACTTTTCTGCTTTGTGAGGTTTTCTTTTTTTTACCTCTATAATTTCTAGTGGTGTTCCTTTATATTTTTAAAGTAGAAAGGTTTTGTTAAATGATTATATTTTGTAGATTACACGTGATTTTGCCATTGTATGCAGTCTGTCAAAGAGATAAAGAAATGGTACTTGAATTTTTCCATAGCAACTAGCTTTTATCTACATTTAATGCATTCGTTTCAACCCTAATATGTTTCTTATTCCATCATATCCAGGGAGCATTGATTTACTTACTTCTCTATTCCATATAGCTTTTAAAGTAATATCAGAAGATGAGGCTATTGTTATTCCATTCATAATATAAAAATACTTTCTGCTGCAGCCACGATTCCTAAGAGGTAGCAAGATGCGGTCATTTATAGAAATGCCATTTATGGCCGGTGAGATCGCTCTGCTGGTAAAGGCGCTCACAGCCACTGATGAGCAGAGTTCAGTTCTCATAATCCATGTGGTAGGAGGAGAGAACCAGCTCTGATTTCTCACATGCCATGTGACATGAGTTTGACAACACGCATACACACATATACGGAAACAAAAACGAATCAAAACTGTAAAACTGTGACTTTAACTCATCTATATTGAGGTACCGAGTTTAATGTGTGACCGATAAACCTGCCATTTGGAAGAAAATCACGTGACAAAAATCACCCATTTTTCATAGCACATATTGCTTTGTCAAAAAGCTCTTTCCCATCTCTTTGGTTCCTCCTGAACTGACCTGCTGGCTTTCCATCTCACAACTTCGGTACTGTTTCCTGACCATTCATCAGTGTTTTCTTTCTACTCCATGTCAATGAAAAATCTTCCGATGTAGTGGCAAATAATGAATCATGAACAACAGTTCAGCATTTATTTCCAAACTCTGACAGCACAGTGCCTGGAGGCACTGTTATTTCCGGTCTGTACTTCTAGACATGGAGGTTAATCCAATACTACCGGCCATAAAACATGGACTGGAGGTTTAACTGTGTGTAGATTCTTCTAACTGATATGTGAATTACTACCTCAGGCTCACAAAATTAGGGCATCTGGTTTCCCCTGGTGGAAGCCTTATACTACTGTATTTTTGAGTTTGTTTTCTGTACTGCCAAGCTCTGTGTGGCCTTGGTGGACAGAGTGACATGGTTCCTGGCCCTGGGACAGGGCCCCAATGTGAGCCTCCATGAGTGTCAATGGCTGATATAGGAGTAAGGTTTGTATGTATAATAATGTACACATTTTCTGGAATCAGCAGTAGCAATGGAGGACTCTTTCCTTCAGAAGAACATCCTCCCAGTTAATGACTCCATTATAGTTAGAAACATCAGCAGTCCAGAAGTCAAAGGTGTGGCTATGTCTCAGCAAAATGTTAACCATTTCAGGACAGCCCTTGAGGCTATATGCAAAGTACTCAAAAAACATGGGTTCAAAATATACATAATTTCTCAACTATGCAAAATATTAAGACTGCAATATGAATTATGAGGTGCTTCATAAATCTAAAGGAACCAAGGCAGCTATACTAATGATCCAGCTTATCAGAAAGATACGAAGACAAGCAGATGCAAATGCAGACAGATTCCCAAATTCAAGGTCAGCCTGGGACACAGCAAGTTTAGGCTCAGGTATAGTAGAAATGGTAATTTCAGGACAGGGTCTCACCCAGCTAGCTTATCCTCTGTACATAACAGAGGCAGGAAGATGTCTAAATTCTTTTCCAATGTTAAAAGAAAATGTGTGCTTGTTGTATTCTAAGAATTAAGGGTCTGGGGTCATAAATGCTGACTCATAGGATAATAAAAAAATAAACCTGAAATAAATAACTGAACTGATATGCAAATTTTAAAAACTGCATGACTCAGGCTAGCAGAAAGCTATAGCAGGTCTTTAGAATTTTTTCTCTAGCAAGCGCTGAGCTATCTGGAGATCTCTGGAAAGGAAAAATAGCTCTTCAGTAATTTTTTCTAACATGATTTCTGAGTTGGTCAGAAATCCCAAGAATTACTTAGAGAGCTGACACAGCTCTTTCAGCGTGTTTTCTAGCAGCTATCCAGAGAAGACTGAAGAGCAAACATGGCTCTTGTAGAAAGTTTTCTGGTTTTCTGATTTTAGTCATGAGCTCTCCAGATAACTTTCACAATTTTTTGCTAGGGGAGGGAGCTGCCTCAACAAGATAGTTTTTAGAATAGCAAGAAAATGCTGTGTAGAGCAGAGCAGAACACACACACACACACACACACACACACACACACACACACACGTGAACAGGTTTGAGAAGAAGAGAAGGGCACTCTGACATTCTTTAAATCTGAATGGGACATGGCCTTCTCATAAGCATTCTTATTCTCTGAGGGACTACATTAGTCAGATTTTGTGGTGGTTTGAATATGCTTGACCCAGGGAGAGGCACTATTTGTAGGTGTGGCCTTGTTGGAGGAAGTGTGTCAATGTCAAGGTGGACTTTGAAGCTCTTCCCAGTGTAGACGTGGCTATTGGCCTTCAGATGAAGATGTATAACTCTCAGCTCCTCCTGCACCATTCCTGCCTCAGTGCTCCCATGTTCGTGCCATGATGATAATGGACTGAATCTCTGAACCTGTAAAAAAGCCCCAATTAAATATTGTCCTTTTAAGAGTCACCTTGGTCACAGTGTCTGTTCACAGCTGTAACAAACTAAGACAGAAGTTGGTACCAGGAGTTGGGTATCACTGTGAAAAGTTTGACCATGCTTTTATTTAAAAGAATCTAGAGTTTGAGACTTGGGATTTGGAATGTATTGGAATGCTTTGAGTAGTACTTACTGGACTATTCTATAGGAATATGGAGGACTTTGTTGCTAAGAGTGATCAGAATTGTGCAGACCTAGCCTAAGAGGCTTCATTGGAGAAGAATTTCAGTTTGTGGCCTAGATACTGTTTTGTGGTATTTTGGTGAATAGTGTGACTGCTTTTTGCCCTTGTCTGAAGAAGGTAAAGAGATTTATATTAATTGCATTGATAAAGGAAGTCTCAAAAACTATGCCCAGCAGGGTTCTCTCATTTAGTCTCATGGAGAGCATTCTGATCAAGCATAAGAAGCTTAACAAGAAAAAAAATACAAAATGTCTGGCTTAAGTAATAACAGTATGGCACCAGGAAGGGAAATAGAGCTGAATCCTGGGTTCAAGGAAATAAAGAGATTAATAAAGTGGTGATTTCAGGGAATAATCTCACCTAGCTAAACCTTTTGTTTATGTTTGCAGTTGAACAAGGAATAGTTTGGACTTTTAATCTAGAACGAATTAAATTCCAGAAATGGAGGGCACAGTTGTGATCCAGAACCTGAAGCAGAAAGACAGTGGCTTTTGATCTGGATCTTGAAAAACAGTAGCCATGAAAATTTATGCCCATGCATAATACATGATAGTACATACCTTTAATCCCAGGAGACAAAGGCAAACAGATCTCTGAGTTCAGGGCCAGATGGGACAGAGTGAGTTATAGGTAAAGAAAAGCTTAAGTCCAGGCATGGTGGTACTAAGGATGCCATGTCTGTAATTCAATGGCTCTAGCATTTTTGAACAGATACAAGAGGATCCTGAGAGTTCACTGGCCATACAACTGAGCTGAAAGGGTTCAGTGTGAGACTTTGATTCAAAGAAGTAAGGAATGATAGAGAATTATATCCATGTACTTTGGCCTTGGTTCATAATATGCATACATATACATACATATACATAATGAGAGTTGTCTCAGTAAGCCAATATCATCATCATCACCATCATCCTTCTTACCTTGTGACATAGTTTGGTTACTTTTCTATAGTTGACTTTCTTTGAACTTTGTACAGAGAAGCCTCACAAGGAAGTGCCTGGGATTTGCTACATTGACTCTTCTTTTCAGACAAAGTACTTTTGCTGTTAGTACTGTATGGAACCAATTCTTTTCTAAGTTATGGTTTTTGTATTATCATGCATACAAACATAATTATAGTCTTGTCTACTCATTTAATTTTCTCCTTTATCAGGCTAGACCTTCTCTATCCTTCTGTCCTGATGTACTGTAGATAATACATAAGCTAAAAGAATAAAAGTAAATTAATTTATATTGGGATTCAGATTAACACATACTATTTGTTTCAAATATCAATTTAGTTCTAGTCTCTTTCTTTCTGAATTAGTAATTAGTTATTATCACATTTTAGTTAAAGCTGTATTCCTTTAAAAGCTAACTGTCTCAGGGGAAAAAATGTTGCAAAAGATAGCAAAGAAATCTTGAAAAGATAAACATACTTATTGAAGTGTGATAATTTTGCTGAGCAAAATATTTATTCACCAGTGTAAGCATTTCTACTTCATGTGCTTGAACCTGGTTTAGGCAAGCTTAAAGAAGTGTCTGCCCTAAAGACTGGTCTGGCTTCAGATATTACAGATCTTGTAAAGGTCAAATTGCAATTCCTCTGCTAGTGAGTCTTGGCTCAACTCTGCCCAAAGCCTCAACTCTAATTTTAGATAAGGCTAGAATGCTCTTTTTTGGGGCCCTTTATTCTTTTCTTCTGTAAGTCTGTCTTAGAGTTTCCATTGCTATGAAGAGATGTTCTGAACATGGCAGCTCTTTTAAAGGCAAACATTTAACTGGGGCTGGTTTACAGTTTCAGAGGTTTAGACCATCATCATCATAACAACGCATGGCAGCGTGCAGGCAGACATGGTGCTGGAGAAAGAGCTGCGAGTTCTGCATCTTGATTCGAAGGCAAACAGGAGAGACCTGACAACCACAGGCAGCTAGAAGGATGCTCTCTGCTGCAATGAGTAGAGCCTGAGCATAGGAGGAGACCTCCCAAGCCTATCCTGACAGTGATATACTTCCTCCAACAAGGTCACACCTCCTAATAGTACCACACTCCCTATGGGCCAGGCACATTCAAACCACCACACATTCATTTAATACAGCTACTAAATGCCTTTTCTGTTACCTCCAAGTATTTTAAATTTAATCCCCAAGTAACTGCAATATAGATATAAGTTTGCCAGCCTACTTCAAAGAGATTTAAATTCATTCGTGATGTCATGCACAGCTTCTGATTTACTCGACAACAGGAAGAAAATATCTCAGTTCAGGAAGTTACTCTGTGCTGCTTACATAGTGGGTCACGCTTTCTAGTGGACAAAATATCTTTGCGTGTACTTGTTATTCATGGGGAAATAAGTTTAAAATCAGTAAATTTCGGTACACATATTCCCATTCATGGGTGTTATTTAGAGAAATGGCAAAACATATTAGCCAGTAATAATTGCTTATAATATGTATTATGTTTTGATCCGCACAGCTTGGGTCTGAGAAACTGCTTTGGGTAGAGGAAGGAGGGAGACAACACACACATAAACATAGGAACATAGGAAAAGCTAGCAAAATAGTTTTTGTATACAGTGGCCAACTGCTCATAAATTGATACTTTGATCAGAGAAATGGTGAGGCCCGAGCTGCTCCACACTGGGAGGCAAAAATGTTGAGAGCCGCTCTAGCCCACGTTTGAGGGCCAAAATGTTGTTGGGGACCGCTCTGTCAGTTTTGGAACCTACACTGCCCAAAGCCTTGGGGGCTAAACTGTTTGAGCCTGCACTGCCCCAAGCTGCTCTGGTCCATGGGTCAGGGTTCAGCAAGAGAGAGAGGACAGACGTGAAGAATGGAGACCAGACAGAGTGTGATTCAATCCCGTTTATTCTTCAGTCTCTCTTCCTAGTCCAAGTCCCAAGTCTTGAGTTCCTAGTTCCTAGTCCCCAGTGCCTCCGAGTTCCAAGTTTCTTCTTCCAAGTGCCTAATGTCTAATAATCTTTCTTCCGAGTTCTCTAGTTCAAGTGTCTTCTTCCTCAATGCCCAATTCCTACCCCAAGTTGTATTCTAAGTTGTACTCTCTAACTTAGTTCCAAGTTGTACTCCTGAGTGCCTAATAATCTGTTGCTTTCTTCTGTCTGCCCCTTGCCTTTTATATGTCTCATTTCTAAGCCTCACCTCTAAGTCACGCCTTTAACTCATGCCGTTAGGCCTTGTCTCTAAATCTGATCTCTAAGTTACAAGTCACGCCCTTAAGTCACACACCTTTAAGTCTCACACACCCAAGGGAAAATCCTGGGTATCTAAAGAAAGATGTTATCAGAGTGTGCTCAGCTGTTGCAGGCTGATGTAATTAAGTCTCTTTTCAGGGTATATGGCTCAAGATGGCTGCAAGGATGATAGCCACCTTCTGTTGGCTCCTCACAGAGAAAGACTGTGTCTTTTGGAGCCTGAATAGAGGGGAAAGGCTTTGTGATGCCTTGGTCCTTGCTCTGTCTGGTTCATGACAAACAATGCACATTCACTCAGGGATTCCTTGACTCCCTACAGTGTATTCTCAAAATCCAAATCACAACTTTATATTATATTTTTACTTCTTTCAAATTTGTAAGACACCATTCCTAAATCGATTTTCACAGAAAATCAATGCACTCTGTTTGTTGTATTTGTAATTTAGATGAAATAACTGTGATTATCTGGTGCCTAATTTGTTTAAACAGAGTAAATATCAGCTATAGGACACATTGTAGAATGAGAATCTCCGTGTTGTGAGCAACTATAGGTACAGCAGAGCAATTTCTAAATCCTGCAGCCTATGATCACATTGTTCTGACTACAGTAAGGATGTTCAAAATGTGTTACCTGAAGGTTGCTTCCCATAATTTGATAGGGACACTTCATATAATGTACTCTGTTGTCTTCTAAAACACCCACTGGTTTATCGCACTGTAGAGGCAAACACAGAACATTAAATGAATTTCTAAGATATACATTTGAAACTAAAATACATGTCTCTAGTGCATTTTTTTATGTTGGCTCAATAGAGTATTAGGAATGGAACAAGATAACTAGACAATGCAGTGATTATATAGCCTGGAGTGTTTGACAGCATCTGTCCCAGCCATACTGCTCTCAGATTGTATATCTAAATACTGGTTCATTGGTTCTCCGTGACCCAGGTTCTTCTTAATTAAAGTGGACTCAGTGTCCAACATTTGTTTGCCATCTCTGATAAAATTAAGAGTCAAAAAAAGTCCCTAACAGATCCTGTTTCCACTATGCTAGACATGATTATTGTCATCACTTTATCATTCTGTACTCTTTCTTTAAAGTTTGTCAGTGACTTATTAAAACTATCTGCTCCTTGGATATCAGGTATTTGCTAAGAATTCCTGGTTCAGGTACAATGCAATAGGCACATCCCTGTGTGCCTATACTTTGAAGAAATATATATATATATATATATGAATATGTATATATATATATGAATATGTATATGCATATGTATATATCATTTTATACACACGTGCGTACACACACAGACACACATATATATGTATATATATAAATTTGAGAAGGGCTTAAGAATATCTAGGAAGGGAAGAAATCTATATCTCTATATATAATCTCTATATAATTTGTGTGTATATATACAATATACAATTTGTGTGTATATATATACATATATATAATTTGTGTATATATGTATATATATATATATATATATATATATATATATCATACACACACACACATGTATACACATACACATATATATTCCTTCCTATTCTGGATATTCTTATAACCTGGTTTACCCCAAACAAAGCATATGCATTCAGAACCACACACACACATATTTTATATATATATATATATATATATATATATATAATATAGTATTATATGTACTATATATATATTTTATATATATAGTATATATACTATATATAGTATATATAATACTAATATATATATATATATATATATATATATATATATATATATATAGTGTGTGTGTGTGTGTATCCATGGATATATATATATATATGGTTCCAAGGCTCAGGAAGGGCTAGACAATGTGTGAGATGGGGTCTACAGTCTTTGTCTCCCTTTTGGGTATCACAGCTCCTTTGTACATCAGGGTTGAATGAGAGTGGGGCCTGGGACAAGCAGAATCCCATTCTGGTTGGGAGCCAGTGCTAAGTGCTGGAGGTATGGGAGAAGAGAGAAGGCCTTCTCTGAAAATCTTAGTGTCATGGCTCATTTAGGTGAAGGCCTTCCCTGTGTTGATCTGTGATGCAGCAGCTTCTTAGTTGATGTTAGCTTCTTCATATTTTTTTATTAGGGGTGGATCTAATGCATATGCTTTATTTGAGGTGAACCAGGGGGTATATAGTATTGGAAAGATTGTGAAAATATCCAGAAAGGGAAGATCATTGGCTGAAAACTAATACTATTTGGATGCCCCATTAGCATGAAGAGGCATTCTAGGTGATATGTTACATGACTGACTGCTTGTGGTCACCTTAGTTGAACGTCTACTTTACATGCTCCAGAGAAAGCACAGAGACAGGGAGAGAGTAGCCTCTCACAAATCTCTGAGATTTCCAGGATTTGAGCACGCTTCCACTTTACCAGTAATTATGCCCATCTGGTGGCATAGTCCATGTGCCATACATGTATGGCGTGTGTGTGTGTGTGTGTGTGTGTGTATGTGTGTGCGTGTATGTATCTGTGTGTGTATGTGTGTATATGATTGATAAATAGATATAGATAAATAAAGATAGTGATAAAGATGGAGAAAGTGATAGAGACAGAAACATGAATTTTTATATCTATATGTACACACACACACACACACACATATATATATATATGTATTTATAGGTACAGGTACAGTTACAGATATGCAATTATAGTGGTATCAGAGCCCATAACCTTTGGGAAATTTTTTATTTATAGACAAGCATCAGACAATGGACAGAGTGGATATATAACTTGGTTTTGGGAAGAAATCCCATCTCTTGCACCCCTCCCTTTATTTTTCAGCACACTTCCAAGGACAGATACAAATCAGAGAGCTCACTGTAACTATAGCACAGATGAGTACATCTTTAAAGCAACTCCCTTCCTTTAGGCTGAAGAAACTGGAAGAAAAGCGGCTGTTGGAATATAGAGTAGAGGAAGGTAAAGGGAGGACATAGGTACAGGAAAGAAACACTACACCTCATGCAGGCAAGCATAAGTCTTGGATTTAAACACTCACGAGTAAGACTCAAAGCATCATCCCAGAGAGAGCTTTGGGAACTGAAGCAAAATTGTCAGGCATGTATGACCATGAATGTCACTGTGTATGATAGACAAAGGCAACCCTGCACAGGGTCTAAATAGCTAAGTAAATTAGGAATTACTATTCCCAAAACAGTGAGGAAAAAGCTCCTATCTGATTGAACTCAATACAGAAAAGTACTAATTAGAACACAAGCATTTCTTTGATGGTCCTAAACAGCAAAGTTATCAAAGATCAAGGGAAAATTGAGTGTTACTGATCACAGGAGAGGAGGAGAATCATGATCAATTCCTTAGAAGAAAGCTGATCAATGAATAAAAACCTGTATATGACATTCTGTCCCCTATTTAATGTTGGGGACTTTAGACAAAGGATTCACAAAAGTTGTTCCAGCTGTGTTGAATGGGAGAAAACTCAAAGCCAGAAAATAACTTTTTCAGCAAGTAATGATAGAAAAATCCTAAAGTATAGCATCATGGCAGAAAACCCTTCTGTTGAGTTTATATGTTTATGTGACAATGGAGAGAACGGAGAAAAGGACAAACAGGATCGTGGAAGGGATCGCCAACCTTATTCATCCAAAGAAAAAAAAAGGAGAAAGGGAACAATAAAAACAATTTCAGAATTATGTCATTTGAAATACAAAGAAGAACAGAAAGAGGTTATCTTAGAGCAAATACAAAGGAAAATGTCTAAAAACTTCACAAATATGTTGGAAAAGATACATTTATAGACACAAAACATTATCAAGCCTCAAACAGAGTCAGATGAGGAATAACATGCCTACACACATTTTTATTCAATTTATTAAGAATGTAATTTACATTTTAATTTTTTACCTTTATTAGCATTTATTAATTATATTATCTGATGTGTTTCATTATGGTATTTCATATGTGTATATAATATATTCTGATTATCTTCAATCCCTATTTTATACTGCTCTGGACCCCTATTCACGTTCCTTTATATTTACCTTCAACTTAGTTAATGAGGGAAATCATAACATCAACATGTATGAATGAAGATTTTATATTTAGTGATGCAAGGACTGGAAGACACTGGAAAAACCATGTTTTAAAATGTAGACTAAAAGGTAACAGATCCACAAACAAAAGCCTTCATCCACAATTCTATTACTGAAAATGTTCCTTGAGAACTAAGGTTGTGTAAATATATTGTCAAATGATAAAAAACAAAGGATATAACTTATCAACAAATATTCTCCAAGGGAAATGCTGCTTCAGAGCTTCAGAAAAAGAATGATTATACTGGAGGGAAATCCAAACCTTCAAAAATGAAGGAATATCAACTAGAAGGCTAAAATTTTAGTTGTGTACAAATTCATTTATTTATCCTCTTAATTGAAATAAGTAGAATAATAATATCAATTGGCTAACATTTTCTGCAAGTTACATAATAATAAATTTAGGATTGTGGATCAAATGGTCTCAGATGCACATGTTCATTCTGCTATCACAAGCCTTATTCAGACCTGAAAATTGTGTGTCCCCTGAGAAGGCTGATTTCGAGACACTGTCCACAGCTTGACACCCCTGGGTGTAATTATAACACCTAAAAGACAGCTACTATATTCAATATCAAACCAAGACTAAATTATAGTCTGTATGAAAAGCACAATCAATAGAAATAAATTGATTGAGAGATTAGTTACAAATAATGATCAAGAGATATAAGGAATAGCTACATCAATATCAGGGAAAGCAGTATTCAAACAAAGAACATTTTGAAGAGAAATATATCAGAATAACAAAAATACCAAGTTATTACATAAATATAAGATACTTTAAAGACCCAAAAAGAAAATTCCTAGTGTAAGATGTAGCAAACACAAGAATTGACAAAGAAAATAGACACATTTACAGTCATTACTGAAGGCTAACATTTTCTTCTCAGCAATAACATAAGTAAACAGAGAATTATTTGTGCTAAACAAAAGCAAACACACCCACAAAATCTTGACCTATAATTGATGTATTATCCTATGAACAGTGTAAGGATGTGCACATATTATTTTAGCAGAACAATAAAAGAAAGGGGATATTTCTTATGTTAGATAGAGAGAAGAAAATGAGAGAACAAAACTACTTCTCTAAAGAGATCAATAATGTCATTCAGCTCTCAACTAGATTGTCCATTTTGAAAGCTATGAAATATAATTATTTATGCAGTAATGTAGTGAAGGGATTTAAATGAACGAACATTATAAACAGCTTCTTGTAAATTTGTCTCTTTATATTGCCTGGATTAATTCCTTGAATGGTCTTTAGCTTAAGGCCTCACTGTTGAAAGAAAAAAATTTCTGAATCTATTTTAGAAATTCTATTATTATGCTTTCAACCATTGAAATAAAATAAATGATAGCAATTCAAGGTGTATAGTATTGGAAACAATAAATAAAGATGGTCCACATTTCTTTTGTAGAAATTCAAAGAGTGTGGGACATTCGTCCACTCATATCATAAGGACTTCTTATTGGGATTTCAATAAAGTAACTATATTTGAGAAACTGAAAAATCTAACTCAATTATTTTTTAATTATGTTTCCAAAATACATTAAACTATTTACAAAATTAATGCCAGAAACATGTAAGAAGAATAGCTTAGTGATATCCAGATAATTCCTTGAAAATATGGCTTCATGAAACAATCCTGATGACCTGAACTCAATATCTAGAGTCTACACTGGAAGAAGAGTACTGAATTCTGAAGGTAGTGCTTTGATTCACATACACTCAGTAGTATATGCAAATGTGCACTTGGACCCAAAATGACACAGACAGACATCATTTGTCTGGAAAATACAAGCTTGGTACTTTTGAATACAAGGGTATCAGTCCAGAGACTAGAGAAGAACATACAATATGATCATCTCAGTGGACACAGGAAAGCATCTAGCAACATCCAATATCCATTCTTGGTATAAAAATCAAAGACTATTATCAGTAGAATTAACTCTGTGTTCATGAAAAATATCTGTCTTAGTTGATAGTTAATATCCTCATTAGTAACACATTGTTTTCTAGTGTTGGGAACTAGGAGAACTTATGGGTCATTGGAAGGTTCAATCAACTCAACATACAATTAAAAGAAGTTTAATACAACATGACAGAGAGAAGATGGAAATATGTCTATATATCTAAAAAGAAAATTTGGGTTCTTTCCAGAAGTTCAAGATGATAAGTAATTTACTCAGTATCTATAGTTTACACACTCCCCATCATTCTATGGATTCCTGTTTATACATCTATTATATATGCAGCCCATGCTTGAAGGCTCTACAGACTGGAAACTCTGTAGAAAGCTTAGCACAGGCTACATGTCTTCAGAATTCAAGTCAGATGGTTTGATGAAGTGCTACCAGATCATCATAATAGGACACTTTAATCTCAGTCATCACAGCGTAACTGGGGAAGCTAAGTGTATGACACTGAGCCCTGACTATCAGGTTTTTCAGTCCTGTCCAGTGAGCCGTGACTGGCAGTTAGTTATCGTGATTGCTCATACTGTAATTAATTCATGTGCAGACAGAGAAGAGCAGAGTAGTGGGCCCTCTTCATTCACAGATAAACCCTCATGATACTGTATGAAAACAGAAAGTTGGAAGATGGAGTTGGTCAACAAGATTCAAAGTACAGCAAAGATGTAAAAAGAAATAATGCTGAAAGGTGACTTTAGAATGGAACACAAATGGAGTCCCCACAGAAATACTTAATGAGGAGCTCAGGGGAGGGGCTCAGCAGGTCAAGGCACCTGCTGCCAAATTAGACTACCTGAGTTGACTTTTGGGAGACATACATAGTAAGGCAAAAAACAGACTCCTGCAGAATTTCCTCTGACTTTCACACATGTACCTTTACATGTGGACACACACACACACACACTTGCATGCACACACATACACATACACGTTCCTTTGCACATACACTAAATGTGATTAAAAATCAAAGCAAATAATTATGGAAGAAATATTCACAATCCTGCTACTAACAACACTGCAGCTATACGGCATATTCATATGCAGAGTTTATTTATAAATGGAAAACGTATTATCATGAAAATCATGGTTGAACTGATATTGAGGTTGAAAATGAGATTGAAATGAGAACTGAGATTGGGAAACAAATCTGTTCATTGGGTATTTTCTGAGACTGGGACATGTGGAGAGTTTTCTGAAGTGTGGGAGATGATGAATTTACTTAAAAAAAATAAATGCAAGTATGAGCATAGCATGGCTCACTGACAAGATCCTGTTTGTTTCTTATGAAGTTTAAACTTCCACTAAGTAGTTATCAAAAAATATTAAAATCATTTATTTTGTGTTTAGATGTAAAGGCCAAGGAGATCTGTTTAGTACTCTTGCAAACCAGCACTCCCAATACTCAAAGATAGTCAAATTCAATCAAATTTACAAATTACTTTCATTATGACTTACACCATTAGCACAATAAAAAAATCCTCAGATTAGAACAAAAGGTGCAATGAGGTCTTTGTCAAAAAAAAAGTGGAGAGATTGATCAAGGAAAGTTTATATTATCTCTTCTTTGCTACCACCTTGACAATAATGTAACATTTCTTCTTGCTTTAAGTGAAGCAAGACTCTGAAAACTCACCCAAGAGTAGTTCTTTGTAAAAAATTAATTTTTCAGTCCATTTCTGCTTCTGTTATTGTGCTAGGACATAAACTGGTTTTCCTAGCCCTCAAGGTCTGTCTTTAGATACATTGTTTAGATGACTACTATTAAAAATAACATCTGGACAATTTTACTATCCATTTGTAAAAATTATTGGACTACATTTACTAAATTGAGAGCTATCAAATGAAAAAGCTTACAAGCCCTAAAAATACCTGTTGATTTATACCTAAAGAATTACATAAATACAGAAGGAGTATAAAAATGATCTCATTTTGTCCCACAAACCCAAAATCAAAATCATTGTCAGCATCATTATTATTATAAATGCATGGTTCTGATTAGCATGTGGGAGGCCTTAGTCTAAACTTTGTATAAAATTTATCACAGTGCTAAAGAGATAGTTCAGTGGTAAGAGTGCATATATCACACTTCCAGATGACCAAGCTCAGCACCCAGCACCCATGCCAGGCAACTCCAGTTTCAAGCAATCTGATGACCTCTCTGACCTCTGTGGGTACCTGCATGTACTGTATGTAACTGCATAATCATACACTAACATAAATCAAATATAAGGTAAATCTAGAGCTAGAAAGAAAGTTTAGAAGTTATGAGTACTGGATCCAGTGCTCAAGCAAAGGACTCAGTTCAAGTCCCTGTACCCAGAGGATAACAAATAAACATCCATAATTCTACTTCTAGGGGATCCATGTCTTCCTCTTACAGGTACCAAGCATACACATAGTACATATTCATACACATGGGAAAAATTTGTGTCCATAAATGGTTAAATATCTAAGTATGTATTTATTTAATTAAATTATTTATTTATATGTTGTTTATTTGTTCAATTAAAATACCTTTTAAAATTGCATTGAGTCTGTATAAGTGGGAACTGTATAGAAGACATGATTTCCTTCAGATCTCAGAGGACAATGCAAAAGCCCAGAAAAGTTAAATAGTCTACTGTAACAGTGCAGTATTTGTTGCAGCCAAACCCAAGATGTAAGCTTGGAATGTCAAAGTCGTGCTCCACTCCACTATACCAGATTGACTTGGAACAGGCCACAAGCACAAGTCCAGAATAGTTACAATTAGTTTTCCTTGCTACTAACAGCAGTGTGCAATGTCAAATAAGTTAAGTGTCCACTTCTGGCCAAGTTTCATTTTGTATAAAATTTGAGGTCAAACTGCTCCACTGTTTATTGCTTGTATAGTGAATTAAACCAATTCTGTGTGACTTTATTTAGTTTGACTGGACTGAAAGCTTTGCATGAGAAGGTCATGGTTTACAAGGATTTTTTTTCCTTGCAAGTTGAATTGCTAAAAGATAAACACTTCGTTTCTCAAAACTAAAGTGATGAAGTTTGGGATAGAGGTTAAGTAAGGGCGGTCTTTATTTATAGCAATTAAATCATACAGATGAACTGATGAAATCACAAAGTAGACCAGACCCAAACCATACACTATCCTTCCCTCTGACATTATGACTTCAGAAATATTTGGTATAGTTTTATAATATGTATGTATAGGCATATATTGATAAATCCATGTGCCAATGCCAAAGATAGAAAGTGAATCCACACAAAATTAGGTAAGGGTGGAAGATATCTGCAGCTCATGAAAGAATACAATGTTAGCAAGATGGATCCAAAAGTAAAGCTGCTTTTGATAACTTGACTTCAATTGCTGGGACCCATAGAGTAGTAGAAAAAGAACTGATTACCAAAATTTTCCTCTGATTTCTACAATGAGCACCACGTCACGTGTATACACACATGCCAAGGACCAGCCTCGTCTTGGAGAAGGGTTCTGAGCAGGGGGGTGGAGAGGTTGGAAGCAGCTAAAAGAACAACTGGAAGTCAAATCATAAGTACAAATAGACAGCTTTCTGAAGATCTCGAGATAACTCATTCAGGTAGCTCAGCTCTCCAGACCAAAAGGTTAGTCTAATTTACACATCAATTCAATCATCCACCTCAGGTTCTCTTTTGATTATCCTCCCAGTTAGTATTTTTGGTTTTGCTTGTTTGTTTGTTTGTTTGTTTGTTTTACCTTAGCCCCTTGACTCCTAAGAAAAGACAGCAAGCACATTTTTCTTAATATTACAAATGAATTCCAGGGATCTGCACAGACAATAAGATAGCTGGGTGGGATCTTGGCTCTGACATCACTGCTTCCACCATGCCTGGGCCTAACTTCACTCTGTCCCAGGTTGACCTTGAACTCAGGAAACTGCCAATCTTTGTATCTGCTTGCATCTCTATCTTTCTGACAGGCTCACTTAGTGCAGCTACCCCTATTCCTTTAGTTCCATGAAGCACCTCATATTAATTTATATTGTACCCTTATATTTTGGATAGTTGAGAAATTCTGTTTATATATTTTTGAACTTATGTTTTCTGAGTTCTTTTCCAAAGCCTTAAGGGCTGTCCCAAGGTCACAGCATTTACTATATTGCTGAGGACATAAACACATCCTTGCTTCTCAGATTCATCCTTTTCTGATTATCTTGGAGTCACTAACCTTGGCAGGGAGAACACTCCCTGATAATGTTAGCAAGGAAAATATTTCCCAAAGGAAGAACATGAAACAAAATATATACACTATTATTACAAACAAGCTTCATGCTCAGCAACTTTCAACACTCATGTCGGCCCACGTCCTGCTGGCTCTGCTCCAGGTGCAGGAAAACATGGGACAATGTCCCGTGCAAGATCTTACAAGATTTCACACACACACACACACACACACACAAACACACACACGCACGCACACACACTTTTAATTTTTAAACTACATTATTGGTATAAATCCTTTGAGAATTTCATACAATGTATTTTGATTATATCTCTTCCCCTTTATTTCCCCAACTCCCACCACATCCACTCCACATCTCCCTTCCTACTTTGTGTCTTTTAAGTTTTGATTGTTAAATAACCCACTAAGTCTGTTTTCCTCTTTCCATATATTCCTATGTGTAGAGAAATGTGATTGGCCTACCAGGTACCACACATTTAAAGGAAACTTAGAGTCCCATTTCTTTTCTAAAGACCAAACTGTCAATAGCAATTCAGTTAAGGGTAGGAGCTTATGGGATAGAATATTGACTTAACCTTGTGTAGGTCTTGGTCAGGCAACCATGTCTGCCATAGTCTTACCATAGCCAGAAGACAATTTTGCTCTGTTTTCCCCCAGTATCTGGTTCCTATAATCTTTCTAGTCTTTGTCCATGATGACTCTTGAGTCTTTGGGGAAAGTAATACAGATGTTCCATTTGTGACTCAGCAATCCACTGGTACTTGTTATTTACATTTTGATCAGTTGTAAGTCTCTCTGTTAATTGCCATCGTTGCCCAAAGACATTTCTCTGATGAGTAATAATTTTGTGAATGTTAAAATAGTATTATGAAAGACATTATATTCCTGTTGATATTGTAGTAAGATTTGTCTTTGTTTTGTGTTGCTGTGATAAGATACCATGGCCAAGGAAACTTATAAAAGAAAGTGTTTAATTTAAGTCCAGCTTAAAAAATAGCTAATCCCCAGTGCAAGCAGAAAGAAGGAGCATTAGGGATCACAGAAATCGTTTAAAATCTCAAAACTCATTCCCAGTGACACACCTCTCCAACAAGGCCACATCTCCTAATCCTTCCCAAGCAGTCTCACCAACTGGGTGTGATATGCTCAAACATATAAGTCTATGGGAGACATTTTCATTCAAACCTTGGCCTTTATATGCTTCTGGTCATATTATAATGCAAAATGTGTTTAGTTCAATTTCAGAAGTTCCTATAGTTTTTCATTCCCCGCACGGTTTATAATTCCAAAGTTTGGTGTATGCAGTAGCACAACTCTTTATCCCAGGACTCAGGAAGCAGAAACAGATCCCTCTCTATGAGTTCAATGCCAGCTGGTCTACAATGCAAGTCCAGGACAGACATGGCTCTATTACAGAGAAAACCTTGTCTAAAAAACAACAAAAAGATATAAAGTTTGTGGGAAATTCCAAAGTTCAAAATCTCTTCTGGGACTCAAGGGGATGAAGGCAATAATCTCATTGTCTCTCTCTCTCTCTCTCTCTCTCTCTCTCTCTCTCTCTCTCTCTCTCTCTTTCTCTTTGTGTGTGTGTGTCTTTGTCTCTCTTTCTCTGTCTCTCTCTGTCTCTGTCTCTCTCTGTCTCTGTCTCTGTCTCTCTCTCTTTCCCTCTCTTTCTCATTAGATTAACTCGGTACATTCATCTCTCATTGGCAGATATCCCACAACTCTGACACCTCTCACATCCTGGGATCTCCAAGGCAACTCAGACTTTACTTCTTCTTCTATGTGGACTGATGCCTGAAGGTATGGCCCAGATTCAAACAAGAAAAGTTTCTTACAGGTATGTCCAGCTGATTGAATTTTACTTGATTGCAGATCAAATCGATGAAGAATGTTAGGCATCATAGTATTTGGCTCAGAATAATCTATCAAATGGGAATTCCATAAATGAAGTGGGAGTTGGAATTTATCAATCACTGACTCTTCTTAACTGAGTGACAACATATGAATTAATGAAACTAATGTGACCTTTGCACATTTGAGAAAAGGTACCCTTGTTGGATAAATGAATTTGACCATGGTGAATGAATTGGCAAACAGAGGTTGTTGACATTTTCTTTCTCCTATATGTTTTCTTGGTCAAGCACTTTCATTCAGGGCAAAACTATATAATTCTATGTGACAGCCCTAATGAAGATAAAAGTAGGCTGTTCTTGTCCCCAGTATTAACTTTTTTGATTTCTTCAGTGCTTTCAAAAGGTGCAAAGAACAAGAACAAAGCAGCATTTATCTGTGACATTAATCAATAATGACCACTTCCTACTCACAGAGGGGATATGGCAAAGGGCATGTCCATCTGTCAATCAATTCCCCTAAGGGAGCCAAAGGCAAGTAGGACTGTGGCATAAATCATTTTTAATCATTAGAAAAGAAGTGTGGGGATGTTAGTTCAGGAGAGAGTGTCTTAGAAACAATTTTATTGATTTTCTTGATACGCAAGAAATAATGTGTTTCTTCCTCTTTGCAGAAGAAACACATTAAATTTAAATATGTTTAAAGGCTTTCCCCAAATCAATGCTACAAGGACTTTGAAATGACTGGCACAAAGTTCAGTGCATCTCTGGAGAATGCATAGAAGTTTGTTATATATAAAGAATTAAATTTATTGTGGGCCTTAATTTTTCTTTTGCGGCAGCTTCCCTTCACTTTGTTTTGGTTTACAACTAAGAGAAAATAGCAATATCATTTTACTTTCTGATTTACCTTTTCAATAAATTTTTAGTGAGTGCTTGTAAGTTCATTCACCTTGCTTTAATAGTGTACACTTCACTCAAAGATACAAGCAATGGGACTAACAAGCAGGACACATTTGTCACACAGACTATGGCTAGTTTATGATGCTTTGAGTTACTAGTTCTCAGCTTGATAATAGTGTGAAAAAGATACACATGATATAGAAAGTATACTCCTGATTTTAATGTTTTGTTCTTCCTACCATGTCATGGCTATCTGATATGTCCAATGATTCCCAGCAATACCAGACAGTCCCTAGACAGTACCAGACAGTCCCTAGGCCCTTCTTAGTTACACAGCTGTGAGGGTAAACCACCATTATCCTGCCATGTGTTACCCTTCTTGGCTACATAGTTACTTATCAGCTATGTAGAATAAATTATACATTATCTTATGATAATTCAAATGATTGTTTTGAAAGGAAGAGATGGACATATGATTTCAGTACCTGCAGATGTCTAGAAGAAGAAATCAGACCCTCTAGAGCTGGTACAACACAACATTGGTGCTAGGAACTGAACTCCCAGCTTCTGAAAGGTCATGCAACACTCTTTATTTATTTATTTTTATTGGTTATTTTATTTATTTACATTTCAAATGTTATCCCCTTCCCAGTTTCCCCTCTGAAAACCCTCTATTCCATTCCTCCCCATTTTTCTAGGGGGGTGTTCCCCCACTCACCTCACCACCCTAGCATTTCCCTATCCTGGGGCATCAAGCCTTCACAGGACCATTGATGCCAGATAAGGCCATCCTCTGTTACATATGTATCTGGAGCCATGGGTCCCTGTATTCACCAGCCTCTACAATGTAAATCAAATACCAACACAGTAAGTTTACAAGTTCACTATTGGATACAATTCATGGGTTAACATGTGCTTTGTTTGTCCATGTTCTTTTAAATTTTCATCCTGGAACTATAGTGTAGCAATCTGGAACATCTAGAATCTTGTTTTGTGTATGTCATATACCTCTTATTTGGGATCTTCCCTCAGAACCCCAATCGGCCACAATTTTAGTATGTCTAGACTTTAAGAAATCTAGCTCCTACCAGAACACAACAATGCTTTCAGAGAGATTGTTCAGTACAACTGAAAAACTTACAAGTTTTAATATTCAGCAAGAGCAAAAGCATGCTGTAAAATGGAAGGAAAGTGGAAATAAAGACCCTGCAACCGAGTTATCGCCTTTCAGACTTGGGTTAAAAATTCCCTTTCTCTTGAAGGTTTCTTTCTCCATCTCAGTTGTCATCTTTTAACTATAAAATAATCATTTTTGAGTTATGGTCAGCACAAATTATGTTCAGCATTGTGTTGACCCTCAGATTGTGACTGTTATGTAAATGTGGTGCCTGTCACATGAGCCAGAGTTGTGTAAGGATTCTCTACACAATCTTTTTCACCACTATGGAGCTAAAGTAAATGATCATAAATGAAGATAAGAGTGGTGATGGGGAGGCTTAGAGTTGTATCACTCCAGATAAGTGTCAGCCTTTGACTAATCTGCATAGAGATTTATCTGTGCCTTTTCAAAGCCATGAAGAGCCTGATACTTATAAGAGCAAAACTGGTTCCTGTTCCTCTCTCTTCTCCCACTTCCCACTGTTAGTCTATTCTACATGGAAATTTCCAGAAAAGAGCTGCCACACAAAAGCTGACAAGTATTCCTTGTTGTTACTTTAGAGGACCAGCCACTTCATGTGAAATTTGTATAGAAATGAAACCCACTAGTCAGCTCCAGCATTCACAAGTATTAAGAGTAGCAATTGAACATTTACAGTTGATTTTATTATTTTTATGTGAATAAGCATTTTGTATTCTTTGTGTATATGTGAAGCATTTAAGGTCCTGGTGTCCAGGCACAATAAAGTAACAGTGGATCCCCTGGATTTGGTGTTAAAGATGGTTGTGAAACACATATGGAGGCTGAAAGGCATACACAGGTGATCTCCAAGATCAACAAGTGCTGTTAACACAGTCACATCTCTCCAACCCTCAGAATCTGTGGATTTAATGAATGGCTAAAACCAGATATCTTCATGTAATCCAATAGGATTAATTTTCTAAAACATATACATATTTAGAGACTCAAAGGTAGATAAGTCAATAGCAATAGCACTGTTCAAGAAACATGGGCCACTTTGAGCCTTAATATTATTTCTGTGGTCAGTAACTTGTTGAGATAAATGGAAGAATGCATATATAGTATAGATATGACATATAATATTCATCACACATATGTATTTATTGCATATTTAAGCATATCTGCACAAAATTAAGAGAGAGAGACCAGCACATCCAGACTCACATCTGTCTTTAGGAGTTCCAGCTGTTGCAGTCTGATGAGTTCCTTAACTGAATGCTACAGACTATATTCAGGCCAGTCTCCAGATGTAACAAACCAGTTGTTAAATTCATTGTTCTGAACATGCAAACACTTTGATAGAAGATCCTATCTCTGACTAGGTGATACAGTGGTGTTATAGGACAGATGCCTGATGTTTTGGCTACAATGCTGAACACTCTGTGGACATTTTGGAAATTGGTGCTTGCATATGTTGTTTGGCATTACAAACTCCAGCTAGATTCTTTGCCCATTGCTCCTCATGCTAAATGTTATGCCATCCCTTGTGCATCTGTGACTCACACCATATCCAGGCTGTTTTGCATTTATCATTATTCCCCTGGAATAAAAGAACTTGCCAGTCATCCACATCTTCAGAACCCATATTTGCATTCTCAGTTCCCACAGGCAATGTGATCTTTCTCATGCTTTGCAATATTGGAGAACTTTGTGAATCTCATTGTGACATGAATTACTCTCTATCTGGATGTTTAGTATACATGTATAAATTAAATTTTCACATGGGTGGGATGGTACATTTATGTGTGCGTGCTTGGGTATAGCATGTTTTGTGTGTGTGTGTGTGTGTGTGTGTGTGTGTGTGTGTGTGAACATATGTGTTGGTGGACAAGACTGATGTCAGGAATGATTTTCCAAAGCTATTCTAACACCTTATTCATTGAGGCAGTGTCTCTCAATCAAATCCAGAGTTTGTGGATATGCATAGTCTTGCTTTAAAAAAGTGTCTTCTGGAGATCCAGCTCCTACTTTTAAGGCTAAACTTGCAGTATCTAAGCATATACATGTGTTCTGGAGATTCAAATTCCAGGTCCTCATGCTTGGACCACAAGCACTAACCACTGATCCTCTTCTTCAGCCCAAACATATTTTTTTTTTTTGTGAGAGTTTGTCTCTCCTTTAATTTTGTCACATTAATTTTACTCTGCTTTGTACAGTCTCAATATATGGGGGTTCAAAGCATATGTTTATGTTTACCTTTCCATTTCTTAAATCACTTCTTAATCACTTAATTCCATAGTCATGTTAGATATAATTTATCTAAGTTTGAACTCTTTATACATCTGAGACTTTCACACAAATTTTCCTTTCTGTTTTTCTCTTTTGAGTCACTATCTTCCTACATCTTCAAGGCCATCTTTGAACTTCCAGTTATATTTCCTCAGCCTCCTGAATGTGACATGCCCCACTCCCCCAGACTTCATCTATGTTTCAACACAAAGCAATTCCTAAGTGATGTTCATACATTATTGGTGATATTGTCATTCCTGTTTCTGGAGACGATACTTTCATCTCCATTTGTGCAGAGTGTTCTTACAAAACTGCTATATAAAGGTTTCAATTTCTCAGTTCTGGGAGCTGACAAATGCCAACAAGAATATCAGCATGTCTGGGTCTGTTGAGTCCCTATTCATTGAATGTAGATGATATTTTACTGCTGTCTTCATATGGAGAGAGGTGTGGGGGAAAGGGACAGGGAAAGGGACAAGGACAGGAAGAGAAAGAGGTGAAAGAGAGAAAGAGAGAGAAAAAGAAACAGAGAGAGAGAGAAAGAGAGAGAGAGACAAGTGGGGGAGAGGGAAAGGCAGAGGGAGAGGGATGGGGAGGAAAAGGGACAGGGAGAAGAGGGAGAGGGAGACGGAGAGGGAGACAAAAAGGGAAAGGGAGAGGAGTGGAATACTCTACTTACAAGGTTCTAATTTCTATCTACAACCTAATTATTCCCCAAAGTCTTCAATTATTAATGTTATAATAGAAGTGTTAAAATTTTAACATATCAAGCATGGTAAGGAGACATCCAGTTCACTGTAGAAGCAATGAAACCCACTGACACTTTGATAAAGAGTTGTCTAGTCGCAAACTAGCTTGGTTGCTACAGTAACTGGGTATAGGCTTATGGAAGAGAATCTGAGAATGGTTTCCCACACTGCGGGATCTATCATAAACCTCCATTCCAAGCTGCTGCCATTCCATTCTCTTTTGTTCTGGTCCCTGGAATAAAAAACTATGGCCTCCAAAGAAATTGACATCAAATTACACTTTGCCTTTTTAAGAAACAGTGGGGATAAATGTTATCTACATAAAAATATAGTTAGCCAAATATAAAAATACATATTTGTTATGAAAAAGTCTGTATAAAGGGGACTAATGTTATCTTGTTCTTTCAATAAACTTGTAAAAAGGAGCCAAAGAACTTTGTTAAATTCAATACTCATTAATAATTACTATGTATAAATAGTAAGAAATTTTGTAACTATGTGAAATAATGGCAAGGAACAATTATCTCAGCCCATTTCTGGCCTTTTGGAGTGATCCCTCGTTATCAGTTTAGGTGTATACACTTATAGTACCTACCTAATCAAGAGAATTTGATGGTATTAGATCTATTTGTCTAACTCAAAATGTGTCTTAGATCATGATGAGGTTCAATTGATCCAGCACTAGGCAAAGATTGAATGAGTAAACTTTACAAAGAACACCTTAAACATTCCTAACATCTGTCTCCATAATGAGTTAATAAAATAGTAAATGTCATTATAATTTCTTATTCATCAGTGACAAAATGTAGCAGGATAATTTGTATACACCTCTCTTTGATTTGCAAACTAAATTCACAAAATAATTAGAAATTATGAAAACTCTTCCATTAGTTATATTTCATGGAATTATTCATTTAATATTTTTTATTAAATTCTTCATGGTATCCTTTGAAATACCTTTTAAACTATTAAGAAGAAAACATATTTCTGTTTTACATAGTTCTAGTTCATGTAGGGCCACAAAAGCATAGTTTACTGACAGGTGTGTTTTCTAAATACACACAAGAATCTTAAGCATAGTCATGAGAGGCTTCTAGTGCTGGGGGAGACAGAGTCCATTGATAGCCTATACCAAAACTGATCCACAGGTGTTAACATGAAGCCCGATGAAAGATATGGATTCCCAGTGATTGGACAATCATCTTTTTATAAGTTTCAAAAGACAAAGAGATGCCTATGTAGCAGAAATAAAATTTAATGTATATTTTTTAAATTTTACATTGAATATGTATTTCCTCCCCCCATGTAATTTATATACAGTGTATTAAGAGAAACGGGATACAATAGTCATATGCAAACCTTCAGTATGTAGAAGTCAAAGCGCTTTGTCTTCAAGATTTATTACCTTGACCATTTCACATCAATTGTTTACAAATGTCACAGAATCAGGGGCTATTAAAATGAAATCATAATTTTACTGTAAAAGGAATAGCCCACTATGTTAAATATATTGCTCTCTCAGATTCTAGGAAGGATTCGCAAACTTCTAAACCCCATTTGGAAATAAATCACATATGGCTCACCTGTTTCAGAAGACAAACTGGAAATATTCCTTGTTTTGATAGGAACTGTGAGATCCAGGAGTGGGAATGAAAAGAAAGCAAATGCATCCTGACATCTGCAGTCTCAATCCAAGTTAAACAAATATAAATAGAGTTTTCGTTTTCTTATCAGCTGCCTGGTAGAACTTCTGACTCTGAATCCCACCTCTTAGCAAATGTCACTTTTTTTTTCAGTTGGTTCTGGATGTGTGAAATATTTTTCCTCAAAAACATTTTCTAAGTAAGTAAACAAATATCTCATAGTGTATGCACACGGAGACATGGTGACACATATTGAATGTCCAAAATGTATAACTCATGTTTTATAGAAGAAAAATAGAACATGAAAAATAATTATATGTGAAAAGAAATGGTAATATTTGTCAGGTAAAATTGTCCCAGAATGTAATAAAAACTTTGAGAAAGTCTCATTAGATATCTATTGCAAATAACTGATCTTTTGAAGATGAAAGCAATTTCTTTCACTCCAGATGCTGTGCTTGTGATATTTATTATGTATGTATGTATGTATGTATGTATGTATGTATGTATGTATTTACCTAGTATGGTGGTTTAAATGAAAATGGCTCATAGGGAGTGGCACTATTAGAGGTGTGGCCTTGTTGGCATAGTTGTGGCCCTGTGGAAGGAAGTATGTCACTGGGGATTGATTTTAAGACTTAAAATACTCAAATCAGGTCCAGTGTTTTACTCTCTCTTTTTGTTCTCTACCAACCCAGATATAGCAGTCTCAGCTACCTCTACAGAGCCATATCTGTCTGTATGCCACCATGCTTTCTGCCATGATGACAATGGACTAAACCTCTGAGCTGTAAGCCTTTCCTTATTAAATGTTTTTATTTATAAGAGTTGCTGTAGTCATAGTGTCTTGTCACAGCAATAGAAACCCTAAGAAACCTGATGAACCCTTTGGAATGCATTTGTAAATGCCAGCATCTCAGCTATTTCCCTACTGAATACAGTAAGTTTGGAGTTACCTTATTTTAAGTTTACAAAGAGCAAACTCCCCGGCTTACCACCAAAACTCATTTTGATGATCTAGCCATCCAGGAAACCACATGCATTCACGTTTTCTTCACAGGTGCTCAGTTAGGCCATGACTGTCTCCCTTCAAACTCCTTGTAGTTTAGACCAATTTTGTAAAAGAAAATAGGTAAGTTTGATATGACCCCAATATGCTCCAAGAACAAATATAATTAAAATCCACATACACAATTCAATTGTTATTTCAACGGCAATACAACTCTTCATGGATTTTACAATAGTAATAATGCCCATTGAAATAAAGTCTGGAAGTGTTCCTCATTATAACCAGATACAGAAGAGCATGGAAACACACATGGAGATAGCATGGTTCAGTATGTTACATTAAAGCTGGACAGTGCTATGGATCCTGTCATCTAACAGATATTGGGGTCTTGGAAAATGAGAATTTATCTGTGTAGTAAAGAGTTGAAAACTTGGAAAAACTACTCAGTTGTTTATGAAATGTCAGTCAGTTAGCACCACATACTCTGCCTTATTGCTACCTACTGATCTTCCTGTAAACCTTAACATGCTAACAGTCCTACCTGGAATTCCTTTTCTGGGTAGCAAATCAATAGATTTATTTATTCTAAGGATATACCTCAGGGTTTCTTTCATTTATCTAACAGAAAACCTTCCTTGTAAGTTTTCAGGAGAGAAACTATATCCTCAAACTGACAGAAAATGTTGTATGTCTCGGAGGCAATCAGTCTCCATGTTTTGGGGCCTGGTACTTTCAAAATGATCCATAAAGACTGTGTTTACTTTACCCATGCATTTCTAAACTTTTAGGAGGCAGGGCCAGCATTTTAGAAACACCACACACGCTTTTATTTCTTTTCCACCTTTTAATAAAACATGGGCTGTTGGGACTGGCAAGAGATCGAATGGATTTTAACATCCGTTTGCTTGTCTCTCAAGTTTCAAGCAGTTTGCTGTCGTGAAAACATAAACATCCTCTGGTCCTCCTAATAATGCTGAATGGAGGTACTTGCTTTGTCAAATTGATTCATGTTTAGTGTGGTATTGCTCTAGCAAACTGTTAAACTCCCTCCCATCCAAAAACTTATCTTGGTTTGGTAGTAAACATGTGGTACCAACTACCAACATGTTTTGGTAGTAAAGAACATTTGCTTCTCTTCAAAAGAGCTGAGTTTGCTTTCCAGCACCCAAGTAAGGTGGCTTACAGCTTCCTGTAACTCCAGCTCTAGGGGACCCAACTTCTTCTCCAAGAACACCTGTACTCAATTGGACATACTCACACTCAAACCCACAGAGAAAAATGGAGAGAAGGGATTGGGGGGAGGAGAGAGGTTGGAGACTGGGGGAGGGAAAAGGAGAGGGAGAAGGGAAGGGACAGAGAAAAATAGAGAGAAGGAGGATGAGGAAAAGAATTTGCAAATACAAAACAAAACAAAACACAGTTCTTAATAAAATTCAGGCCGGGCAGTGGTGTCACACGTCTTTAATCCCAGCACTTGGGAGGCAGAGGCAGCCTGGTCTATAGAGTGAGTTCCAGGACAGCCAAAGCTATACAGAGAAACCCTGTCTTGAGAAAACAAACAAACAAACAAACAACAAAAACCCACAACAACAACAAAGTAAATAAAACAAAGAAAAATAAATAAAATAAAATTCAGTTCAGTTGCCTGCAGGCAGAACTTCCCTAATGAGTTCAGATTTCTCATGGAGAGCAGTCTGTCAACTTCTTATTTTATTTTATTTTTATCTATTATCATTAGTAGTTGTAGTTGCTTTGTTAGTCTCTAGTTTTAACTCTGCTATTGGAATCTTCTTTTATTGCACAGATGGCTGGTACAACATGCACATAACATTTCCTATGGACTAGAAAAAGGGGGTGAGAGGGAAGAGACAGCAAAAGGAGTTAACAAAAGTCACCTCTAGCAAACATTTACACATGGTTAAGCACTACACATTGGGATAGATGATTGAACATAAAAATTGGTGCTTGCCTACCCTAGAGACTGCATGAGAACATAATTGCCGATTTGGCTCTCGGGGCTGTGTTTTTCACAACCCTGACATTAGTATTTGTGGATTTTCCACTTCATAAACTTATTTAAAGGTCCTGTTGTAGCACCTGCATTGGAAATGATTCCAATTTCTGTAAACTTCTACTCCCAATAACTTTTCTCTTATGAGTGAAAATTAGAGTGGATTATTTGAATGGCTTGTTTTGGTTTGCATAAAATGTCATTCAAAAACTTTCTAAGAAATCTCGAGCTTTATTTAGAAGCCCTGTGCATTAAGATGATGGGTAAAGCTCACACTGCTAAATAATAATGCACTTGTCTTTTCTACACTAGAATTAATATTTCATAGAAGATCAAAGAGATTCTATCATTATTTTTATATCATTTTGAATGTGAGGAGAAACCACATATTTTCTATTTACATGCATGGAAAAGCCTATATGGATAGTTTTGTTATGACTTTTAGTCCATTTTAATCTGACAGAAAGTATATAAGGAAAGGAAGGAGGTATGCTAAGAATTGCAGACCTGAGTCTGTACACTACTCTATTGCACTAAGAGGTCTACTAACTCCTAGAATGTTTCTGTATCTGAAAACAAAGTCTCTAAACACTTAAGAGAAAAAAAAAAACAATTCTTATGTGTGGGCCTAATCTCATATGCAGGATCCAAGTATCATATAGTAAGAATGAAATTAAAGAGGATGATAAGATGTTCTAAGAGGATGGTAACCTTGAAATCAGAGGGGACAGGAAATTCCCAGACATAACGACTCTGGTGACATTCTGTCCTTAGACTTCTAACCAGCCATGTACAGGATAGCTCTCAGGCCTGACTATACTCAACGAGGTTTCTTATGTAGTTCAGGACTACCTAGTTCTGGATGGCACCTTCCTATTGAGATGGGTCAGCCTCCATTAAATCACAATCAAATTATCCCCCACAGACGTGTCCACTGGTCAGTGTGCTAAAAGCAATTCCTCAACTAAGGATTCTCCTCTCTGATGACTCTAGGATCTGTGAATTTTACAATTAAAAATTACCCAGGGCAACGAGCCTGCCAAGTTAGTTATAAAATGCATACAATAATAACAGTTGTTTGGCAAGTAAGTCTTGCATGTAGGAGTCCAAGTAGATGATGGGTTAATCTGAAACTTGTTACCTTGAAACCAAATGAAATATACTGTCAGATATTCTATATAAGTGGTTCATCTTTCATATATGATTTCTCATCAATAGGACTTGATGTCTGTTTGATGCTATTTTTTTTAATTTTGTTTCCTTCTACAATACTGATTTCTCTCAAACCACATCAAATGGTCAGATATCAATCTCAAATTGGCAACTTCTGTCATGTTGAAGATCTGTTACTTTGTCAAATATTTTGATTAGTAACCAGACTTTAAGTCCTGAAAAGAATATAAAAAGAAAAAAGAAAAGAAAAAAATAAAAAAAGAAGGAAAAAGGAAAGGAATAGGAAACATGGTACTAAATACATATCCCTTTATAGAAACAATATTCAGAGCATTAAATGATTAATTTTATACTCCATTATTGTATTAAAATGTCTTGTGAAATATACACTATTTATAAATCACCAAAATATTTAAATGTAAAATAGCTTTTCTGATATTCATCTCATAATGAATACTTATGAGATAATACTTATCAGTAGATAATACTTAGAAATTTTGTAATACAAAATTTTTGAATAGTGGTACTATTCAGAAAAAAATTCTTTTAAAAGTTTTATTTATTTCTTACTTTGTTTATGTGTGTGGTGTATGTGTGAGTGACAGAGAGGTAAAGAGAGAGGGAGAGGGAGAAGAAGAAGGAGAGGAGAGAGAAAGACAGAGAGAGAGAGACAGAGAGACAGAGACAAAGACAAATCCATTCCTCTGGGTAATGTATATGTGCAGAGGCCTGGGATGCCAGTGGAGTGCATTGGAAATGGAGTTACAGGTGGTTGAGAGTTGTGAACTTGAGTGCTGGGAACTGAACTCTGGCATTTGAAAGATCAGCAAGTGCTCTAAATTGCTGAGCCCTGCTTCTAGCTCCACATAACTTTTTAAAATTAATATTCTGTAAGTTTCTTTCAGAGTTCAGTAAGATGACCAAAAAAAATTCAACTCAGCACACATACTGGAATAATGGGAGCTAACTATATAATATCTTCTTTCTTTTCTTTTTAAAATACATAATGCCTGAGAGATTACTGAAAGAGAAAGGGGTGAGGAAGAAGAAGATGGGTCAGAATTTTAGATGTTTATATAGATTTATTCATTTATCTTACAAAAAAGTTGAAGCATCACCCACCTGTACTACATTTTAAATGAATTCTTCCTTCTCCTTTTGATGTTCTTTTCTCTCTTGCTCAAATGCAATGCAATCAAGTTATCTTAGCCTGATTAGTTTTGTATTTTATTCACAGGAAAGTTGCAATTGTTTTTTTAAAAAATCAGTTAATAGTGAAAACAGATTTATAACTTACTTTTTAATTGATATGTCATTTGCCAATTGTATATAACAATTGTATAAACCAATTGTATATAACAAAGGCATGTGTAGATGTAGTCACAAACTCTATATATGTGTGGATGTGTGCATGCATATGTATATATATATATATATATATATATATATATATATATATATATATTTCCTGTACACTCTTTTACCTATAGAGACATACAGTCTTTTACCTGTATGCCTTCACCACACTTTTGGGAAAATGTTATATAGTATATAGTAGTAGCATAATGAAAGTGGAAATCTCTTGGACCATAACATGAAGACCATTGTTTGACTGAAAATGTTGCAGAGGTAGAGAATACCAATGTATATATGCCATTCCAATGGCATTAGAGCTAACTTTGCATTCTAGGTGAACATCCACACACAAAATCTCAGCAATCAGTTATCCCAAGTAAGCTGTGCTACCATTTGCTTATATTTATTACTAAAATAGCAAAATTGAGGGCAGCAGGGGATATGTAGCTAGAAACCCTAGCTAGAAACTCAGACACTTCTCAGACAAAGGTTAGATTTCATTGATTTCAAAGGTCATGTTTTAACCTATCCCCAATACAGCAGGTGTTCAGGTTCTAAATCTGCGCTCAGCTATGTACCAGCAATAAACGGGACATATTTCATTTTTAGTCACAATGGCTTCCTTCCCCTTTACCACATTCTCTACCTAGTCAGATTTGCTAATCAGGAAGCATCAGGATTGTCACATTCAGAATCATTGGAGAGAAATGACAGCTGTCCATCAAATCCAAAATACCAAGTAAAAATAGACGACCTCACTTTCACATTATGGTATAAAATATGATGCTGAGAAGGGAAGAGATGATTGCAGGTATTTAGAGATAAAACTTTCTGAGGATTTTTCCCTTCTTTTTTTTTCTTCAAAATACCAATTGTCCTTATGAGTACTTAGGTACTGTTTGCCATTATAATAGAAAAATATGATGCAAATATCCAAACTATTCAAAACATTCCTTTACGGAGAGTATGTGCTTAACAACATTCAGGATAATTGTTATTCCAGGACATAATGTACTTAACCCTAATTGAATGCAATTTAAGCATTCCCTAGAGACCCCCTAAGGATGCAAAGAGTTACTGTTAAGTTTAATTTGTTATATACATACATAGGTACATGTACATTACACTTACATAAGTATTTGTTTGAAATGTGAAATGCTATTTGAGAAGGCTACTTGAGACTAGTTTGTCTATAATTTTTCTTGTACTCAAACTAAGAACTGTTTCATTTGCTTAAAGTCAAGCATTATCTAAGGTTTAAAAGAACATGTAAAATTTTCAATAACCTGGCAAAAATCTATTTCTGAAGAAAATTCTTAGCTGAGTTATATATTATTATATCACTTGCAAATACATTCTTTTGGATATGAGCTCCTGTGTTAAGAAAACCAACCTACTGGTACTCTTATGGTACTGTAGACCATACTTATGGATAGTCTTCTGAGTGGCCCAGAATATAATTGAAATAATGGATGCCCAACTGCTGTGGGGTTTAGTGTGCTGAGTGAGGATTGTGTGCTCTAGTAAATGGCTACCCTTTTGGATTTTCAGTGAGGTACCTTGGTTTCACCAATTCAAAGATACAATGTGGTCCATTGGAATGCTCTAATACTCAACTAGCTGAATGTTAGTATTTGTCCTTAAGTGGTAATACCTTTGAATTTTAGAGCAATGCAAAAGATAAAGGTTAATTGCAGGTCAAGCCTTAATGTTCTGAACCTAGAGACAAGGTCTCTAATGCATGCACATTGGTGGGTTATTTCAGACTAAAACTATAGAAGCTTATTAACTCATGCCATGAAGTTTCTAAACACAGAACACATGCCTCAGCTGGGTGTCATGGACTGAAAGCGAAAAGAAAACTGATCTCTGACATATATGTCAGTCAAGTACTTGGAAAATAGAATTTCATATAGCAGCCATGCCAGGATTCATGAAACCTACTGATAGACTGATTTGTCTGGAGCCTATAGTATGAAACCTAATGGAGACAGCCATCTGTCCAAGTGAGCAGAGCAGCTGGACCTTGCAATGGTGGAATGGGTTTAAACCGAGCAACACAAAGACTTGAGGACAAAACTTGGTAAAGCGTCTTTATCTTTATCTTTATTTTTAGAGGCCTTGGGTGACAAGGATAGTCCTCAGACTTAGATGACAGGGAGTTAATATAGTGACTTAAAAATCAAATAAGTGAGAGAAAGAACAGTGGAAGACTCCCTCCCAATAGTGAATGAGTCAGCATTCTTTTTTTTTTTTTTTTTTTTTTTTTTTTTTTGTCCCATGAGATGGCTGGGATTCGAACCCGCAAAATCCCGCGGGTCAGAGAGACAGCGCAGAGGGTCTCTCTGACCTTATGGGCTACACCACCACAGGTTCACCATGAGTCAGCATTCTTACTGTGTTCCATACCATGCTCTTCTGAGCCCACCTGGAAATCAACTCTACCTTTACATTTCTCTATCATTTTGAACTTAAATGATGCCTAACAGATGACATTCTATAAAGCACCTTTCTACAGAATCGGATAATTTAGCTATACTACATTATCTCTAGTGATTCAGTCATATGAATAAATATTCAAATAAATTTCAGGGGTTGTTAGACCAAAAGGAAGTAGAATTTGTTAGGGCTTCTCCAACCCCCACCAAGACTGTACAAGGTTTGATAAAGACTATAAATGGAATGGCATAAAATTTGACAATATGTATCCCCAAAACACATAGGAAAGAACCTCAATACTTAAACACTCCCCCTGTTTTTCCTGAAGAAGACCACTTTCCAAATTAGTACATATCATAAATTTCTGTTAGATTTTTAGATTTATTTAAGTCTGAGTATTTTGTTTGAGTGTGTGTATAGGTACCACATGAATGCTCTTGTTTCTGGATGTCAGAAGAGCAACTAATCCCATGTAGCTGAAGTTATAGGCCATTGTGAGCCATCATGTGGATACTTGGAACCAAATCAAGGTCCTCTATAAGAGTAACAAGTACTCTTGACTGCTGAGCCATCTCACCAGCTCCAAGACCATTTGTTTTTTCTCCACACAGTTTTACTCCTTTAATAGGTGTCCAAGACAATTAGAGCCTTTGGCCACTGGTTCTTGTAAATGAATGGGCCAGGACCTGATTCTCATCAGTCTTGTTCTCATTTGAACACCCCACCCACTCTCATTTAATACCCCATCCACTCTCATTTGCATGTCCTAGCCCTTGAAGAGAGCCCAGAAGGATCCTTGGTTCTCTTTTCATTTAACTAGTTTCTCCCACACACAGTCTTCATGTTTCATCACATTCATTAGTTTACATTGATGTAGCTGGGGCTAAGGAAAGGATTCAATCTCAGTTCTCTTAATTTCATTTCCATATCAAGTTGCCTCAGGATGGTAAGTAGTCAAGTAATGCACTTTTCCCAGAACTCATTAATAGCCAATCTGTGTATTGTCTTAATACCATCCAACTAGCAGGAGGATTTTTTCCCCCAATAGCCATTTAAGACTTTATAACATTAGGAAATTTACTCTGTAATTAAAACCATAAAAAGCATGCATTTATGGCTTTAGCAGATCGTTAAAAATACATAAGTATCACTCTTAGAAAATGCTGAGTCTTCGAGAGATTTTTTTCTGGAAGTCAAGTATTTTTCTTAACCATATTTAACATTTTGTACTTGGCCTGCCAATCTTTATTGCATAGCCCACTGCACAGACAGTCTTTGCACTGTCTAGAGTCTCCAATAAAAGATCCTTGACTTGTTCACACACAGTGACTCCTTTAAGAAATTATCTTTTCTGTGTATTTCTCCAACAAGGATGCAAACACCACTGGACAGAAATGTTTCTTGTTTCTCAAGTCATTACTATAAAAATAAAGGAGTACATTAAGGACCACACATGTGAAAGAAAGACAATGCAGCTGTTTAATTTCCTAGTAGATTTTCTGGGAATCGCTACAAGATCATGTATTGTCCTCTTAAGCAGGCCAGAGGGTTCAGTAATGACCTGGTCACTTTAAAACACAGGTCACAGTTCTGATTATTGCATAGATGGTTGTTTACTTTGTATTGATTTCTGTTCTGTCCTTTCCTTCTTATTCTGTAAGCATCAATGCCACAGATAGCTTTAAGTCCTGACTCCTGGTCATTTTTCTTTGGGCTGGTGTCAGTTATCTAGCAAACACACTTTAATTACAAAACCATATCCATAGAAACAACAGAGTGGGAAATATGTACGTTTTTGTTGCTTTAGGTTTCTTGGTTCTTATATGATGAAGAATTTGACAACTGCAGAGGAATTACTCTCTGGTCATTGCTTTCTGTTTTGGAAAAAGAGAGCTATCTCAAAGTAGATAGACCTTTAGAAAATGTTCTCTTTAAAAAAAATTTGTTTGTTCTTGTAAGTCAAATCAAAGTGATACCATTTTCTAAATAAACTTAAAAATAGCCAAATAATTTGTAAAGTATTAGCATGTTTTTCTTCTTCCATTTTTTCACCTAATATCCCTATAATATACATTCAGGAATCCCAAAGATTCTTCAACACTATATTATAGGTTGCTTCAGGGACCAATCATTTCTCACTATCTACTGTATAACTATATTTTCTTTCTAGGATAAAGGAAGGCTCATAGGCTAGGGAAGTTAAGAAAGAGCATGAAAACATTGCAAGTTTCATGAGTCCTTTGCCAAAGATCAGATCAAAACACTACACAACTGATGAAGTGAATTGATGAAACCTGAAATTTGTACAAGTGTAGCAATACAGGGCACTCTGATGGGCTTTTCAGAAATGAAACTACCTTTGGGTTATCCATATTCCTGCAAGAAATCTCAGTAAGCCCATGGATTCAACCAGCTCACTGGAGTAGGTTTTTTTTTTTTTTTTTGGGGGGGGGTACATTGTAGACTCTCCATTATAGTGGATATACTTTAAGTTGCATCTAGGAAAAACCATAAATTCCAACATCCTATAGTGTACATCCTCACTGTGAGTCTACTGCAGAGCATGATTTTTATGTTAAGTCTTCACTTAAAATATCACTGTAAGTAGCTTATTATTGACCTATACACTTCCTTATGTCTAGAGATTTAACATTGTGATTTTGACCATGACTTGTGCTTAAGGAGTTCACAAAGTACTCAAGAAAAATGCATGGTGTGTTGTTAAGGTGCTATATTAGGGTAATGTATACAGGAATGTATACAGGAAAGAGGTGACCCCCTGAAAACATACTTAATATCATTAAAGCCTGTACATAATGTTATAGCATAGTTTTTTTTGCACTCTGTGGAGATTCAAATGCTATTTTCTGTCTCCCTTATATCTAGTTATTATCACCATTAAGAGAATTTCCTGTCTCAGTCTTGTCTAAACACCAGCTCCTCAATTGTTCTATGATGTGTCAATAAGGAGAGCTTAATAGCCAATGACAGAGCAGAGGAGAGAATAGGGCTGGGCTTCCTGTCAGCCGGGGGAGTGAGTGGAAGAGAGGAAGTAGGGGAGTTCAGCCAAGGGGAGGGAGTCTTGGTGATATCCTTAGAAAAACATCTGAAGCAGAGATATCCAGGGAATTTTGCTAGGAGGTAGACAGATTAAAGTAGAAAATTAAAATGGAGAAATATTGCTCAATGGTTGTATACTTAATCTTGTTAAATAAATATATTAGTCCAGTCTAAATTATTTAGCAGCTTTCTGGGTAAGAAAGCAAAACTGTAAAATACTTACTATTAAAATTCCACCAGCAAATGTTTGTGCTAGCATTTCCACTTTCTGCACCTTACCTCACACCTTCATGACTTCTCCCCCATTCACAAATACATTCCCCCTTTCCCTTTCCTTTACTCCCATCTAAGTTTGGGAACAATTTTTTCTTATATTTCTTTTTTTATATTTGCATTTCTAGTCAGTTTTTTCATATCGTCAAACCATCATTTCTTTTTAAGGCTCACACCCTTTCCTCATTCCTAAGGCTGACTACATATGCTGTCCTGGTGTCTGTGAGGTTGTCCAAACTCATGTCTTACAGCATAGACTTTATTGGTTTACTATTTATTCAGAATAAACAAGTCAGTTTAGATGCTGGAATACAATTTCATTCATTCAAAATCTCCCTGCTCTGATACCATAATAACATCTCTGACCTATATATACTTTGGCATCTTGTTTTCAATATTCTACTTCAAACCAGTTCCAGACTTGACTGACATGAGCTTATGGATCAAGAATTTCAAAGCTCCAACCCCAAAACTCTGTTTCATCCTTTATTCCACAACTGTGTGCTGCTGCTCTGCTTTCTGGCAGACATGAATAATCACACTTAAACCCTGCAACACCACATTTTTGAGAACTCCCTTCTGAAACTTTAGCCAGTTTCTTGATACTTTTGGTCATTGTTCTTTGACTCATGCATGTTTCTTGTATTAATTCATCGCATACGATCAACAATTTCTGGTCTTTGGTCATCCCTAAAGCACAGAGAGTATTCTGATTCCTGCTTTAAGCTGTCTTTAGGTGATTGTTGCTCATTGTAAATCAAAGATATACTACATCATTGCTATGATTCAAGGGGCTCATCTAAAACTCTATCTCAGCAGACTAACAAAATTTTTCCATCCATCATCCTTGAAATGATGGGTGGAAAAAAATAGGTAGCAGAATCTGTGAATTATTTCTATATACTGTTTCTTGTCACATCCATGTGCCCTAATAAGCTAACTTCTCAGTATCACAGCCACAAGGAAGGAACTTCTTCCCAAAACTGGAATAGACTTGTAAGCAGTTGGGTCTCTAGTGAATCTTCTAAGAACTGAGAAGCCGGTCTAATAAAGCTACAGGGAATTTCAGGAAGACCTTGTGATGCAGATATAATGCAGTTGCTAGGATATTTGACCTGGGGATGCTGGACAATATAACAAAGTTTGTACCAAATAGTTAACCTGCTATTTTCTGACATCTGTTTTGTCAGTAACAGGAAATGAGCATAGTCATGGAGATGCTTTAACTGAAAAAAGGAAAAAAGTCTCAGGTACTTTGCCTAGGTTTGTCTTATTGCTCAGTTCTCATGTTACTTCTTTAAGTTTCAAATTTATTCCCCTTTCCCACCCTGAAAAACTAAAATACAGATAATATGACTTCAGTGATGGGAGTATGCTAGACATCTTTTACTCTGCATAGACATCACCTCATTTAACTTCATCCTTACAAAAACCCTGTGAGGAAATTCTTTTTGACTCTTTATTATAGATGGAAACTTTTAACATTGTGTCCCATTTACAGATGAAAAGTTAACTATCATCTCCCAAACCTAGCAAGCATTAACTACTGTTTTAACTCTGAAGAATCATATTTTAAGAGTCTGTGTGATTCTGGTGATTTTGTTCATATATCATTTTGTGCCTCAGAATATTTCCAGTGGAGATGTAAGATGAGTTTATTGTCTTTGCTTGCTCTTTCAACTTTTTTTAAAGTCAACAAAATAGGGAACTCTCCTATGACCCTTTGCAATGTCTGAGTCAGTTGTTTGCCTAATCACAGAAACAGAATGTCTGGTATACCTGAAAGGGCAATTAAGCTTATGTTGGCTTAAGATGCCAGAGTTTTCAGTACATTGTAGAGAGTGAGTGTGTTGGAGCAGAACTGTTTAGCTCCTGATAACCAGGAAGTGTAGGAGAGCTACAACAGGAAGGAACAGGGCAAAATGTGGTCATGAAAAACACCCCATAACTAGTGATCTACTTTTCTCCAGGCTCCATATTCTACACTTCCACAATCTCTATTCAAATATTAAACCATTCAATGGTGTAAAACTTTCACTAGGTCAGTGTTCTTACAGAAAGACCCAGTTGGCATATCACCGAGATATATTTAATCAAGACATTAACCAAAAAGAACACTCACAATATCATAACCCTTATGTAGTAAAATACCAAATGTTTCTGAGAAAACCTATACTTTACAGTCATTATTATTAATTTAATTTAATATCTGGCTTATTTGAAATAAGAAAAACACAAAGCAAAGAGTGGTGTTACATATCTTGGATCATTAGTCTTTTAAATACAAACCTTTAAAATGAATGAATCATAGACAAAATATAAGATTATGTTTTATTATTTTTAATTATATGTAACTATATCTAGGTGTAAGAATATGCCTGTGAGTGCAGATTCCTTCAGAAGACATGGGCTTTAGGTGCTTCTAGAGACTGAATTACAGAAGTGCTCTTAACCATGGGCTCATCTCTCCAGCCTCAAGATAAAATTTTCTTTCCTTAGAAGTTTAGTTTACATGAGATGAAGCATGCCACAGTTGGAATTGCAGGACAGAATTGTTTTGGAGAGAAAAACTGGTAGACAAGTTGAAGGTGGTGCTCAGGAGGCAGGAGAGTTCCCATTGCAGCAGCAGTGTGGAATGTAAACAATTAAGGAGACTCAAACCTAAGTGAGTTTGATTTCCATCTGACTTAGGCTGTGTTATGCATCTTCTCAGAGACTGTTTTTGCAACTACATCAACTTTAGATATCTATACGGGCAATACCAAGAACTGGGAAATAGCTGTGTTTTTAGCCATAAAATAAGTACTGATTATATTTCTTAATTATTAATTTTTATTCCTCCCTCTATCACCCTCCCCTTCTTCCCTGAGAGGTTGGTTTCCTCCTTCAGGTGTACCCTCACCCTGGTGCATCAACTCTCTGCAGGATTAGGGTTACATTTCAATCAGAAGATTTAACTGCAGCAATACATCACCTAGGAGACTGAGCTCAGAATACTGCATATAAAAATCTCCCTTCTGGGTGTACCTGGCTTCCTCTTTACTTATGACAGAGAGGGATGTGTTCAGTATCTTTCCTGGATAAAAAGATGGGGATGTGCATCCACTCAAGGTTAAGTGACTGAAGTGCAGGAAGGTTCAAACCAAAATGTAGGATTCTTTCTACTTACTGTGTAGAGCATGATATTCACATACAACACACAATGAATCTTATTGGAGACATAATGGTGCTTTCCAAAGGAGATAGTATCATCGTAAATTTTTAACAACAAAAAGTCAGTGAGATAATTACTTCATTTAGAAAAAAAATATATGACTAATTGCATATCTTCAAACAATATAAAACACAGTAGTCAAAACTAATTTATTAAGTGCAGGATGATCTGTCACTTAAGAACACTAACAAAATATATTTTAACAACTCTTTTAAAACCTCTTATATGATAACATTTTGGGAATTAATGGATGAATATATGTTTAAATACAAGACTAAGAATTCAGAGTGCTGGTAATTTTGTGGAACAATCTACAAATCTGGACATATTGTAGACTGTAAGAATTCAAATATATGATCACATAAAAATATTATTGCAAACATGGATTTTATTCTAAGAACTCAGAATAGATGAATACATTTTAATTATTACTCTACAGGTATGTCTAATTAACTGGCGTAAGTTCATATTCCAGAGGGCTCACATTAGAGTGTAAAAATTTAGGGGAAATGTACAAAGTAATATCAGGATGTATTTGATTTTTGCATCTGAGACAGGATCTTACTATGTAACCTACACTGGTATTTCATTCTCTAGGTAGCACAGAATTCAGGTCCTGATTCTGAATACAGGGATATCAGGTATCACCTGCTGCATTAGGTACCATGGAATTGAGATTCAATCTAATACTCAATTTGCTGGTATTTTCTGTCAAAAATAATTACATATTCACCGCAGAAAATCTAAATAGGGTAAGAGAGACTACTCTGGTTTAAAATACTTGCTTCCAAGCCAGACGACCTGAATATGACCCCCAGAACCCACATAGTAGAAGGAGGGAAGTAGTTTTGCAAACTGTCCTCTGACAACTATGTAAGTGTCACAGCAGGCATGTGCCTACACACACACACGCACACACACACACACACACACACACACACACACACACACACACACAAACACAAGCACACCCCACAAATAAATCAGTGTAAAGATAAAAAATTAAAATAGAATTATTATGGAAGGTAAAATATTGTCTTATGTTAACATATAAACTAATTTCACAGATATTCGACTAAATCCTCAAGATACTATGTGTTTATACATCAAAAGCACATAAATATATATGTATATATGTATATATATATATGTTTAAGATAGATCACATAGACAAATTATGAACCTATTAACACACTTCAGTATAAACATTTAACATTTATATCTGCTTACTTAAGTTTAATAAAGTTAGAGTTATTAATTTAAACTTATGTATTAAATTTGTATCTCCTTAAGCTAATTGAATATGGATGCTCACACAATTGTAAAGTCAAGCAACCTCATTAGCTTGCCATTTGAGAAGAAAGGAATTTTAAAATATGTTTGACTAGGTCAAAGGTCCTGAAGCTTCCTACTGCTGTGAACTTTGAATACAGTTCATTATGTTGTGATTGCCCTCAACCATTAAATTATATCATTGCTACCTCATAACTGTATTTTTCCTACTGTTATGTATCATAATTAAATATCTGATATTCAGGATACCTGTTATATGACCTCTGGGGTTCTAAAGTGACAAGTTGAGAACCACTGGACTAGGTGATTGCTTTGTCCTTAATACTTGTTTATTATTATTTGTATATAAAAGTGGGGTGGTTGAATTTAATCCCCTCAATTTCTTAAGTCAAAATGAAGAAAAGCCATTTTCTCACTATTTAGAAATTAATGCTTATCCATTAATTTTGCTTAGATTTATTGCTCTTAGGCTGTTTCAACTAACCCCATGTATGCAAGAGTTTCATTTAAGTCTGAAATGGTCCACACAGTGAGACTGAGACAATAGTGTTTTATCTTAAGCCTTCTCTCAATAAAGCTATATATAATGAATAACATAAGTTAAAAACCAGTCTGTCACCCTTATGCAGTCACCTAATGGAGTTTCTGTATGTGAAAATAGAGGTTTAACCCTATATAATACAATATAAATGCATTATAAATATAATATAAATATAAACCTAAAGAAAACTCAGATTTCTCTTAGCAGTTCTAAAGCAGGATATTTATTTTCTATTTTTTGACCACTGGCTGATAGCACGTACATAAATAGCATCTAATTGCTAATATACTTAACCTTAAAGATGTGTGTCCCAAATCTGTGTCTTGAAAAGTACCTCAAACATCAAACACAGAAACAGACAGACAGACAGACAGACAGACAGACACACACACACACACACGGAGAGGGAGAGACAGAGACAGAGAAAAGAGAAGAGAATGGCTGTAAAAAACACATTTTGTGAAGTGTTAAATACATTTCTATGATAGAGCCTGGAAAACTCATAGACATAGTTATTTTCTTTCATGCTATGTCAGCATTTCAAAAGCATTATTTGCTTAAAACCATATTATCACCATCTTCTATAAGATAAACCTTACTTGTATTAATTGCTGTTGGAAGAAAGATGGTCCATTTATAAGTATGTATAGAGATGTAGCAATGGGTGGTGACATTTATACTATTCTACTCCGTTAAAAGTGATGATTACTGAAATAATGACTGTTGTCCTGGACACAATATAATAGACTTTAATGATCACATTAATTTTGAAATATACCCGAGGCCAAGATAAAATAGCAAAACAGACACTTAAATGAAGTTGCTCACAGTATTGATTTTATTGCTACTTCCATAAAATATGACAGGCTGCTGTAACATTAGGTCCAGATATGACAGGACATTTTCATTGTTCCTGATTTAAAGAGTCTGTGAGTGTTCTCTTTATGTGTTTAAAGTCTAAACGTATTTTAAAAATGAAATTTCTTCCTGAATTTCATCAAGTTGAAATTTTTAAAACAGAATTGATCCTCAAATACATACTTTAAAAGATGAGTATGCTTGTTTTCTATCCCTTTGACTTTGGTGTCCACACTGAGTGTGAGTGTGTGTGTGTCTGAGTATTTGTGTGTGTTCAGGCAGACACATATTTATGTATATGTTAGTGTGTATATATGTAGTCTTCCAAGAAGTGAATGCATACATGACTAAGAACTTTCTCCAAGCTATTTATTTGAATTAAAAAAGTTTTCTCTATTATTATGTATTAGTAATGCTATAAATAATGTTAAATATCCAAGGATCAGTTTTAAAGGAACATTTATTTAAATAAACCTAAAGAAAGGAGAAAAGAATGGGAAGATAAAAAAGAAAGGAGGAAGGCAGGGAGGGAGGGAGAGAGGGAAGAAATTCATGGATCAGACTCATTGGTCCACTGATTAGTTGTGTTTGCTGTTATAGATTGTGTGATTCAGAAAGTCTTCTGATTTTTCCCAACTAATTGAGAATTATATCAGAAGACACAGTTTACATGAGAAAATCTAAATGACAGAGTACATTATTCTATGGTATGGATATCCATATGACAACTTAAAAAATAAGTAGGGTTACCAATTATATCAGCTATCTGTTTCTTAGCAAATGGTTTCATGACTGTGGGAAAAATGTGTTTCGTAAGCTAGGTTTGTAAGTTGAACTAGGTATCTCAACTCAGTACTAACACAGGGGGAAAAACACACCAGTGAGCTAGGGACCATAAAGACAGGTTTGCATCTGTAACTTGAAGCTCATACATGGTGCGAGGGGTCAGAAAATAATGTATAGTGCGGATGTCCATAAGCCATAATAGGTGATCTCCAAAAACTAAAAGCTGGAATGGACTCATAGGCAAGTGGCCAGAAAGTAAAGATGAATTAAAGAATCATGGCCATTGGCTACCTGTACGTATAACAGGAAGGTCAGATTTCACCATTACATCAGATACTGTGGGTATATAAAACAAACACAAAATATACTGTATATAATTTATATATATATTATATATACATATATTTACACACATGTATATATATACACACACACATATATATATACATATATATACTTGATTGAAATACACACACACACGCATATATATATATACTGATTGAGTGCTTAATTAAAATGTAAATTTGGATTCCCAGGACCCCTGTAAAATCCAGTCACAGTTCCATACATGCAATTTCAGCTTTGGGTGTAACAGAAGTAGGTAATACCTGGTACTCTTTGGTTACACAGCCTAATCAATCCATAAGCTACAGTTTCAGTGTCACTCTTCCTTTTAAAAATATGCTAGAAAAGTGATCAAGGAAGAAATCCAATCTTGACCTCTGTCTTCCACACGCAGAGTGCACACCTTTGTTGTATGCCATTGGCTAGAATTCTTGCACTAAAGAATATGGGGTTTTACTGGAGTTTGACTCATTGGTTACCTTTAAGAGTATCTGCCTCATGGGATTTAGTGAGGTTTAAAGTGATCAAAGATATTCATGTATGTAATTAAGACTTTCTAAGCTTCAAAGCACTGTGCACATCTAAGAAGACATTAGCATCTGATATGCTATTCTAAGCAAGGTTCTTTTTAGTACTGCTAAACCAAAGACTACAAAGATTTCTCTAGCATCAAAGAATTCTCTGATATATGGACAGACGTATAAGTAAGGGAAGAAGAAATATAGAAGAAATACAGAAGAGAAGATGGGGAAATGAGATAGCTCAGCCTGTAAAGTGCTTGTCATACACGCATGAGGACCCAAGTTCCAAACAATTCTTGTCACCTATGATAATCCCAGCACTAGGAGTCAGACACAGATATATTTCTGGAGCTTGTTGTCTAGGAAGTTTAGCCAGTTGCTGAGATCAAAGTTTAGGAGAAAGTCTGTATTAGAAAAAAAATAAGTGTAGAAAACAGCTGAGGAAGACATCTGACAATAACCTCTGGCCTCCACTAGCACATGCTCGCCTATGCATGCCCCTCCCCACCATGTACACACACATGAAGGGATGCATATGGTTAAAAGAGCGGAGAGGGAAAGTGATTGGTACTCTTAGTGGGTACAAAGATTAATATTCAAATAAATTAAGATAAATTGTCAGATAAATAGCCACACATAATACTTCAGCTCTGATCAGGTGTATGACCCACTGCCCTCAAAGTGTCAGAGTCTACTCTAGTGAGCGATAGCTTGTGGATTGTCTTCTCTGATGAAATGGAAATGTGAGATGAGATTCTATTCTCACGGTCTTTCAGCTTCCTGCGTGCTCTCTCTCTCTCTCTCTCTCTCTCTCTCTCTCTCTCTCTCTCTCTCTCTCTCTCTCTCTCTCTCTCCCTGTACGTGTGTTTGTGTGTGTGTTATCAAGCTTGGAGACAGTCACCCTTATGCACTAAGCATCCTATCAGTCCAAATTCTCATGCTATTATACTGATAATCATTGCTGTGACTGTGGATAGGAAGTTTTAGATGGCTTATGTATCTGACACTGTTGTCATCCGAGTAGAAAAGAGAACTATACATTTTGCTATTTTATTCAGAATTTTAGCTGAAGATAACCACTGTATTTTCTTCACAGTTGTGTCTTCTTCAGGATGCAAAAACTTTTTTAAATCCATGTGCATTGCTATATAGGCAGTATAAGTTGTGATGAAAAGGTCTGTGATCTATTCAACTAAATCATAAGTTAGTTTGAACTGAATGATATTGCCTATAAAAATTTAGAAGAAAAACGTCAGTTAAATTAATTTATGCAAATATAATTTATTTTAAATTAATGTATTTTTATAATTTATATATATATATTAACAATATATCATATTAATTATATTATATTAATCTATATAATTAATATATAATTAACAATACATATATATTATATTAATCATATAATATATATGTATAATTTATATACATAAATATAAATCATTTATATTAATTTATGAGTAATTCATAAAGTACACCTTATAGAGCCACTTATATAAGCAAGTGTTTAATTCCAAATAAATAATACATACTCCCTGACAGCAGTGATTTTAATACCATTATCCTTACCATTTAACAAAATCAATAAGAAAATAAATGGCCAGCAACTTTTAGCAGACCACAGGAAAACAACTCCAACAAATTTTCTGTAACTTCTTAGATCCTGATGAACAACTTAAATAATGCTTATGACCTTACTATCCCAAAATAAATACAAAAGACATTGATAATGTAATTATATCTATAACTATCATCTATATGTGAAAACATATCTATAACACTATATATATGACTTTTGCCTATCTTTAGATCAATATATTACTTATTTATATAATAGGTATCTATCACGTATGCTTCTATGCATATATGTATGTATATATTTGTATATATGTATCTACCTACCGACCTACATATCTGCAATGTACCTAATTGTATCTAAGTTTGGTGACCTAATACAGTAGAAATGTTTGAACCACCATGACAGATTTTTTCTATCCAGCATAATCACTTTGTATATCAAATGACATTTATATTCATGAGCATAATATTATACTCTGCCACTCACTTCTTTGTAGGCTGATGAATTCAAGTAAAATTAACTTATATCTACTTAACCTAAAATCATTTAGCATGCTAATTTGCTGCTCTTTTGTTGAACAGAAGTCTGGTTTTTCTTTATACTGATTATATATAAAACCTGTAAATGTTAAGGACATAAAAATACTCATCTGGTGTTTGGAAAAAATGGAATGTATCAAGTTGCCCCCAGTGACAATAGCAAGTGAACAAAATTCATATGATGTTTAACGGCATGACAAGATATATGTGTACTTGCATATGAGAAAGCAGTACAAAAAAAAGTTCCAAATTTAACATGCAACAAATGAAATGATCTTTTTGATGGAGCAATATATAAGATTTGTTACCTGTGATGGATTTTGCAGCAACCTAATTTGTAGAATCCATGAAGCGCAGTGATGGAAAAATATCTGAAGTTTTACAACTTACCTCACAATGCTCTTTCCTCTTCCTGACTTCCAATGCTCATAGAGTATGGTTTATACTGCTTTTGATAGGAAAGAACTGGAGCTCTGAGGATTTATCAATGTGGGGACTCCTACCCATTTATCCAGCATGTTCTTTTGTTCTTCTGTAATGACTTTGTGAACAGAGACAGGGTGTTTCTTGGTTTCTTTAAAAGTCAAGTTCCATTCAGGGGAAAGAATATGCTACATTTGAAAAGGTATATCCAATGGGTTTGTGTAGACAGGATTACAGCTTTAAAATACCATAGTAGAAACGTCGATAAACATGGGAAATCGATTCAGCTACAGAGAAAATAACATTTCATGGTAGTGTTAGAAATAGCTGTGGAACAATAGAAATTAGACTGTGTTAGGAAGGGAAGTTCTACTGAGGAAATATGGGGGAGCAGAAACTTGCACACAGGGTCTCATTATGAAAGTCCTGGTGTTGGTGTGAAGAAGTGATTCTGGTTTTTATGGTGTCAAATTGCCTTCAGGTTGGTTGGTTGGTTTGTTTGTTTATTTATTTATTTATTTATTTATTTATTTTGCAATTCCTACTATGCCTCGACTGATTTCCTAATTCATCAAGGCCTGGGTTCTTTGAAGGAAACAGATTTCAGACCTGGTGAACAGTTCTGGAGTGTTTCAGTTGCTCTAGTCTCTCCTGTCTGATATGTCAACTACTGCACCATATAGACACTAAGCAGGTAGAAAGTGATTCACTCTGAGTTCAGATCCTCACAGTGTAAAATAAATACTAATTTTAAATGCTTAATGCAACAAAGTAATGGAAAGAATATCATTAGTAGTAATTATATTGGCTAATTGATAACATAATATTTTGATCTATTAAAGTATATAATTGAATTAATTTATTTTCAGTGGTGCTATAAAAATATTAAAATATGTATAAGGGCCTGAAGAGATGGCCAAGTGAATACACTTCTTGCCAGGAAAGCATGAGAACCTGGGTTTCAATTCTCAGATCCATGTTAATGCTATGCACAGTGGAACATGTCCATTATCCTTACACCAGTGATTGACTGCAATGGCTCCCTATAGCTTTAGGCCAGCAAGCCTAGCTTAGTTCATAAGTTCTAGTTTCGGTGGGAGATCCTGTGTCCATAAATAAGGTGGCCGACATAGATGATGAACTTCTGGGCTTCACATGTAGAGTTCCTTTGTAAATATATATCTTCAAAAACACATGCCAATGTATAAGCATATGCAGCACAAAACAATAACATATATAAATGTGTAAAAATCTATTATGCTGATATAAGCAGGCACTATATTAAACAATGAGTATCAGAAGGCTCTATGTCCTTGCAAACTAAAATATGCCTAATTATAGATTAAAGTACTGGGGCAATGGGGAGAAGAAACGTTATAGCAGGAAGTGTAGAATCCCAACATCTGCCTTGATGCACTTGGAGAAAAAAGGAGAGAAGATGAGAGAAAGGATTGTGGGAGGGGTTGACCAGGATGGGGACAGTGAGAAGGATGTAAAGTGAATAAGTAATAAAACAAACAAACTCACAAACAAATAAATTAGAAAAATTCTATATCATGAATGATTCTTTTATAGAAAATAGATGTAACAATGGAATGCACCCAGAGTGTCCCTGGTAATTTCTGAATTCCATTCCCTCTTTTGTTTCTGAAGTACACTCGGACTCAATGAAACACTCAATAGAATAGAGGGAAAGGGTTCTATTAGAGTGTGAGGGTCAAAGGAGCAAAGCAGAACACGAAGACAATAGAGGCCAAAGTTAACTTTGGTTATTCTCTATGTCTGGACCACCTTCAATTAGCCATGGACATCAGTGATTCTATGGAGAGTTTCGGAGTTCCACTGCGAAACTGCAGATGCTGTATCTCAGAAGCTCATTCTTCTTCTGTTTTTTTTTTTTTTTTTTTTTTTTTTTTTTAAAGTGTGACTTGAAGTGATGTTCCCAGGAGAGTTTTCATCGTACAGTATCTGCTCCAGTAAATGTATATTATAACATAATATTAAATCCAAAACCATTTGAGCTGCATAATATTACCATCAATATTTTGTCAGGAAGAAGAGTGATTTTCTTTTTCCTACTTTTCCATTACATGAGAAAGTAAAGCTATCTGTTCAATGCATCATAGCTGCGCTTATGTAAAGCAGATATTTTGCAAATGTCAACAATTTTCCTCTGCATCTCTAAGCAATCAAGGACTTACAGAAAATAAATAGAGCACAAACAGAATTCACTTTTATGGTGTATACAGGAACTATAGAATCAAATGTATTTTCATGAGCTGTGTTTAGCCAGACCTACTCCCAACTACTTTTTAAAGGTCTACTACAGTGCATCTTTCTGACTTCCCTATTTATGACTCTTCCTAAAATGGCTAGGCCTATCCCACTTCTCACATTTGGTGCCCCATCCAAGTCCAGAAAAACCTGTCTGTACCATAAGTTAACCTTTAGGCTTCTGCCAGGACCCCTATACCTGCTATAATTCACAGGACCCTTTTGTGCCTCATCCAACTTCTCCATACAGCCAGACCACCCATCACCTTCCTCAGGATCACAAGGAGTCTAGCTGACCTCACCACTACCCTTCTCTCCTGTCTAATTGTCTAATCTAGTCCTGGATCCACATCCAGAGCTTAGCCTAGTCTAGGTTCACCTGTCTATATAATACCAGATCTCTAGGCTTCTGCCAGACACTGTCTACCTATCACCCAACCTATGGTACAAGCTTTTTCAATACCACATCCAAATTTTCTACCCAAATTTTCCCAGACTTTTTATTTCTCCTCCAGGCTTAGATCAAGAGGCACATCATGTACACCAAACCCATCCTGTCTGTCTATCTGCATTAATTCCACACATGTCATTTCCAAACTCTCTATCCAACTCATGAACATTCTCAGTTCATGTTCCAGCTTAAAAATTACAGAAGAATCCTACATGTCCAGATCTCACTACAAAAAATGATGAATAATATTAAAGATCAAGCCAAGGTCTTCTGAGCAAAAGCTTTTAGTCCTGTAGAAGTTCTTGCCAGTGAAAATTACCTATATGAACATGAGAACATAGAAGTTAAGAGAACACCTCATAAATATGACTAAATATGAATAAAAATTTAAGGATTTTAAGACACAAAGAAATCACTCAGTGAAATTAAGAAGAATTAGCTTTAGTAGAATAAATGTGTGAGTGGTGACCAAGAAAGCACAAAAACACCACTGGTGGAAATGGTGAAGACTGTGTAGGGCTTGAGAATAGAATTCAATAACAGGATGGAAACAGGGATGAAGAATCAATCTGAGATGATGATGGAATTGAAATACCTAATAATGAAACTGGAAAATTCAAGAAAAGCCTTGTGAAAAGAAAGAATAAAGCAGAAGAAAGAATATCCGAACTGAAAAGTAGAGAATCTAAGTTACACAAGCAAGGGATATTAAAAAATAAAAATAAAAGCACACGCAGAGAAGGAACATACAGAAAATTTGGGATTACACTAAAATAAGTATCTTTGAATTATGGGCATAGATGAGAAAGTAGAATCTTCAGTCCACGATAATAACATAGAACATATATTCAACATGATGACCGAAACAAATTTCTCCACAGTAAGAAAAGACTCAGTATATACATATTTGAGAAGAACACAAGATATCAAATGGGCAAGACTGGAGAAGACAATCACCTTGGTATATCATAAGTAAAACAGTATAAAAACAAATCAAATGTATTGAAAGCTAAAATGAAAAAAAATCACATCACATATAAAAGAAAATTCATTATAATAATATTAGGTTTTTTTCTATGGAAACTTTGAAAATCAGAATCACCTAGAGGAAGGCATTAGATCACCGGCTAGATTAATATACCCAGAAAAAAACACATCTACTATAATTGAAGGAAGAAAAAACCTTTTTGTGATATAAACAGTCTAAAAAATTATATCCAATGAACTCTAAGAATAGAGATTGGAATATTTTGAGCTGAAGAGAGGAATAAGCATAAATAACCAAGAGAGTTTGGGAAGAAATCTGGACAAAAATAAAACATCAGAAATAATTAACTTCATACACCAAATGTACTTAATAAATGTCTTCATTTAAAAATATTCAAATATCAAGTAACACACATTCTGTTCTGTGTCACATGACACGGAACATAAATAAAATAGACCATATCCTAGGACACAAAACAAAGTTTACAAAAGAAAAATATTTAAATAATTTCTTTGTTTCTTCTATGACCACAATACAGTAAAATATAAAACTGACAGCAAACAAATCTCTAGTAAATACACAAAACCATGAAGATTAAACAACTCATTACTAAATCATGAATGTGTCAGAGAAGAAACCAAGAAAAAAATAACAAATTTCCTGAAAGTGTACGAAAATAAATATACAGTATACAAAGCCTCTGGGACACAATGCAGGCAGTTCTAGGAGGGAAACTAATAACAATAAGTGCCTACATTAAACATAAAGAATTTACAAAGATCCCAAATCAGTAACTTAATGACACAACTCAAAAATTTGGGAAAAAATGAGAATGGCGGTAATGGTGTCCGAAAAATTCATGAGTCACATCATTAACTGTTTACATAAAATAATAATACAAGTATAAACATACACATATAGTTTAAATGAAAGTTTCTCATCTAGGCTAACACTATTCTGTCAAAGAGCCAAAGACTGCCTATCAAAAACCCCTGTAAAAGACATAAGAATTCCTCTTCGTCTGTTGGTCAGCACTGTCTAAGAGCTTCCCAAAAGAAACAGGCTCTTTCTATTGTCGTAAGTTGCCGTTCTGGAGGTTGAAGGTAAGTTCCTATTGCTGATGACACCATACACTTCAGCGCTTAGAAGCCCCTGAGCTAGAACTGTCCTGAATACCTCCTCCCCAGGAACCAACTTTCATGGTATCAGAAGGTGCTCTGAACATTTCCAAAGGTGCGGCAACCAACAGTTTCACCCAGCTATGAGCCACACATGGCTGCCCAGTCAGGTAGCTAACCCAAAATGTGCAATAGTGGCACACATACCTTGGTTGCAACCAGCATTCCATAATTGAATGTAAGGCCTATTTAATAAAAAAAAAAAAAAAAAAGGAAAGGAAATCATAATTAGTACTGAATATATATAGTCAACTACCCAGAGCTAGTAAAGTCATGGATTTTGAAGGAGAAACTATAACCAAGGAAACTTCTCTTTCAGCAGATAAGAACCACTTAAAAAAAACACACAATCAATCAAACTGCAAAGTTATGGATCCCAGTCCCAGTAGATACATCTATATAATAACTCAAGCACCTAATTCTCATGGAACTTTGCAGAGGAGAAATCAGAAAGATTGTAAGAGCCAGACAATGAGAGTAGTGGGAGTTTGTTGGATAAGATTGTGTCATCTAGTGGTGTCAGAAGCAACACAAATCTCACTAACATTACTGTTTAAACATGAGCTCAACAATGACAATAATAAACATCCTGGGTCAGAAGATGTAGGTGGGGCACACCTACACAGGTGCAAGTCCTGTGTGGGAAGGCCCTTTGAGGTATATTAGGCTTTAAATATGTTCATATGTACATAAAAAGTAAACCAATATTACAAATGTCATGAAATCTACATTTATTACTACTTTTCAGATCTTTCAGGAACTCCATCTGTTTTCCATATGGTACACTATTTCAGAATTCTACAATTGGCATACAGGATTCTTTTCTTCTTCCTTGCCAACCCTTTTTATCTTCTGTAATTTTCGATAAATCAGTCTAACAGGTGTGAGGCAACATCCCACGATGGGCTGGATTTGCACTTCCCTGATAACTACTGAAGCACATCTACAAGTGCCTTTCGGCTATTTGTACACTTTGTTTCATCAAACTGTGATCTTCTCTTTTTAAAAAATGGAAAGGTATGATTAAACTATGATAAGATGTATATTTTTAATAGTTTTTGTTTGAAAGCCAAAAGTGGTATGTGAAATAAAAGGAAATATGGTAGTTTGCCTTTTCATGTATGGTGAATAGAAGTGAAATTATATTTCTTTGATATATTTATTTATTCTCTGTTGTATTTATGTTTCACTAGACCTTTGTAATTGAGATATGAGACATACACTAATTTCCAGGTACATATCCCATTATAATATCTGATTACATTATCCTGTTATAATATCTTATTTTAATATTACATTATATACCCCAATGTAATATTGTTACAGGAGAAATTTTCTATTCACCTAACATTTGATAACAAATTTACTGCAATTTTTTATATGTGAAGTATGACTTAATTCAATACTATTTTGTACCCCAACTTTCCTGACACATACCTTATGGGAGACAAGGAGATAGGAGGGCCCTTCAATCTGGAATTTTTCTTCTCCCAGGTTAATCAAGCATTTCTGCAGAGAGTGGGTTTTTTAAAATAGAATTTTCTGCATATATTTCAAAGTGGTGACAGATATGTTGACATAAAAATATTTTGTACCAAGAAAAAAAACCCAAAATATTTAAAGTGAGTATTCTGAAAATCTTGAATGTATAATACAGGATATGTCTTCTTCCACAAAGATGTTTTGTTTTATATTTAGAGTTCATTAAACAATTTCTTCATGGTAATTTCAATTGACATCATTTTCTGATCTGTTATCTTGTATTTAACTAAACATACATGTTATGTAAGCGTATCTAAGTAAACATGATGAATATATGACAGGAAGGGGAAATGATTTATTCATGTTAGGTATACTCTAAGTGTTATAAAACCTTATACTAAAAATCAGAATTGTACAATGTTTTTATATTGGCAATTGTACAATTACAATCAATTCAAAGAAATACATTGACAAAAATATTTTATATTCTTATAAAATTTTGTTGAATGTTGGGGATTAAGTCCAGGGCTTCATGCATGTTAAATATAAGCGCTTCTATTGAGTAATATAATTCCACAAATTTATATTTCCACCCCTATATTTCTATTATTAGATCAATATAAAATAGTGTACAGTAAATGTAATAAAAAGCATAATTTTGCTATGTAGGAAACAAATAAGAACAAAACACTATCATCTATGTTTCTATAACATATTTATAAAATATTATCTCAAAACTGATAATTCTCTGAAATATCAGTTTGGAGTATTTTAGATCTACTTAAATACTACCAAATTAAAAAAAATCACATCAAAATTATTTTACAAGGAAAACCAGAAAAAAATTTGTGCAAATATTTCTTATTGTGATGAGCCTGTCTACAACAGTCAAGTATTATAATTATAATATCTACAAATAGAATATGGAGTGTTAGTTTGCAGCTTATGTAAAAATGATATATAGGTAGAAGACAAATTCAAAGTAAATTCAATTCTATGAAGTTTCTCTATGGTCATCATACAGTCTCTTAATAGGGAAAGAAATATTAAAAGTTATATTTGTCAAAAAGAAAATTGTCTTGCTGTGCATCTGAGATAGACTTGCTAGAATGGGGATCAGCTCGGGCAACCTTCTTTGCAGCATATGGCATCTGTTATATAGATGTTTCTCGTGGAAGGAAGACAGGGCAGCCAAGGAAATTGCCTGTTGGGAACATAAAGGAGTTTCTTTTGTAGTTTTCCCAGTAGAATCTGTAGTATTGGCTCTTCCCAGGAACTATTCTTAGGGATACCTCTGGACTATCAAATCTTATAGTGCCAGAAAGAGTTCTCATAACAGTCACAGCAATTAAGCCTCCTACAGTATTTCCAAGTATTGTACAACTCACATGGGATTTACTAACCAAGCTCCCATCAAAAGTCAACACTAGATGATCTGATTTCTACGATTTTTTATAACACCATTGAACAGAGAAAACTTGATATCTAAAACTTAGAACAGAATTTTAGAATGTCAATGGCAGCTGAAATCTTCAGCAATTCCATCTAGTTTTATCATGCAATGAGGAATAGAAAATTAAAATATGCTTCATTTTACTCAATAATATAAACAAGATCTCAATATAATTTCCAAAACAATGAAGTAGTGTGCATTTGTATATGAAGAGAAACAATGGAATTATTTTTGAAGCCTAGTAAACCTTCTCTATCTCCCATTAAATGGATAGATTAAATGCACTTTTATTTTATCATCAATTTTTATTGTGATACTTGAAAATAACAATATAATAAAATGGCTAGCTACAATTATAATTTAGTTTCTTGGTTAAATTTTCATTCTAATTATAGATATCTCCTTTCACAAAATTCTAAGTATGTAGCATAGCATAGTAGTCTTCACTTAAATAATTGATATTTTAATTAACATGAACTATATTTCCAAGGAGAATTTTATTGGATTTTATATATTTTGTTTATAAAATATATGTATGTCTAATAAGTAAAATTATGTAAGCAAAACTGAAAAAGTAGATTTTCATTAACTATATGCCCAAGGAGATATTTATTTCATAGACCACTGTGAATTTTATTTCGAAGATGTTTTAATAAAAATGTAAAAATAGGCATCAACATTCAAATACTGGTGATTTCTTTGTAGAGGATAAAAAATGTGTGCATTTTCAACTGTTACCAGGGATAGGTAAAGTTTGGAAAACATTGAATGGTTCTCTCTGGGCATGACACATATCTATATATCTATGTGACACATATCTATAGTCTCTGCACTCAGAAAGCAGAAGCAAGAAGATCAGGAGATGGAGACCAGACTGCACTACATATCTTCAAAATAATTTACAGCAAATGCTGTTCTGTTTAGGAAAAACTGAGTATATAGTTTAATAGTTTATAAAAATTTATATCATAACTTTAAAAAAGAAATAAGCTACACACATATATATGTATACATATACATATATATTATTGAGAGGAATTCAAATTATTTAATGTATGTTTCATTTGTACAAGATATAATGTAACATTACATATTACATTAATTATGCATTTCATAATGATTGACCTAGTTAATTAACATATCTGTAAACCTATTTTTCATCATTTCTATGTTTTCTTTTACTTTGTCTTTTAATAAGTGGTTTCCTTATGTAGCCAAGGATGACTTGGAACTCGTAATCCCTCTGCTTCATTCTCTTAAATCATTGGATTAGCTGTGTATACTATCCTTCCTTATAAATCCTATCATTTTTTGATAAAGAAAAATTAAACAGTATCCTATGTTGAGACAAACAAGGCATTGTTGTAAAGTATATTTGGCCTGGCTTGCCATGTCATGGCAGACCTTATTCCTGTCTGACTATAGTTATACCAAAGCTCTCCCATCCTCCTTGCTTCCTTCCTCTTCGTCTTCTATCTCCACAGTTCCATACTTCTGTGAGTCAAACAATTTTAATTTACACATATCAGGAAATCATGTGGTACTTGGAAAGTCACATGGTTAGAGGAAAAGCAAATTGTAACATCCCGCTCTGTTCTGCAGATCAGGGTCTAGCAAGAGAGAGAGAGTGGGGGGAAGAAGGGGAAGAGACGCAAAGAAGGGGAAGAGACGCGAAGAATGGAAACAAAACAGGGTGTGTGGTCAAGTCTCCTTTACTGTCTCCCATTCTATATTCACACCTCCTATTGACTCACTACTACAAGGAAATCCTGGGTATTTATAAGCACAAGCAGGAGAACACAGGTGAAGACATTTTACCACGTGCACCATGCAGCTGGGGTCACTAAACAGCAAAACAAGCTATGTGGGATAAACAAGATGTTTGTCAGAGTGTGCTTCAGCTGTTGTAGGCTGTTGAAAAACAAGTCTCTATCAGGGTATATGGCTCGAGATGGCTGCAAAGTTGATCTAGCCACTTTCTGCTAAAGTCGGCTCCCAACAGCAAATCATGTGACTATAATGGAAAATAATATAAAGATTCTTTTAAAAACTCTTAAAGTAGAGCTACTTTCAGACAGCACAGATTATTCCCAAGAGAACTAAGATCTATGTGTCAAAAAGACACACCTCTATTTGTATGCATAATGTTAGAATTTTATTAGAGCCAAGATACTAATTCAAGCAAACTGTTCATTAATGGCAGAGTGGATAGAAAAAATACATGTACATCTGCTATATGTGCATACACATATGTAATAAACAGTATCCAGCTATTCAAAACCTTAAATATTGTTATTTGTGACAGCATGTATGGCCTCTATGTCAGAATGTATTGTGAAATAAATCATGTACAAAAGATCTTAAGAGTTTGCTCAGATTACTCTCTGAGGTTTTCCACTTTCCAGGTCTAATTAACAATGAACTCTTGCATTTTATATTTCTCTAGCTAAATTTCTTACCTGTTCGTTAATCATAATCATATTTCCTGTAGTTCTTTGAAAATATTTAGGATATTTGCTTTAAAGCCCTTATCTGTTCATCTGAATGTATGACTTAACATGCAGTGACTTACTTTTATTTCATTTTATTGGTATTAGTCCAATTTTTCTACTTTATATATACCTCATAAAAACAAAAGCAACATATATTAACTCTTAACTTAATAAAGACTCAGAAAATGGTTGTTTGGTTTATACCAAAACAAACTAAAAGAACCCTACATATTTAGTGCTTTGACATACAAACATGTTAAAGACCTGATCAAACCATAAAGAGATAGCTTGGGATTTAGAGCTTATGGTCTTGTAAAGGATCCAAGGTTTGGTTTCTATTACCCACACAGTGGCTCACAATGGAATTATAGTTACAGGAAATATGATGCCCTCTTCTGGCCTCTCCAGGCACTGCACACAAGTGTGGCACATACAAGAAGGCAAGCACCCATACATAATCTAAAACATATAAATTCACTTTTTAAGAATGACTAAAAGCATTTCAATTAATATTCAAATATCTCAGTAGTGAGGTCTTCTAGTGAACTAAATATTTGTGTGTGTTTATGTGTGTGTGGTGTGTTTAGAAATATATACATATAACATATATACATTACTGAAGCATAAATATTTTGACTCCTTAGTAAATAAAGTTGAGGTATCTCCTAAACTCTGTTGTATCTAAAATATTTGCAAATACATTTTTTACAAAGGCATGTCTGCTTCCCTGTGCAATAGAAGCTGGAAAACAAGGTTATTTCAATAAAGTATCATTAGATGACCTTATACTGTGGTATGCATTTACTTTACCTCGGCACATACATCAGTTATCTTTAACACTAATAATATCTCAAAAAGCATTTCTAAGGACACTGCTTAAGGGAAAGGAAGGTCAATTAGATTTAATGGTACATTAAGTCATAGACCTTATTTTTGCCTAAAGTGAAAAAAAAATTAAAATAAGGATAAAAAAGCAAGTTTATTGAAGTTGCTGTTTTCATATAAGATGGTATCAAAACAATACTCTGGGTAAATATTTAGAAATAAGTGATGTGAAACTAGAATGTTGTCTTTGAAAATGAAGCAGAGATTATGAAGCTAAACAAAAACAATCATAAATTCATCTCAGAATATAGACGAACTGACTAAATTTCAATTAAAGATAACATGTGAACAGTTTGCTATAAACTCCACAGATAGTACAAATGTGTATGTGTGTTCATATGTGTGACATTTGTATGTGCATGTATTTGTGTATGCATGTGTTTGTGTGTTCATATGCATGTATCTATTTGTGGGAGTGTGTATGAGCTTGTGCTCTCTCTCTCCATATATATATATATATATACATATACATATATATATATATTATTATTCCTCAAATACTTCAGGAAAGCAGCTGTTTACATGATATTTGTATTGTGTTAAATATTAAAGTAATACATTGATTTAACTTATATGAAATGCATAGTGGTCTGTGAATGAATCTCTTGTAAATGCCACAGCTCTATCTATGATATTTAAGCCATCCTGTGTGCTTGTGCCAGTGGGAAAGTTCTGGAACCAATCTTCCAAATGTGCCCATGTAGGGGTCACTATACACAAATTTTAGAGGTATATTTTTAGGAATTCTCAGTAATGGCAAAACACTGCACACTTAATTTTATTTTTTTCCTGAGCTGTCTGTATAGTTTTTCATGCAGAAAATGCTGTTCGAAAAGGGCATCTGGTACAAGGCAGAATATTGCAAGGTGGGAACCAGAAGGCTGTATGTTTTTATTTTTGTGACCTTGAATCCTCATCTGTCCAGTCGATTCTGCTATGGCCCTTGAAGGGCTGTAATTATGAATTGTCCCTAAAGCACTGCCTATTGTTAGGTCACCTGAGCATAAGTAGAAAACACCTTATAGACCTATCGTTGTTCCCCAAATAAAGCAGGTGTCAGGTGGAACATTCCGGGAAAGAAGCAATCTCTTCCTGTGGATTCAAATGGCTTTGGCATTAATTTCTATCTTACACAATTTTAACAACTACTATATTGGAGAAACCGCCCTGGCATATGCATGGCTGCTAGGTCTCACCCAAATGATGTCATGCTGAACACTCAGAACTTGGCTACATGGATAAAAGTAGTGTTGTTGTTGTTGTTGTTGTTGTTGTTGTTGTTTTAAGCAGACTTGGAACTGGTGGGAAGCAGATCTTTAAAAATGAAAACATGACATAAATAGTCAAATTAGATCTTACTAAATATGAGACCTTGAATTTGAAGTAGAGTGATTAGGGTACTTCGGAGAGATTGGAGTGGGGAAAGGGAAGGGAGGGATTTTATAATTTGATTATAATTATAGAAATTACTGCATAAAATTGAGAGAAAATTATCTTGGAAACATGTTGGATTTTAGTAACTAATTTTAGTTTTAATAGAACACATTATCAGTTTGTATTTATTAAGTAAGCAGGAGTGAATGGCTGAGTACATTCTTACAACTACCACTTTGATTTATAGAGCACTCAGACTTTGATATTTTTAGTGCATGCTTCACTAATTAACTGCTATGTCCCACAATCTGTTCATCAATACGATTTTAATAAACTGCATAAATATTTTCACTCAGGTGTTTACCTGAATTACAATATAAATCTTACTTCTTTTTTTTTCTAATTTCATAATGTTATCTTATGCACCCACAAGTGAGGGAATACATGTGTAGCTAAGGCACAGGTACAGAAGGTTAAAAAAGCAGGTTTAAAACACGCATAATTGTAGAGAAAAGTAGAAAAATGTATTTTCCAATATTCTGCAAATAAAATAATTCATGCACATTAAGACCAAATGAAATAGCCATAACTTACTACCTGGGGCTCAGACAATATACATAACGGTTATTAAGTTCACTGCCAACGTTTTGGCCAATCTAAATTTAACTATATTCTGAAGTGGACAATATAAATATTCAGAAAAAGACACATTAAAATAAATAAGAAAACTGTCTTGCTTAATATGTTTATGGGCCTATATTATGTATGGTTTTGGACAGTACAGGTGCAATAATTATCTGAAATAAATTACCAGGTAAGAATAAAAAAAAGGTGTTTAGATTCTATCCATAGTGTTATGATAAAGTAGTCTACTTTCTATGATACTTAGAGAGTTGGTCTTTCATTTAATTTGTTTTGATTTTTTCATAGATCAGTCTGGCCTTGAGCTTACAGATACAACTGGCCTTTCCTCCCAAGTGCTTGGATTAAAGACCATTTGCAATGTTCAAATTAGACCAGAAAAATAATTTCTGGTAAGCATTCAAAACCTTGACTGTCAAAGAAAATAAGTTCCCCCCAAATTGAACATTTATTTGTTCTTATATTCAAATAATTTTCATGTACCTATGATTCCCAACAGAAACCCTTTTGAAAAACATAAATAGCATAAATAGTTCAGATCACTAGTTAAATTCTAAGAAATACAATTTTAAATTAAACTATTGCTGTGTTGTGATTTCATACTTTTAATACTTACTATAATGTAACATTTTGTCCTATGTAAAATTATAGATGACACTAATTTCTTATCTTTATTGTAAGAGGTTATAATTTTTATATATACAAAACTTTCAACTTCTCAGGAGGAATGTCATTTTAATCCACTCAGTAGGTTATTTTCAAGTCTAAGTAAGTATACCATAAACATACTTTATACATTAATGAATAGTTATGAAATTTGCTAAGTGTTATAAATATTAATAAGCCTTTGTTACTTCCCAACATTATTTATCAGTCTTTTGTGTCTGCTGGAGCTTTGAGAGAACCCCTTTGACTGATGCTTTTTAAAAGATGATGCTTAGGACCATTGTATCAGCATCATGTCTAAACTCAGAAGTACAAACTTTTGAGCCCACCCCTAGATATACAAATTTTATTGAGATAGAAGCCAGAATAGTCAGGCTGAGGCTAAGTTCTGTAAATAACCCGTATTAGCTAGATCCTCTGAGCTACTGTCCCACTCACTGCTTTGGTTTTCTGTACAAGATGAAACTGGTGATGTCACAGAAAACAGGTAGCATCTCTATTTCTCCAGAGCTCACCATTGTCCTGGCAGAGAAAAACTGTGCTCTAAGGTGATCCAGTTCATCCTTGGTGCAGGTATAAGATGGTTTCATATCACAGAGGGCTTCATGGTCAGAACATCAAAAACAAATGTAGTCAGAATTACCTATCAAGTTAGACAAAAATGGTGTAAATCAGACACACCAGATGAGGTGGTACCTGCTTAGCAATTAGATCACCAAGAAGGCTAAGACAGGCGGACTACTGTACATTGGAGCACAAATATGGTTCAGAGTGAGACACTCTCTTCAAAAAAGCAGACAAACTAACAAGATAGAAACTGAAGCCTAGACCCAATCAAATGAGGTGGAAAACCCACATATCACATGAATGCTCCAAAGTTCACCGTCTTCCAATTGACAAAACTGTAGTATTGAAAGATTTATCATAAAACTCAAAAGCCACAGTTAACCAAAATAACTCCTATGCACTCAGATTTTGGCAAGCCTTTCAATGCAATATGTTAGTTAATCTTCTCACAGATCCTGTGGGATAGCCATAAATATCATTTTTAGTTTACACAGGATAGAACTTCAATTTAAAGAGATGTGTTAAGTTGTGTAATTAAACATGGCTGGTAGACAGAGGTGAGGGAAGGAATGGAAAGACAAACCTGGAGCATGGGATCAGCAAAGCGATTAACACATTGCCTAGCACAGGGCTGATCATATTTTAAAGGTAGAAAGGGGAGAACTAGAAAGAACTGTAAAGCTGTCTAGAGAGGTAAGTACAGTAAGTACAAAGACACCGCCATGCACATTAGGGTACAGCAGAGACTCATGCATACTTTGGAAGGCAAGAGTGAAATGAAGAATTAGTCATCTGGCTGCTAGTTTACCATCATCAATATCATCATTTTGAAGCACCATTATTTGGAAGGTAATACATAACCTAATATCAAACCACCAAAGAAATGGTCTTGTAGTTACACTCTGCCAATATCTCTATGAAAGAGAATACCATAGTCTTTGTCTTTGTCTAATCAAATTAAAACATATAGAACTAATTTTTTAAAAAGAAGAGAAAATATAATGAAACTAAAGTTATGCAGAAAAGGGAGATTTTATATATATATATATATATATATATATACACACACACATATATATATATATACATACACACACATATATATGTATATACACACACATACACGCACACACACACATATATATATATTCTCACTGTGAATTTATGTGGTAGGGGCTCCTCAGGGAAGAGTTGCTTTAAATTATTATTTTACCGTGTGTGTGTGTGTGTGTGTGTGTGTGTGTGTGTGTGAAAGAGAGAGAGAGAGAGAAAGAAAGAGAGAATATATATAAGATATACATAAAATATTTATGATATAGTATATATATTACATATATATGTATAAAATAATTAGTAAATATATTCTAATTTAGCCACAAAAGATTATTTTTCTACTCCAGGTTTTCTTATTATTCATTATTCACCCTTATTCCTTATTATTTATATTATTCATTATATTTATTATATTATTTATATTATTCATATTATATTATTACATTATTATATTAATTATATTATATTATTTATTATATTATTTATATTTATTTATATTTATATTTATTATATTTGTTATATTTATATTTATTATATTATATTTATTTATATATTCCTTATTATTATTATTTATATATTCCTTATTATTATTCATTCAGTCCTATACTCATCTCCAATATTTTTTTAAAAGCTAAACTGAACTAGGATGATCAGGACCCTACTTTTCAAATATTTTCAATCTACCTCTCTGTTAATGCAATGGTAAATAAAAGAATACAGGCCTAAAGAAATAGCTTAGCAGCAAGGAGGGTATACCGCTCTTCCAGTGAACCAAGGTTTGGTTCCTGGTATGCTTGTTGGACAGGTCACAATTGTCTGCAACTCCAATTCCTCTGTTGTTGATATTCTGGTCTCCATAAGTGTGACACATGCACATACACCCTCAGATAGGCATACAGATATGCACACATAATTTAAAATAATAAAAATAAATCTCATTTTTAAAACAATAAAGTAAAATTATATTGCAGGTATTCTAAAAGCTTGGGGAATAGTTCAATTTGTGAAGTGCATCCTACATAAATATGAGGGCCTGTTTCCAGATTCCTATCACTCATAAAGACAAGGCACAGTTGTGTATTTCTGTACCTACTTAGGGGAATAAACGTTTATTCCTGGAGCCCACTGGCCAGCCATTCTAGCCAATTGTTGAGCTTTGGGTTCTTCAGGGAGAGATTCTGACCCACCCATTAAGATGGAGAGAGGCAGCCAAAAGCACTTCTCATCAACCTCTAGCCATTGCATACATGCAAACACACTAAGGTATCCACACAGACTACATACGCACACACCAAATAAAGACACATAATCTAGTTAATGTATTTTCATGCTTTCCAGTTGCTTGTTTTAACTATCACCCATACTAAAATTAATTTTAAATTCTCGGCATATATGTTAAGGTTTGTTGGCTTTGTGATTTTAGATTTAAGTAAGAATATTCTGGCTAGGGGTAATTATTGAGAAACTCTTAGGAATAAAGAAATACCTAGTAAATAACATACATGGGCCAAATTAGAAAATGTGACTAACTTTCATGCTCATGGTTTATTTCACAGCACCAGTGAATCTTGATTCTTCTAACTCCCACAGCGAAACTTTTATTACTCAACTTTTGACCGCTACAGTGAAACACATGGAGCAGGGCACTTTGTTTTATATTTTTAAGGCTTATTTACCTCACAGTTTCTTTGATTAAATTATTCATTTACTTTACTTCTTGATCACAACTTCTCCTCTCGTACCTTGCAAGTCCCCCACCTCTCCCTACCACACTTCCACTATCTATTCTGCCTCCCTTTCTCCTCAAAAAACTGGAGGCCTCCCATGGATACCAACCAGCCTTGGCATATCAAGTTGCAGTAAGACTTCTCCTATTCAGGCTAGACAAGGCATCCCAGTTAAGAGAGAAGGATCCAAAGGAAGGCAATGCAGTCGTAGACAGCCCTTCCTCTCTCTTAAGTCAAACATGAAGACCCAGCTGAACCACTATTACATATTTGCAGAGGGCCTACCCCTGTCCCATGCATGCTCTTTGGTTGGTAGTTCAGTCTCTATGAGGTCGTATGGGCCTAGGTTAGTTGATTCTGTAGGTTTTCATGTGGTATCGTTGACCTTTCTGACCCCTTAAATCCTTAGCTCACATTTTTAAGAGTCAAGACGTGACATGAAGTGACTGAGAATTCTGATGAGGGCTGCGTAGAGAGCAACATTAGTGTGGCCATGGTATAACAGATCTAGCTCGATCAGTAGTCAAAGAGAGAATGTTGAAGAAATCAAGTTTGTGCTTTTAAACACAGTTAGTTTTGAAGAAATCACACCATGCTTTCAGTGACCTAAAGAAGGCCCACTCTTACACCTCTTAATGATTCTATGGCATCTCCCTATAGCATAGCTCTGAAGAATGAGCAATTAGGTATGCCATCCTTTGGTGCTTATAAGACACGCAACCCACATCACATGTTTTCATTGTTGTAAGGGAGCTAAAATGCGACCTCCTGGGGGGCTGTATAAAGAGCAAAGGTTGGAAGTAAAGAAAGTTGCCTTGGTACTTCAAACCCACGGAGTATACTTCCTGGGTTCCAAGATGCATTTTGGTGACTGTTGACCTTCTGTTGGGTGTTTAAAAGATGGATGGCTAACTCAGTGGAAAGCAATCTTCTGAGACCATCCACGGTCTAGATCTATATTCTCATTTGATCTGCTAAGACCTTGTTTCTTATTAGATTTCAAGACTTGGTGCCTTCTCTCGAGAGACATGCTAAGAGTCTGAAAGAAACTCTTGGATCCTAATGTTTACTATTTTTATTATCTGTCATACTCCAGAAACATATCACGGTAGAGGTGTTCTTCAGATTCCTGGGATTTTTGTTTGGTTTGATTTCCAAATCTCTCTTAAAGCTTTGAAAATATCTCTTTCTTTCATCTTTTCTTAGTGTCTTTCCTCTTTATATATGCACACAGTATTTATAAAAAGATAATCCTGAGTTTGAACACAGCTTAAAATGTTCATTGACAATTTACGTTTACCATGATTTACTCAATTTTATTTTTTTTACTTTGTGTGTATGTGCGTGTGCATGTTTTTGCATGTGTGTGTATGTGTGTGTGGGTGTGTGTGTGGTGTGTCTGTGTGTTAAGTGTGTGTGTCTGTGTTCTATGTTTTAACTTCTCCTGATGACCTAGGATATCTCTTAACATATTCTTGGAACTTTTGTCTCTTTTGTCTGTTGCTTAGTAAACTGTATGCTTTAATGTGCTGCTTGGCAGATGGACACATACATATATAAGAGCTTTTGCAGTCACTAGAGAAAAACATATTTCTATATTTCTACTAATCTTTACTAATCTTATTTTGATACTTGGTACCTCACACCGAAGTTGTTCTAATATGAGTTGATTACTATGTTGTTTGGTAAAATTGTTTCGAAACTTTGATAGAATGTACTTTTCTTTACTAGATAAATATTGTCTTGATTGACAAAACTCTCCGGTTTGATATTTTCCTTTTATTTCTAGTTGATCAGACTGTGATGGTTTCATTTCCTTGTGCACTTCTTATACTATTTTCTTGTTTAAAGAATGATTCATTTATTATTCATGAATAATTTATTCCAAAATATTTCACTCAATTTTACACATATATACAATTAATATATTTAACCTATTCCTCCATCATCTTCTCTTGTCACATCTCCTTCCATGGGACCCCACCCCAACAGCTCTCCCTCCTAGTTTCAAGTCCTGGAGTTATCTGATATTCTTGCATTAAGTGATATGGATCCATATCGACCGGGGCGTTATCTTGTTCTCCTCTTTCAACATTTCCTTTACAGAGCCTAGAAACATCTCAGACAATGTAAGAACCCCAAACATTTGTTAAATAAATGCATGGGTTTTTAAAACCATAAAAGAGTGACTGACTCACTTCTTCAAACCCAAGAGTGACTGTGTTTAACGTATTCACAGACACATAAATGCAGCTGATTGCATTTGTATTTATAGTTGCATGCATGTGCACTATTTACAAACTTGTTACATTGGAACCTACTAGAGTCATCGATAAAATCAAATGAGCATTTCTGATCTTTTCAGTTTCCTGGTTAATGGCTTCTTTTTTTCTTTAAGACTTAACATTGTGTGATTTCTTTGTGGTTTTTTTTTTTTTTCTCCATCCTAACTATGAATGATATTCTTGAAGAGTACTGAGAACAGTGGAGGCAATGTTGAGTAAAAAGGTAAATAAGTCAGACTTTAACTATTGCATCTTTCAGGTCTATATATTTAGACATTGGATAGCATTTGTTCTAATAAATGTTGAGAATTCTGGGTGTTTCCAATATGAATATAGAGCGAGTGGAGGAGCCATATGTCTGTTATTTCCATTACCTTGGGATTAAACTGGTAAACATGTGTCTTCCGCTCTAGGTATCATCTGCCAGTGAGCACACTTATGTGTGTCTCCATTACATATGCTTGTCATCTCACCAGATTGGAACAAACTTTTTATGGCTATTTGAGAGACTGTGGAACAAAAGAGAGAATTAATGTGTTTGACTGCATACAATTGTTATTCTGGTTCTAATAATGCATTATATTTTTATTTGTGTTTGTGTGTTTGTGTGTATGTGTGTGTGTGTGTGTGCGTGTGCGCGCAGGGGTGCATGCAGGTGATTTGGCATGGTTACAGGAGGTTTTAACATCTTGACTTGGGTTATGAAACTGCACTTGTATCTTACTGCTGAGTCATTTTTTTAGATCCATAATTTTCATTCTGAAAAAGAAATAATTTCATGATTGAGTTTAAAATTTTTTGATATTGTCAATATATCATTGTGTTGTATATTCTCTGGGATATTACAGATTTAATTATTAGTGTCTTCTTTGTGTGTGTGTGTGTCTATAGATGCACATACCATAACATACATATGGACAACCTCAAGTGTCAGCCTTTGCCTTCCATCTTGACCACTACATATGCTAAATCCTGCTGGCTTTCAAGGATTCCCTTATCAATACCTCCCATCTGAGATTAACATCACTGCCATTGCAGATACACGATAGAGTACTGAGCCTTGTGTAGGTTCTCCAGATTCCAACTCAGGGCCCCATAATTGTGCTGTACAGCAAATATTTTGTCCACTGAGTCATCACTCTGCATGACATTTAAAAAATCCTAGTTCATCCCAGTTTGTATACTTTTCCCCTGGGTATTTAAGTTTAAATGCTAAGTAACTTTTCAGGGATCATCCCTTTAATTATAAAAAAAAAATTTATTCACAAAGAAAGGACAAGTGATGAGAAAAAATATGTGGCTAAGTTGTTGATATAAAACTTGAAGCTAGACACCTCATTGTAGGTGATAGAAAAACTTTATTCTTTGTTATATCTCCATTTTATGGCAGAGTTATATCTAACGATGCTCCCTTTCATATTATTTTTAGGAGAACAAAGGAACCAGACATTTTTATTTAGAGAAGTGATTTTCAGTTAAACGCAGAACGTAAGTTCATTGTCTTGTGCAATGAGTAGTCTCATAGAATCTGGTGGGGTTATTGTTTGCCTCCAGCAATTTAATTAAAAGCTCAAACAAATAGAGCCCTTGGGGGTTTCCACCAGCAGCTAACTTATTACTAAATGCTGTTCTGCGTAGTACAGCACAGAAAATAAAATGTCTACTGTAAGGAGCCTAATTTACGAAGGACACTAATACAGTAGCAGTTCAAAAGAGTGTTCCTTGCCATCGTATGGGAGGGAAGAGTTTTTGGCATTTAGCCTGATAAACTGTAGGTTGGAGATAGATTTATTATGAATACTGTTACAAACGCCAACCAAATGTGAGTCCCTACATTTTCTCTTGGACTCTTCTGTCTCTTACTTCATACATATCAACCAACCAACACACACACACACACACACACACACACACACACACACACACACCACATTCTGTCTATCCATGTATATGATTATTCATGATTAATCTATTATTTATTTATCACATATTGTCTATTATCACCCATCTGATTCTCTGATCTTACCTGATCATATTTGTATCTGTTACCTATATGTCATGTATATATCTACCATATATCTATATATTATCTATCTATAATCTAGCATATATTTATCACCCATTTCTATTATCTATAATCTCTCTTCTTTCACCTCTCTGTCATCTATCATCTATCTTCTATAGTAGATAATCCATTATTTTTATTATCTACTATTTCTATTAATTTCTATTATATATCATCAATATACCTGTCTATTATCTTTCTACCTATCTTAGATTTGGCCCATTATATTTTATAGGTATACTTGTTTACAACAATTCTTATATGCATAGACCTTATATAAGTTTTAGCTATTATAATGTCTTAATCTTTGTATAATGAATATAATTTCATAATATATGTTAAAATGTTACTAATAACTATTCATACCAACACCAAATCCTTTCTTTCTTCTCATATTATAACAAGAGAATTATGACCTTTGTAATTCCTAATAAAGCGTATCTTTAGTGACTTGAATTCTGGACTAACAGTTATGGCTTCTCTCAGCCACCAATTTATACTCCAGATTCTACTGGAGTACACAACTAGAGACGTGAAACAAAACAATAGAATTGGCACAGTGAAAACACCTCACAGGCTTTATTTAGACTTACTTATATTACTAACTTTACTTATTTACATTAGAATGCCTAATATGAAGGATGTGGGTTCATGTGGATTCAGAGTCCAAATGGGAGTGTTTCTTGCCATGGAACTTACTACTGGATTTGAATGTTAGATACACCTTGTTATGTGAGTTATTTGGGTACTGACATCCAAACTCTCACCCTCATGATGATGCAGTGAGTGCTCTACAGCTCAATTGTTTTGCAGACCCAAGGAAGCTTTCTGAGTGAAAGTGGTCTGAGCAGTGATTTCTTATAGCTGCTTACTAGGATGTTGGAGAACAACATGAAACGTAACACATTCAGTTTGGTACACATCATGGTATTCAACAATGACAATAAATACTGATGATGCTGGAGATGCATTGGTAGCCTCTCACTTTGATGTATACTCTTGACTGTGTACTTGATAGCACTTAAAATCACTATGGAAATAAACCTCTCAATTGCCTATGAAAGTTTCTAAATTAGGTTAATGGAGGTGGAAAAACCCATCCTCAACCCAATCACAATTATATGGGCTGGGATTCTGGGCTAAAGAGACAAAGGGAAAAGCTGGCTGAGGTGAGCATTCATTTCTCTGCTTCTTAATTGTTCTGAAATGTGATCACCTCATTCAAGCTTCTTCAGCCACCATGCTTTTTCTTCAATGATGGATAGAGTCTTCCAACTGTGAGCCGAAACAACCTTGCCCTTCCTTATTTTTCTTGTGTCAAGATGAGAAAGTCACTACTAAAATCACTAAGATTTCAGAAAAAATGCTCAATCTTATTAAAGATCTCAAAGTGGATTTGGAAAAACAAAACCAGATGTTCTAATATTGGACCAGTGTTCCATGGTATCATTTATACACCTATTGTTTAACATTCTACAATAGAATGTTTACTCCAGTTCCTTGTGACTTAATTATATAAATAATTCATAACAATAAAATCTTGAGTTTTAGATTGTTTTACAAAGGAGAAGTTCATTGTGCTATTAGTTCAAACAGATAAGAATTTAGATATCCTGGCATTCATTTCCCAATAGTTTAATGAAATCTTTTTTATTTTTTAAATTTTTTATTGGATATCTTATTTACATTTCAGATGTAATCCCCTTTCCCCATTTCCCCCCTCACTCAGGAACCCCCTATCCCATTAGCCCTCCTTCTGCTTCTATGAGGATATGCCCCAACCCACCCTCCTATTCCCACCTCCCCACCCACGATTTCCCCCACACTGGAGCGTCCAGCCTTCACTGAACCAAGGACTTCCTTACCCACCTATGCCTGACAATGTCATTCTCCCCTACATAAAACAGCTGGAGCCATGGGTCCCTCCCTATGTGCTCCTAGGCTGGCTGATTAGACCCTGGGAGCTTTGGTTGGTTGGTATTGTTGCTCTCCCCATGGGGATGCAAACCCTTTCAGCTCCTTCAGTCTTCTCTCTCACTCCTCCATTGGGAACCCCATGATCAGCTCAATGGTTAGCTGTGAGCATCCACCTCTGTATATTTCAGGCTCTGGCAGACCTCTAAGGAGACAGCTATATCAGGCTCCTGTCAACATGCACCTCCTGGTATCCACATCAGTGTCTACCTTTGGTGACTGCACAAGGGATGGATACCCAGCTGGAGCAGTCTCTGGATGGCCACTCCTTCAGTTTCTCTCCCATGCTTTGTCTCCATATTTGTTCTCATGAGTATTTTGTTACCCCTTCTAAGAAGGGCCAAAGCACCCACACTTTGGTCTTCCTTGTTCAAGAACTTCATGTGATCTGTGAGTTGTATCTTGGATATTGCAAGCTTTTGGGCTAATATCCAATTATCAGTGAGTGCATACCATGTGTGTTCTTTTGATTGGTTTGCCTCACTCAGGATGATATTTTCTAGTTCCATCCATTTACCTAACAATTTCTCAAATTCATTGTTTTTAATAGCTGAGTAATATTCCATTGTGTAAATGTACCAGTCATTCCAGCAAATGTTGACATCATCTATTCTTATTAACTTTGACCTAACTTTATCACATTTGTTATTTTTTTTAATTTATGGTAAAGAATTCATTGCTTACAGGGTAATAATATACTGATGTATTATTATAGTTCAATTATTTCCCTTTATTTTTCATTGAAGTATCTGTGTCTAATGATTTTAAGTTAGAAAAAAAGTGTTTCTTTTACTCTTGCTTTGGAAAAAATAGTTTATGAAAAAAAGTTAAATCTATCCTGGTCTGTCCATGATCAACTAACTCATAGATTAGCAAACAGATGGAGAGGCTAAGAGGAAAGAAGTTACATTTCAAACAAATATTCTATTCAAGGAATAGGAAAGGACCTATGTGTTCAGACATTGCTGTCTCTGAAGATTACCCTAGAATTTTTCCAAAGTAATATTAACCAATAACTTTCCCAAAAAATGTTAAGAAGACTAATTTTAATTTGTGATTAGAAAAAAATTTGAATTACTAGATAAGGATGATATACTCTCCATAGGGATTTTAAAAAATACTTGCAGTTGTTAAATGCCTAATAAGGCACTTTCATATTCATTGTCTCATTAAATACTTATAAAAATCCTAGGTTGATTCTTTCAGTAAGATAATGGCAGAAAGTTTTCATTCAATATGTTCTGAGGCATTTTGTCCCCGGATGCTAATACATTCTAAGACAGTGGTTCCCAATCTTTAGCCCTTTAATACAGTTCTTCATGTTGTGGCAATGCCCAACAAAACTGTTTCATTGCCACTTCATAACTGTAATTTTGCTAATGCTATTTATCATAATGTAAATATCTGATACACAGGATATCTTCTATGCGACACCTTTGAAAGGTTCATTCGACCTCCAAAGGGGTTGTGAGCCATATATTGAAAACCCCTGTGCTAAAAAGATAAAAATAAATACCTAGCTGCACAAATGTTCATTAAACACATAGCTCTACTAATCTAAGAGAGAGATAAAGAGAAAAGATTCCCTTTTGCATTCTATGTGAATCTTTATAACCAGCGTGAAGTAATAGAGGTCTTGCAGAGCAGGATGAGCAGCAACATCTTGGTGGACACTTAGATTCTCCCCTGAGATGGCACCATGGCCCAAGGCTGCCATGTCCCAGGCTTTGGTTCTGATCAGCTTCATCAATGATTTTGAAATCCACCATCTTTTAATAAATCCCATCATGTTGGCTTAAACATTTGGTTGGTTCTTATTGGTGGAAGTAATGTCCCAGATAACTATATATTACAGTCACTGCTATAATGGTCTAATGAAGTCTGTAGCATATATACTGTATATTGAGTTATTATTTTATATATTAGTGAAGTTTGATTAATTTTATTATCCTTATTTTGCCACAGGAGTTTCTTTTTTTACAGCGTTTGAGATTGAGCCCAAGGCCCATACGTGATAGATGAGTACTCTGACACTGAGTTATATCTCAAGTTCAGATGATTCTCAAACAAGTTTGCTGTTTCATTTTAGTAAGACCTTCTTATGTCTCTGTGTCATTACAGTAAATATCAAGTGTCTCTTGAATTCCTATCCTGTAAAATAAGGTCAGGGCCTCTTAGGTTTAAAAGCATGCTTTGAATTGGAAGATGGTTTCCACTTCTGAGAGTCTGAGTAGATTGAAACTCAGGAATGTTACAAAGTTACTGAATCATGAGTTGGGGGATGGAGTACAGGAAGCTCAGAATCCATCTGTTTCCCAACATTCTGTGGAGTTCCAGCTACCATACATCAGCTACCTGAGTTCTAAATTAGCACATATTATTAACTCCTAACATGGAATAGCTTGATAAAAGATACAATACAAACTCCCCATGGAAAAACACTTAGTATTTACCATGTGAAATCCCAGTAGGTAAAAAAAGAGATGAAGAAAAGAACAATGTGTCCTTCGAGATGGCAATAAACATAGACAGGCTTGAATGAACTTTGATCTGCTGCCGAAGCTTCCTACAGCTATTGACTTCACAGAGACAGAGAGATAATGAGATTCCTGTGGAGGCGCACAGCAAACTTAAGCAGATTCATTGAGACCAACTCACTTGCTGTGCATTAATTTTCAGATAATGGGGCATAACTAAAATAGGTACAGGCTGTGGGCTGCAAATCAGACTCCAAGTTTAGAGAAAATCAGTGGGAAAGGAAGAAGGCCAGGCAATGCTCACTGCCAGGGGTTTAAACAACAAAGTCTCAGGTAGATATTAAAGTCAGGTGTGGAGCGATGTCTAGCTCATCAGGTGTATTTTACAATGGTAATATTATGTGGCAGATTTAGAGATAGGTACGGATCATAACTGTGAATGCTATTTTGACTGGGGAGTCTTAAATTTTCTCTAATGAATCTTGTGAGAGTCATCTGTTCTTTTATTCAAAGAATATAGGAAGGATTCAATATTTGGTATCAACTTACTTCCAGACATGAGGTGATGACCAAAGTTTCTCCCCTCTAGGATCTCAGGCTACTAAGCTGGACCACACTTGGCTTAGACATTGCAGTGATATTACTTTCCATATTTCCAGGGTAGACAAGGCACTAGAAACCAGGAAGACACCACGAAATTCATTTTAGAGGAGGAAAGAGACACATGATTACTGATGAAGTGTGGTCATCTGTATTTAGTCAAGGATTATAAAAAAGCCCACTCATAGAAAGATCATTAAAATTGAAGTTGAAAGAAAAGACAATAGCAAAAGAGGTTTATCAGTTTTATCAGAACTCAGCTTGTACATGAATGATGTGTAATCTGCAAATGATGGAGAAACAGAAAAATGTCTGCATGGGAAAATCTACAAATGATGCTATGTTTCTATAAATATATAGTTACCCTCATTTACAAAAAAAATAATCTCTTAGGTAAGATACTTAACTCAGTACTTATGATCCTTAATATGTCAGGTTCAGCATTTCATGTAGAATCCATCCAGGAGATGAAGAGAACATTTTGCAGTTTATCCACAATGGGTTGCTTAGATTTTGTAGCTGAGTGAAAGAGAGCCTATGATAATAACTGACAAGGATTTTTAATTCTCACAATGGACCCTTTAAAATGCAGCTCACTGACATGAAATATGCCTTTGACATGAATTCTTTTCATTCCTTCCCCTATAATTAGCTGCAATTATCAGTGTCGTTGAAATAAGGGGAAGACAGTCTGCAAATCTCACTTAGGTATAATAGAGAAACTCTTCAAATATCCTTTACATGGTGTCAACTGAGAATAATTAAAACAAGAAAATATGATATTACCCTATACTTGGGGCTACTTCATACTAGAAAAAACATGCAAAAAGCACTCTCTCTCTCTCTCTCTCTCTCTCTCTCTCTCTCTCTCTCTGTGCGTGTGTATGTGTGGTGTGTGTGTGTGTGTGTGTGCATGTGCATGAAACACTTATCACTGGTGTGTGTAGACTCATTTATCACTGGTGTGTAAAACACATTAACCACTGGTTTGTGTGTATGCGTATGTGAAATATTTTACTAGTTTATGTGTGTGTTAAACATTTATTGCTGGTATGTATGTGCTAAACATTTATCACTGGGGTGTGTGTGTGTGTGTGTGTGTGTGTGTGTGTGTGCGTGTGTGTGTGTGTGTGTGTGTGAAACATTTATTACTGGTGTGTGTAAAACACTTATCATTGAAATGTGTGTGTGAAACATCACTGGTGTGTATGTGCGTGTGTGTTTGTGTGTATATGTGTGTGTATATGTGTGAAATACGTCACTGGTATATGTGTGAAACTTTTATCACTGTGATGAATTTTTATTGATTGATTTGTATTTTATTTCATTTTAAATTATTTTGTTAATTTTTAATTAATGATTAAAATATCTAAAGGAAGAGTTGTTTATTATTTTCTCATGGTTTCAGAGTATTTGGCCCATAGTGGTGAAGAGTGTATGGCAGAGGAGAGAAGTCTGTATCATGGTAGCCAGGGAGCAAATGACAAGAGACAGAGATGAGCTATGACAGATAGAGGTCCCAAAGTCATACTTCAGTGACTTGCAACCTTGTCTGAATTGACTGTATTACTTTATTAATACTTAATTATTAGTAATGCTCAATGTATTAATTTACTTATTAGGTCAGAGCCCTCATCATCTTTTTTTACTGAAAATAATAAGACATACAAATGAGATGTACACATTTAGTAGCTCTTAGGTCTCATTTAATTCCACTGAGTAGACATGATAGTGTACTAAGCATTGAGTTTAACAATATATTAGTAAGGATAGTAAATACTTGAATGTTTAGATGTGTCTTGCCATCTTTACCTACTTGTGTCTCCCTGCATAGCTATTCATGGATACATGCAATTATAAATGTATGCAATCATGGGATTAGTACCTTTGTTTACAGCTTTGCTTGTGGAAAATCTTCTAAACAATTAACACCATACAAGCAACTTTCAAGTGCCTGTGTTCTTGAACTATAAAACACATACTTTACAACTGATGTCAGTGTACTATGCTTTTCTGTTTTTGTCAGGCGTCAGCACTTACAGCTTACAAATCAACATTCTATTCTTCTCTCTTGAACCCTACCACTTGGAAGTTGTGTTCTCAATACAGACCATCTAAGACGGGAACAACAGAAGTTAATAAATGCCAGCCAGAAGGTTTCCAGAAAAACAAACCCATGGTAGCTTCCTATTTCCAAGCATGACCTACAAGGAAACAGGAATAGTGACTTCATGTCACTGTCTTCTACTGACCTACCGAAATCATATGTGTCCATCCTGTGAACTGCCTTCTCAAATAATCAAGAAACCTTGTGTTTGGGTAGAACTTTTAGCCAATGATGTCGAGTAATTGCAGCTTCTCATTGTACTTTTGGTATAATTTGCTATCACATTTTCTGTCTAGCATTCAATTCAGTTTACTCATTATGAGGGAAAAAGAGAAATCAACAAACACTTTGTATTCTTCATCTTTTCAGAAAGAAAATTGTACAATAGAGACATATAGCATAGATATATGTAGTTCTAAAGTTTGACTAAATATTTATATTTCTTTGTCTAGACTTCCTGACATGATGGCAAGACTCAGTCTCTATGTTACCTATGAAAACAGCACAGGCCCTAAGCAGAGATTATATGTTAAAGCCAGAAATCAATGACCTACTTGTTTTTTTTTCTTTTTTTTTCCATGATGCCACATTTAATAATGAATGGCAAATAAGCAAACTGTGTTTGCTGTTTAACCAGGAAAAAAGCCAATAAGGGCATGAGTCCATAAATATACGAGGGTAAAATTTTAGTAAATACACATACTTTTAACAAACTTAAATTTTCTATCAGTTGACTAACTTCTCTCTTTCCCTTCCTCCCTCCCCCTTTTCTGTCTCATTCCAACATCGACCATTTTTTTTTCCTTTTTTGAAACTTCTGCATTGGTTCTGGAAGAGAAACTCAAAGAAGAGATTTTTCTATTCTAATTAAAAATAATTTATTTGAATATTTCTGCCGTCTATTTACCCTGAATGAAAGCTATTACAAGTACCAAAGACATTGTTTAGCAGTTACTTTAGTTTCTCCTTAAGTTGAAACAATATGAGCTAGACGTTGGGCTCTCTCATTCTTTCTATAACTTTCCTCGCTTATGTCTGAGAAACCAATTGGAAGCTGACCCTTATTTCCAAATGGTAAAGTGGTAGGACACTGGGGGTTGCCTGGAGGATACCTTGGGAAATAGTGACGCTACCCACAGGAACAAGGGATAGCCTGTCATTGGCCAGAAGTTTTCTCGTCTCTAAGCCTTATCCTCACCTCATTGGGCTCTTTTAGTCTTGGTTTGCTTGCTGTCTCTAAGGCATCTGTTCTAACTTAGATGCTTGGTTACCATGACTTCTCGTGGCTACATTGTTCCTCTCCTACAGGCCATTCATAAACTCTTTATGTTCTCTGAATTCTAATAAGACTTGTATCTCCATTTCCATGTTCCTTGACAGAGGTGATCTTGAGCAATCATTGCTCCCACAAGAGATATATTCTGTGTAATATCACTGATCTTATTTCTTCAAGGCACTGAACACATTGCCTTCTATATTTGAGAGGCCTTGGAAAGGGAAAATGGCATAAGAAATGGCTATATACAAGTATTTACTTTATGGTACAAGACCAGAATTCCTATAGCTGTAATCAGCGTGTTGATAGCCATTAAGACATCCTCTAATGGCAGGTAACCTTTGTGCAAGAGTTGACCCTGAGTTGGTCTAGATAATTTTGCTGTCTCAAATATGACTCTTTGAAAATCAAAAGAAATTTTCAAACAAATAATTGAATCAATGGGGATAGAATAAACTGTCAAATGAAATATAGAATAAAATATAAAAAAATAAAATACTAGAATAAATATCGCAAATTATACCTCCTCTAATTCCAGAAGTCTGACTTCAGAAAAGAGCCTACGCTCAGGCTGTTTGGACTAGCATCTCAAACACATGGTGGGTAGGTACTAGACTGAACTCTGATCTGAATACTTAACTATTCCAAGATTTATCACTGCTTCCCTGAACTATCTGCTTTTGTCCCCTTTACTTTTGACTCATTTTTCTGTCTCTATCTCTTTCATAACTTTATATGTCTCCAACAAGTCGATGGCATGTATGGGGAATGCATTAATGTCACTGAGTAAATTAGTGGTGGGCTTTCACTCTGGATATTAGAAATTGAGAATGTGCTTGGCAGCACAGAGACCCAGAGAGAATAACAATCAATAACACTCATTTATTTCCTATGGTCCCTCCTTTAAAAATGCTGACAAAAGACTTTCAAAGCCATTTCCGTTTCCATGGCCAACACCCAAGGCATCTCTTCTGAGCACAACAAGAAAGAATAGCCATAATTTTTCCTCCTGCCCCTGCTACCTTCTGAGATTTATTATCCTAGTTACAGTTGGGGGAATTCTTAGTTATTGACTCTGGATTAGTAATTCTTCCAGTTTTTCCTAGTTGAAAAAAAAATTGGCAAAGAATTCACACTCTACAATTATTCAGCCTGAAATTGATATGAGGCTGCCGCTAACAGAAACATTTACCTAAATGATACAAATTTGCAGCTGACCTTGAAAAGTAACAACTTTGCCCACATACAAGCAAGTCCCCACTTGGCACTTCCCTTCTGAAAATGATCTGGAACAGGTGTTCCTTCCCAATTTGCAGGTTCATTATAGATCTATGAAAGTTTAGAAGTTTAGCATATCTCTCAAGTGATTCCAAATTCTGCCATTTTCATCTGCATAGTGGGTTTATGTTCCATTGCTTCCAGGGAACATATGCTGTTCAATGCTAATGGGGTCCATTGCATCATGAGTAGTATGTAAACGTTCTTCTCTGTAAGCACTTTCCCATGAATGTGACATAGTCTCAGCCTTCCTCCTTATTTTCAAAATTCATTCAAATGACAAACTGTGGGTTTCTTTAAAACATTTTAACAGTCTGGCCATGAGACATTTTATCAATTGGTATATACATTTTCTTGTGAAACCTTCTAGAGAGAATTTATTTCTAAACACATAGACAAACATGTCACTACATAGCTGAAATGCTTTTTCTTGGTATGGGGCAAGCAACGTCAGAAAACAAAGTAGAATTGGTACTGAAATTTATTTCATGCGAGAGTGCCACATGCATTCATAAATGTGTTGTCTTGTTTGGATACAAGCAATAGTAGATATTAACCTTATTTGAATATAATTGTAAGAATGATTTTAACTATATAGGTTGACTTTCAGTATGGTCAAAGGGTAATAAAGTTACTTCCTGCATCACTGGACCATGCAAAAATGAGCAATGTTTCTAGGATTAGTGAGAGGAACATATCAGTATAGAAACAATATTAAAATATAACATATTGAAGGTATTACTGAACAGAAATAAGAGTAGGTGGAATTTATTAAAAAGCCAAGCATGTCATGATATATACCAAGACAACAACATATATACCTAAAAGTATTAGCAAGGTCATCAGTTCAATGAAGACATGAATAATTTTAACATGGTTACTTTAATATGTATTAAAATAGTTGGTTATTTGAGATCATCTTATATATTATACAAGTTTAATTTAAAATTTTACATTGATGGGGATGGAGAGATGATTCAGAGATTCATAGCACTGACTGCTCTTTCAGAGGTCCTGAGTTTGATTCCCAGCAACCACGTCGTGACTCACAACCACCTATAATGAGTATGGCACCTTCTGCTGGCATGCAGGCATATATGCAGGTACAGCACAGTTGTACATAATAAATGAATAAATCTTTAAAAAGAATAAAATATTTTTACATCGAATTTACTTCAAAACATGACAGAAACTTTAACCTATATATCCTTGTAAGTATGGTTTTTATTGTTTTTCTTAGAGTCGGAGTTTTAACCATGGAGCCTTGCCTTGTTGGGCTCACTATGTAGACCAGACAGGCTTCAGTTTCCATCTGCCTCTGACTCTCAAGTGCTGGGATTAAAGACATATACCACCATTTTTGGATACTTTTAAAATTATATTTATGTGTCTGCATGTATAATCATGTGTGCAAGTTAATGAATGTGCAAAGCAGAGGCAAAAAAGAGAATATCAGATTACCCAAAACTGGGTGATAGGTAGTTGCTAGCTATCTGATATGGGCATTGGAAGTCAACCCCCCCTGCAATTACAACAAGCACTCTTTTTTAATTTTTTTATTGGATATTTTATTTACATTTCAGATGCAATCCCCTTCCCCCCCCCCCAGGAACCCCCTATCCCATTCCCCCTCCTCCTGCTTCCTTAAAGACATGCTCCCACCCACCCTCCCACTTTCACCTCCCCACCCACAATTTCCCCCACTCTGGGGCATCCAGCCTTCACTGGAACCAAGGACTTCCTCACCCACCTATGTCTGACACTGTTATCCTCCCCTACATATAAAGCTGGAGCCATGGGTCCCCTCCCTATGTGCTTCCAGGCTTGTGGTTTAGAACCTGAGAGCTCTGGTTGGTTGGTATTGTTGCTCTCCTCAAGCACTCTTAACCACTGAAACTTCCCTCCAGGCCAATATTCAGGTTAAACATTCTGTGTGCTTGTGTGCATGCATTTTCAAACATCACGTTGCTATAAGAACTTTTAAATCAATTTCGTCTATCTTCTTAAATGTAGAAGTTATATTACTAACTATGTTCACACTCTTGTCGAATATGACAGCATCTCTTCTTTCTCTCAGTATCTTAGGACCTCACTAATGCCATATTCTCACCTCTGCTGGTTTCTTCCCAGCCTCCTGTAAACACCATCATATTGGCAGCTACTATGAGATCATCTCTGTTGATTTGTTGGTTTGTTTTATTATTTTGGCATTCATATGTCAAAGAAATCACACAGTAGTTTTTCTTCTGTACCTGGCTTAACATAAAAATTTTCAGTTCTATCTGTGTAGCTATTAGAGACAATATTTCTTTTTGTCATTTCTTTTTCTTTTTTCTTTCTTTTCTTTTGTATAGTGCAAAATGTTGCTCATTGATTTACATCTTGCTGGACAAGATGGTTACTTCCCTTCATTTGCTATCTTGAATAATGGTGCAACAGATACAAAGACTCAGATGTCTTCATGGCATGTAATTTGACCTTGTCTTGATTTTTAGATTTCATTTTTTATTGTAAATATGTGCATGAGTCTATGCTTATGCGCAGGTCCATGAACAGAAGTGCAGTTAATAGTGGATCCCAGAGTTCTTGGATCCTTAGAAGCTAAACTTAAAAGCTGTTGTTAGTCACCCTATATGGGTCTTTGGGACTTGAACTCAGGCCCACTGCATAAGCAATGCACTCTTAACTATTGAGTCATTGCTGAGGCCCTTTGCTTGATTTTGATATATACAAAGTAGTAAAGTTATTGGATTGAGTTTTTAAATTTCTGAAGAATTTCCATACTCATTTCCTGAAGTATTCTGATTTCCACAATGCAGTTGACTGGGACAGATATAGATACTTGTACCCAAAACATTGGACTAAAGTCAGGGACTCCTATGGAGGAATTAGGGGAAGGATTGAAGGAGCTGACAGGGAGGATGACCTCATAGGAAGACCTGCAGTCTCAACTAACCCTGACCACTGGGATAGCCCAGAGACTGAGCCACCAACCAGGCAGCATACCAGGCTATTCTGAGCAACCCCACCACATAGATAGCAGAGTACTCCCTGGTCTAGCCTCAGTGGGCGAAGAAGCACCTAATCCTTGAGAGACTTGAGGCCCCAGGGAAGGAGGATACCTGAGGGTGTGCAAAAACTGTCAGGGAGATGGGGAGGTTTGCACTGGCTATAATGTAAATAAAATCAATTAAAAATAAAGAAGACTGTTTTTTTTTCCTCCATCTCCCTAATAGTGCTAAAGTGTTTTTTACTAGTTGAAGAGTTTCTACTAGGATAGGGTCACATATTTTTAGATCAAATAAAAACTTGTCATTTAATTATAGTTATCTGAGAAATGATTATAAGAATATTATTTTTAAAAAAGGAATGAGAGGTAGTTAAAACCTATTAGAATTTGAAGTATTTCTGGAAAAACTTTCATGTAAGTTGGCCTGCTTAACCAACACAAGTAACTAACAGGTTAAATATTGCCCTTTTGCAGACAAAACCACTAAATTGTAAAATTTATTTTTGGAAGTTTATTCACTTACTTTTATGTGTACACATGGGCACTCTTGTGTATAGATGTCAGAGGACATCTCTGTGAATTGTTTGAAAAATGAGTTTTATTGAGGTTACTTATAGAAGTATGGGTAAAGGGTTACTTATAAAAACAGAAATGATTTAAAGACAGGAGCATCACCAAAACTGTGAACATGGTGCACACTGCATAGCCTTCAGGTTGACCAGTGTCCCTTCTGAGTGACTAAGTTGATTCAAACCCTTTTCAGGCAGCTTGGCTGGTTTTTGTTTCTTCTGTGCAGCTTGTATGGTCTCGGTGGTGTTTTCTTTAAAGCTTGTCTTGTCTGAGAGTGACTCTCTGAAGTCTTTATTGTTTTTTTCCTCTTGGGTGAGAGGAGCCCTGTGGCTCTGGGTGACTTCAGGACTTCCTGAATCTATTTTGAGGTTTTTTTTTTTTTTTTTTTTTTTTTTTTTTTTTTTTTACCTTCTTTCATAAAGAGCATGCCTTCAGGATGGAATGTTTCAGTCTCAGAGGAAACTTCTACAGGATACTTGGGGAGTCAAACTCAGGTGACCAAACAGGTGCGAATCAGGCCCCTTTTCCCACTGAGGCATCCAGTCTGCTTCAATTTAAAACTTCATGAATTTTGATGAATACAGGTGGATACAGTTTTGCACTAAGTGACTAACACAGCCAGGATGGAGTCTCTGTGTGCCTTGTGTCATTTTTCTGGTCTTCTAGTTTACTGATATATAATTCTGCAGCAAAGTATATGTTTGCTTAGAGAAAAGATTTGAATTTGTATTAAAGAACACTGTGAAGTTATTTCAGATGAAGTCACTATAAAGCAGGGGGTTTGGGGTTTAATGGTTATTAACTGTAGTGGGAGGAAGTGCTGCTATGTTACTGGAGATTTAGTTTAGAAAGAGCTACTTCTGACATAGAAATCAAGAACAGTGTAGCAAAGGGTCTGCAGAGACATGAAGTTCTTTTTACCAGGCACATGTGGCTCTTGGGTAAACACTTGAGGAAAATGATAAAGTAAGATGAGCACAGAAAGCTTTAGTGTCTGAGGAGATGCAAGGAAACACAAAACAACAAAAATAATCCATGTCTTTCATCTTCTCACAAGGAAAATTTGGAAAGGATCCATTCTATAAATGTCTGCATGCTTGTTTACATTGCAGAACACAAAGGTAGAAATTTCCAGAATTCTAAGACTCAAAGAAAGCAGAAAAAAAGGTCTTAAAGGCTTGCCAACGTGTACTCTGAAACTGTTTAAAATATTTCAGAACCTCAAAGCCATTCCATTAAGAAGTCTATGAGATCACATTAGTCATAATTCTCCAGGAAAAACAGAAGTAATAGTACATAGAAATATAATGGAGATAGATAATAAATAGAGCCCTACGCCCTACTCACGTGGATATAGGTGGATTGTCTCTACTGACTATTAACTAATGCATCTGTGTCTACCAGTGGAATGTTAATGGATGTATCAGAAATAATGGATATAGATAGATAGATAGATAGATAGATAGATAGATAGATAGATATTGAAAATAATTATTTGATACACAGATACAGAAGATATATACAAAAGCTAAGTATAGTAGGTAAATAGATAAATAAATATAATACTATTGAAGATCAATGGGTATGTAGATAGGTAGGTATGTATGTAGATAAATAATGGATGGATGTATAGATAGATAATAAGAAGATTTAGATTACAGAACTTATACTCTGAAATTCATATACATAGGAATGAAATATGAGAAGTCTATATATACACTTGAATGCAAGGTATTCATAAAATCCTACAAGAGAGGCAAGGGCTTGGAATAAATTCCAAAACCAGGAACCCCATTCTTTTGATCCAAATATCCAAAGGAAGCATATAGTGGCTATCCATGTTCAAAAAAAGACAGATCTGTACCATCTACAAATGTTTTATTTTCTACAAAAATCTGAATGAGTTCTACCCACATGGGTGCAGATAAATGTTCTCTTCTGTCTATTGATTAATGCATCAGTATCTGCCAGAGAAACCTTAGCAAATGCAGCAGAAATGTTTCATTAGGTACTGGACATCCCCTAACCACTCAGGTTCACAAATAAGCTTAATTATCACAGAAGTTAATAAAGAAAGTTCAGTGATAAGTTGTGGCTATTAAAATGTTGATTATAAAACATGTAAGGCTCTCTGAAGAGGCTTTCAGTTGTCCTGACTCAGGACAAGATAGATAGATCATTATCAAACATGGGCTTACAAACCCAGCATCAATCTGATATGCAGTGAGCATTTACCTAAATGAAAGACAATGTTCCATCCAACTGCCCATCTAACAAATAGGATAAGAATCCATTGGAACATATATTTTACCACCAGGGCACTTATGATATCTCTTATGTTAAAGTTTGGAATTCTCTAGTAGTAAATAGTCCCATAGTCTATCAATCAATATTTCCCCATCTAGGTACAAACACACACACACATACACACACACACACACACACATACACATGTGAAGCATGTTTATATGTATGAGAAAAATTATCTATGAATAAGAAGATTTCTTTAAGGTCCATTAGCATGTATTGAATGCTATAGAAAAACTTCTACAATATAATGTAATCTAGAAATAAGTTAGAGTAAAATATTGATAGTGCATTTTTGGGGTTATTAGAAAATTTAAATTCTTGTATAGATTCTGTGTCTGGTTAATATTGGTGTGTGTTGTTTTTTTATTTGGACTTTTTTAATAAAGCTTATAAAAAGTTGACAATGATATACTATATTATATGTAGTATAAATGAATAGACATGTACGTATCTGGATTACAGGTATGTGGACAGATAAGAAAGGAGAAGAACAGAGGTAGATATGAGATCAGAATGAGGCACATTTAAGGCTATGGTAATATATAATTTTACTTCTACCTATATATGTAAGTTTTGTGCTTGTGTGTATGTGTGTGTGTGTGAAGAAAGAGAGAGAGAGACAGAGTCAGAGAGACAGAGAGAGACAGAGACAGAGAGACAGAGACAGAGAGAGAGAGAGGGAGAGAGACAGAGTTTTGTCTCATTGTAAATAGTACTCTGATTTATAAGATAGTTTGGTAGATTAGGAGCAATCTCCATAGCTAAATCTGTTGAAGGAAATGTAAGGACACAATGAGAGACAATGACAAAAATTGAAACCACGATGTGACCAAGTGGCAGTCTCAGTTGAGCTCCTGAGAACTTCTATACCAAAAATGGCCCATCAGAGATGTCTCACAATAACCCCAAACATTGGGCTTTTTATCTCAGTCTGAAGAAGTCATTGGATATCGGTTCCTCCCAAAAGACCTGCCTTGCAGAGTTCAGATAAATTGATGCTGAGACAATCCCCGGAGTGACAGAAAGCTGCAGACTGAGCTGCTAGCACTTCATGCAGGAGCTGCCTCAATAACTCTTCCTTTGAAGGGAAACTAGCAGGCACAATTCAATAACCAAAGTCAGAGACAAATGAATAATAAAAGTAGGAATAAATATTTGCAAAGAATATGGCTCACGAAGGACTAATTTCCTTAGTACATAAGAATTTCTTACAGCTCAGGCGAAAATAATAATCAAACAACCTAATAGAAAAGGCACAGAAGACCCAAGGAGAGTTTACATTCTGACACACACACACACACACACACACACACACACACACACACACACTCACACGGTCAAATAATCATTATAAAAAGTAGATATGTCTTTTATAATTCAAAAAAGGCATCAAAAGAAATAAATTTGATAAATTGAGATGACAATCTAAAATCTGTAAAGATACTTTAGCAATAATTAGGGGAAATATCAGTGAGACATATTGGTACACATTGCCTAAATTTATAATGAATAATTTGAAACTGGATGTTCACTATTTTGTAAAACTTGTGCTGTTCATGTGAAATGTTTTCCTTCCAAAATATATCCAGAGGCTGGGAGGTAAAGGTACTGACTTGTAACAAAGTCTGATGACCTAAGTTTGATCCCTAGCAACACACATGAAAAAAAGACAGATCTAACTTGGATCAATTGTTCTCTGACCTTCCAAGCTATTCCCTCTGCAGCTAAATAAATAAACAGTCATTAAAAAGTTCTAAATATTTTAACATATATAGCCATATATGTGCATGGCTATATTGACTTTATCAAATTTGTATTGAAGTAAATAGTAAAAAATTGTAACTTTGTGAAACGTATTAGGTAAGTTACTTTAGACTTGTACAATAGAAAATATGGGCATTTCGGATGTCTCTGTGTTTCATTTTGAAGATATTGTAAAATATAAAGAGTGGTTTTTGTTTTCTTCAAATGATTAAAAGAAATGCATGGACAAAGATGGGACAGAGACTGAAGAATGGCCAACCTGTGACCAGCTCACTTTGAGACCCATCTCACTGATGGACACCAATCTCTCACACTGTTAATGGTGCTATGTTGTGCTTGCAGACAGGAGCCCAGCATAATAGCCCTCTGAGAGTTCCTACCTAGCAGCTGATTGTGACAAATGCAGATTCCCAGAGACAAATGTCAGTCAGTCAGAGTTAGGGATCCCTATGGAAGAGTAAGGGGAAGGATTGAAGACTGTCAAAGGAATAGCAACCCTACAAGAATACCAACAGTGTCAACAAACCTGGACCCCCTCAGAACTCCCAAAGACTGAGCCACCAACCAAAGAGCATACACAGGCTAGGCCCTAGACACAGAGGCTGCCTTGTTTTGCCTCAGTGGGAGGAGGATGAGCCTAATCCTACAGAGGCTTGATATAGAGGGTAAGAGGATCCTGGAGGTGGGGGAGGGCTGCTCTTTCAGAGACAAGGGGATGCAAGATGGGAAAGTGGGGGACGGGGATGAACTATAGGAGATGGGACTGAGAGGGAGAGCAACATTTGGGATGTAAATAAATAATTATTTTAAAAACCAATAACATAAACCATGTCACATAGTGGGAAGGATAAATTGCAAATATAAAATAAAATATTAATAGATTTCAAACAAGAATAATAGAAAGCAATGACATTTCACAACTTTTTTGGGGGGAAGTTTTATCTCTTTATAAAAGTACCCAAATTATACACACACACACACACACACACACACACACACACACACACACACACTTTATGTGTTTATACAGGGACTGTCACTGGAAGAAATGGTCAGGGTCTGAAAACTTGTCTTTCAACATATGATGGCCAAGTATTTTTTCCTAGGAAAGTACTCACGAAACAGGAGTGAGTACTTAATGAAAGAGACTCACCTCAATCTTGTCATGCTTTTCTGATGCGGAGAGGCTTACACTTGCTTTCCTCCTTGCTGTATGTCCTATACATGTATGTTCTATACTATATAGACTGGAGAATACCATCAATCTGCCGCATTAACAACTTCTGCTCAAAGAACAGCAGACAGCTCTTGGTTGGAATACCATGCTGCAGAGTCTGTTCAGGGAGCTGCTTCTAATCACTCACACTGACAAACAGCTAACAACGTGGTGCTTGCTGCATAGGAGAGGGTGTTCAACCATGTTATCTGGGTATAGTATAGAACATAGTATAGTTCTATACTAGAGAATGGTAGAATCTTAATTTTCCATGAACATAAAAGAATATACTGATGAAGATAAATACACATGTTTACCATTTTAAAACATAATCCAGGATACAGTTTGAAAATTTGGTAAGGAATGCCAAGTTTTCATCAATTTTTGAGATTCTTTAATTTTTTTCCCCAGTGTGTTTGCTCTCTTTTGTATTAGGTGCTTATAAATGTTCTTAGTTGAAAAGAAATGGTAAAATTACTTGGTAAGCTGCCAAGCCAAATACAAACCTTTCATAATATTCACCAATATAAAAAATGAGTGTGCGAGTAATGTATATTCCTGCAGTTAGATTTCAAATGTATATTAGATTTGTAATGTATATTCCTGCAGTTAGATATAAAAATAATATTTGTGCTTAAATTTTATTTTTTGCACATAATCTACCATGATTATTCCACAATTTACTATTTTATTATGTTCTTTTAAATAAATCAATATTTTTGTTTTAATAGAAGGGAATATTTCAGAGTAGAAAAATCAAATGTATTATATTTGTACAATCTGTTCACATATAATCAGATATTAACCATCCTAAATTTTCCAAAAGAAGGTAGCTTAGCCACTTAATGACTGCTTCCTAGGAATAGAGCCTGAGGTCATGAAACATTTTTGTTATTACTCTTTATTTAATTTTAATTTTATTTTATTGAGCAATTTTGTTTAAATAATAGTAATTACTTTCACACACACACATTCATGCATATATACACACCCAAACAGATACATGCTCACATAGAGAAGAATATATATTATGTATGTATATACATATATATTATATATATATAATACATATATATATTATATATACATATATATATTATATATATATACACACACATACATATATACACATATACATGTTGGCTCACATATAAAAGAACAGACACACACAGCACAGGCTATATACAGAATCACACACACATACACACACATAAACACACATAATGAAAATCCAAGGAAAAATCAGATCCTGTAAGAACTATAAGGTAACAAACCTCATAACATTTGCAAACATACCATCAGAAGCAGTTCAGAGCACTCTGAACTCATATTCAATATGATTGCATCTAAGAGAATGAACTATGCATACAGAGGAGTTCTGGGACTTGGTTTGCATAACATGGGCTGTGCTGATCTCCTACCATGTGAGGTTTTGGGCATGTATTCTAGACATTAAATTATGGAAAGTGAGATGGGAAAATGTCTGTAGCCTTTCGGATGTGTTTGGGTTAGTTGCACATGAACATCTGCTTTCTCTTTATAACCGGAGACTGGAGAATACCATCAATCTGCAGCATTAACAACTTCTGCTCAAAGAACAGCAGACAGCTCTTGGTTGGAATACCATGCTGCAGAGTCTGTTCAGGGAGCTGCTTCTAATCACTCACACTGACAAACAGCTAACAACGTGGTGCTTGCTGCATAGGAGAGGGTGTTCAACCATGTTGTCCGAGTATTTATTTCCTTCCTTTACTGTGTCTGCATATCCTTGAGCAAATGAGAGAATTCACCTATTTGCCATCTAAAATTCAAAATTAGCCAGTCTAATGACTATATGTTTATATGATAGATCTATATGTTTATAATATAGTGAGATGCCGAACAGTCTCCCAACCTCATCATCCTGGCTGTTAGAGCAAACCATGACCTTTAGATTGTGACACAGATTATTTACTACATCGGCTGCTAGATGTTTCCATTTGTATACATTGATACAAGTGTAACAAACTATTTTGCTATCGTGAGCACTACTCCAGAATGTTTAAAATAGCATTTTGTTAATTCTTTGGGGATTTGTTAAGAATGTATATCGATTGCATTCATCACCTCTCCCTAGACTCCTCCCACATCTAATTTATCAATCTTCACACATGCACACCCACCCAACTCTGCATGTTCTTTCCCATGGATTTCATCTACCATTGTCCTATTACTTTGGGACCTGGTGTCTGCTTAGAGTGTGGTAGACCCACCAGTGTGTCACGTCATTGAAGACAAACTGAGTCCCTCTTCTAGCTGTCAGCATGTGGCAATCCCTCCTCAGCTAGGGGTGAAATTTCATGGCTACCCTTTCTTTTTCCATGCTGGGATTATAGCTAGCCTGAGCTTGTGAATGCTGCCACAATGGCTGTGAATTCATATGTGTATCTAGTTTTGTACATCTTCAGAGAACAGGAAAAAAGGTGTGAGGGTCCTCTATATTAGGAGATCATCATAGCATGTTGATGACATCAAAAGAAGAAAAAATCAAGAGCAATTTCTGTCAAAACTCATATTATCTTTTACCACAGATTTGATTTTAGCACTAATTCCTCCCTGCCTGACTTTTACCCAGAGGGCTACTAGTGTTTTTTTACTGCCTTTCTGTATCTTTTTTAAAATCACATTCTGTGACCTTACATCTTCAAAGAACATTCGAAGAATTATTCTTCATATTTGTATTCAACTGACTATAAATTGTCACTTAAATATCATGTTCTTTCCTTGTCAAGATTTGGAATAAACCAAGTTTTTCTGATTCATTTTTCCCTTGATTATCATTTCTCAATGAATGTCTCATAATTGTAGTGTATGGGTTAATCAAATCTTCCTTAACAGGATCTTAACACAGCAAGATTTTTGAATATGTAGATGAGTAAAGTCTTCTACTCTCTTTGTTGTCAAAGAAAGACAAGCCACCGACGTCAGAAAGTTCCTGTGTATATTTACTATATTTAATTAACACTATGAAAATAAAATTTTTAAGAATTTTCTTCTGGTTAAGTTCAGATTCAGCAATATGGTACATTTATTTTCTCATTTTGTTTTTTACTTCCCAGTGAATGTGTATAGTGTATATGTGTCTACATATATGTTGGGTTTTGGTTTATTGCTAAGTATTGTAATACTAAATACTGGGCCTGGGTGGCTCAGGGATGAGGAGATCTTCACCTAGATGAAGTGATACTATGTGACATTCCCCTCAAGTTATCCCTGACTGATTAATAAAGATCCCTGCAGCCTATAGCTATGTGGAAGAGAGGTAGGCAAAGTTTCTGTTTCTGGGCTTGGAGTCTGAGGCAAGAGACCATGAGAGGAGAAGGTGGCAAGAGGAAAGGATGTTACGGCGTAAATGAATCATGAAAACATGGCCATGAGGGCTGTCCAGCCGGAGTAAGATCAGTCCAGGCAAAACATGGCATATTATAACTCAGGGCTATTGATAGGAAGTAGACAGTAATAGCATAGAGATTAGATACCTGCTCAGCTCTAGTGCTTTAAAGGCTGATAATAAATATAAAGGTTTCCTGTCATTTTTTTCTGTAAACTGAATGATCCTAGGTAGGGTAGAAACCCCCAATTGAGATTAAATATTTAATACAACATAGTTGTTGTTGTTTATTGTTGTTGTTGTTGTTGTGTGGATATGGATGTTTAGGCACATGTGGAGGTCTGGAAACTCATGTTAGGTATCTTCTATTTCTCATCTTGTTTTTTGGCCGCTACTTTGAATGGCTAATAATCTCCAATATCCTTTGTATTGCTTCCCTACTGTTACCAAAGCCTGACAAATACAGAGGAGGATGCTCACAGCCAACCATTGGACTGAGCATGGGGGACCCTAATGGAGGAATTAGAAAAAGGCCTGAAGAAGCTGAAAGGGTTCGCAACTCCATAGGAAGAACTACAATATCAACCAACCAGATCTCCAAGAGCTCCCACGGACTAAACCACCAACCAAATTATATACATGGAACAACCCATAGCTCCAGCCGAATATGTAGCAAAGGCTGGCCTTGTTGGGCATCAGTGGGTAGAGAGGCCCTTGGTCCTGTGAAGGTTGGATGTCCCAGTGTAGGGGAGCACCCTCATAGAAGCAGTGGGGAAAGGGATGGAATAGGGGGGTTCTGAAGGGGAAACTGGAAAAGTAGATAACATTTGAAATGTAAATAAAGAAAATATCCAATAAAAGAAAAGGAAAAAAGTTTTAAAAGTCATAAAAATATTCCATGATGTACTCCTATATGTTGAAGAACCAAATTCAGTTCCTCATGCTAGCATGTTATAGATACTTTGATCTGTAACCATCTCCCCACACTCCTGTTGACTTCTTGAAAATTCCTGTAGTAAAACCCAGAACCTGCAGAGTCTCTACCTAATATATGATGAAAATATAATGTGCATACTGACTTCACCTACTATTGAGTTCTTAAAACAAGGACTCCAGGACTAGTTAGAAAGTGTTTTACTCAGAGTCATGAGTCAGTGACACACCTGAGAGGGTGTGGCTTATACCTCCCATGATCAGCTTCCAGGGGCTTCTATAACAAGAAGTTTTTACTCTACCAGGTTATCCATAACTTACTATTATAGATCCCCTCTATGCAAACATTACTAATGAATCTAGTGGCCATTGCATTTAAAATACATCAATTCATACATGCATAGTGGCAATGGAAATTTTGTTTGTAGAGGGACAATATCCTATCCCAAATATGGGAAGGCCGAGGGCAAAAAGTGGGACAGCAGAAATGAGGGTGAGCACTAAAAGTTCGGAACAACAAAGGTAAAATTATATAAATTGATTTATGGATTTGAGAATGTTGATAAAACTTTCTATGACTACATATCATCAATGTTGATTTTATGAAAATTCAAAATCATTTTTGTAAAGAGTTTTCCTTTTCTTACGTCATTGACAAACATTTTCTCTTTCACTAGAACAACAGAAACGTGCATTTTAACTTCTATTGGATAACTGGGGGAGAGATACTGTTAACAGTAATTCTCCACTGTTCTGCATTTTATTAAAACTGCAGTTGTATTGAGATTACAGTCATATTTGATCCTCTCTTATCTCACAGAGGCATGAAAAGATTCCCAATTTTTTTTTTTTTTTGGCCAGAAAAGTTTGCAGATATGATATAACCTAGAATTTTAAGCTTCTTCCTTTTGTCTTAGATTTACTGTTTCTTCAAACGCATCAACATGATTATTGGGTTTTATGTATTATTAATGGGATAAAATAGGAAATTCTTTGGCCTTATAAAACATGCATTATTCATTTTGTGTCTTGTCATTTACTCTTGAGTAAAAGATGTGACCTTAATTTTTAAACAGCTAACTTGTTTTCCTAACAAGCTGTCCAACCACATATCACATTTACTCCCATTCCTGGGGCATATCTTTAAATTTTGCTAAATATTTATTTTCAAAAAGTTCTAAAGATTTCTTAAGCCCCCAAAACTTAATTATCACATCTTTTATTAGAAGAATAAATATAGTTTTTACCAAAGAGGCAGCATGATATGTCCTAGAATTCTTAATGTATATTACTGACGCTATAAATTTGCATTGCATATCTAAACAGTTGTTCAGATAAATCACATAAAATGGCTTTAAAATTCCAAACTGTATTAACATATTTAACACAATTCATTGATTTTTTTTCTCCTTCAGCTATCAATTTGACACAGAACTCAGTTATCTGAGAGAGTCTCAATTGGAGGATATCTTTGATCAGATTGGCCTGTGGCCATGTTTGTGAGGCTCATGTGTGTAAGGGCTCATCTCACTATGGGTGGTGCTCCACTTGCACAGGTGGGTCTGGCTATTTAAGAGATCAGGCTGAGACAGGACCAGAGGAGCAAGTTAGTAAGCAGCATTCTTCCATGGTCTCTATTTCAAGTCCAAACTCCAGATTCCTACCTGAATTCTAGCCCTTACTTCCCCCAATGATGTATTTTGGGCCAAAGGTATAATATGAAATAAACTCTTTCCTCCCCAAAGTTGCTTATAGTGATGGTATTTATCACAGCAGCTAAATTGGACTCAGAACAGTACTATACTAAAAATAATAAATCACTTACTCTTTGGATATCATTATACCTGTGTATCTTTGAGTATTTCATAGACATTGTGATGATTACAAATGGCAGCTTCTTCCTTTGTTTTCTGTGTTTTCATCCTCAGCAATAAGGAGGCCTTTTTGAGGTTAATGGTTAACCATCCCCAGGTTTCTTACTTGCATGTGTCATTTTGCAGACAACTGTGGATCATTGGTTCTTCACATTATGCCTTCTAGGTCTACCCCTTGACTAGTCTTAGTGTCTACCTGCATTCTACACACATCCTAAAATTCAAACTTCCTTCTTGGAATTTCTGTTCTTAACTCTCCACTGGAGTGCAGTTCTCCTGAGGCTTCGTGCCCTCTGCATCCCCACAAAGTCCCCTCAAAACCTTCCTCCTGTTCAATATTCTCACCTATTTCCATTTAATACATTTGCTATTCTTTGATAATTTTGTACGTATACATAATATTTTTCAATTATACCCACACAGCATCCCCATTTACAGGCTTATCCAACGTGTTCTCATCTCACATTCAACTTCCTCCTCCCTGCATCCCTTTCTCTCTCATGAATTATTGACCCTAGTGCTGTCTGCTTGTAAATAGGGCCATTCACTGGGACATGGACACACTACCAGAGAACACATCATAGAAGAAAATTAGCTCTCCCTTTCCCAGCAGCTGTCAACTGCCAATAGATCCCCAGCTAGTTGTGGAATTTCATGAGCCTCCCCTCCAACCTTTGGAATTTTGTCTGACCATTTCTTTTAAAAGTTTTTTCCATGTAAGCATAGATGCTATGATTCTATGAGTGGAAGAGACTAGTCAGGTCCAGAAAGCAGAATTCCATAATGCTTCCCCCCATATTCAAGCTTATATATTATTTCTACTCTGTCATCTTCCATGCTGCTAAAGACTTGGGGGAGGGAGATATAAAATAAACATCACTTATTTCTTAATGTCTAGTTCTACTGTCTACTTCTGGAAGCTTGTTGCAATGCACTGCATCTCCCACAGCTATTACATCTTTCAGTTGTCATGTGGCCACTTCTCTCCAGAAGATGTTTCCATTCAAAAACTGGCTTATACCCTGTGTCTGTAAAATATGGCTTTATCAGTTCTTCATGGGTTTTTTATATTAAGTAAGCTTTATTAGGATGAACTACAGATCCATCCAGGGTGGATCCTACATAAACAGTAGTGTTTTATCAGGCAAAGCTGTAACACGGTCAATTGTGAATGAATTGTTCTAGCTATCCTTTATAAAAGACACATACACACACACAAAAAGACACAACACCTTGTATTTTATTTACAAGCTGTAAGCCTAGATTGGGCAGATTCTACGTTATTCTCACCTATATCCAAACCATTTGCCCCTTGTGACTTGCTGCTTAAGTCTTACCTGGGCTGCTTTACTTCATCAGTCTGTCCTCAGGGTACACTTCTCTCAGCAACTGTCCGGTGTAGTAGTGACCTCCTGTTCTCTCTGTCTTATTTCTCCTTTTCTTTTATTGTCTCTCTCATGACTCCCTCAATGGATTCTCAAGGCCTGCCTTTTTTCTCTACTGCTCAATAATAGGCTCTACCCTTTGATTAACTAATAGCTTCTTCACATGGGGAACCAAAGTTTACACAACAAAGACCTTGTACATGAGAATGTACTCATACGGAGGGCAACCAGAACTTAAGGATCAGAATTTATTATTTGTATGCTAGCAACAAATGCAAACCAGCAATCAATTATTTATTTCATACTTGCAAGGATAGCACTGTGGCAGCAGAAGTGGTTTTTTTTAATCATATACTGCTTGGCTCCCCACCCCCAATATAGGCCATTGTCTACTCTCCTTTCTCCATCACTGTATGTCAATCCTGAGCCAGAGGAAAGTACCCATTTCCCATGACAGTCCTTTATGATGTTTAGATTCAAGTTTGCACTTGAAGTTTTCAGGACTCATTTGTGGGTTTTGATGGATCCTCCCTTCTTTATTCTCTCTTTCCCATTTAGCACCTCATACTGATTTCAGATAGGACAACAGCCACTTAACCTTTGATTCACTGTTCCGAGTTCTACAAGAACAGCTTCTTATAATAAATCATATAAGCCTATATGCTTCAGTCTTATCAAGGAGCCGATCATCTATCTCTTATATATCTACAAGTCTAAAATCTAATTCCATATCTAATGTGGAGTATCTATATTTGTTCTATTTATTATGTTACTCAATCCAACTATTTCTACCTATTGTCTATGAACTATCATCTATTTATCTTCCATCTATCTACCTAAATTTACCTATGTTCTTATATCATCTGTTCATGTAGTATCTCTATATGTTATCTATCTGTACATCTATATATTTATCTCCCTAAGTTTATTTATTTATTCATTATATCCTTTATTTATTCTCTATTTATCTGTCCTCCACCGTTTATATATTGACTATTTATCTGTATAATCATCTATCAATTACCTACATATTTGTCATTGTCCTATCTATCATCTACCTACTGTCTATTTTTCAGCTGTTCTGCTTTGATGATCAAGTCTTTGCTGCTTGTCTTATCCCATTTGATAGCTATGATTGCATCACTGATCTCTCTGCCTTCCATCTTTCACTTGTTTCAAACTCTCTTGTTTTCATCTAAGTTAGGTTTCTATTGCTGTGGTGAAACATCATGACTAAAAGCAATTTGGGGAGGAAAGGACTATATCACTGCCCCTTCCAGGTAACAATTTACCACTGAGAGAAGTCAGGACATGAACTCAAGCATGTAGGGATCTGGGGAAAGGAACTGATGCAGAGGACGTGGAAGATTACTGCTTTCTGGTTGGATTCTCATGGCTTAGTCACCCTGATGGCTTATCAAACCAAGAACCAGCAGCTCAGGGCTGGTTCCATCCACAACGGGCCAGGTTCTACCTCAGCAATCACTAGTTAAGAGAACTCCCTATAAACTTTACTATTGCCTGATCTCATGAAGGCAGATCTTCACTTGAGGTTCCCTACTCTCAGATGACACTAGCTTGTGCCAACTGATATAAAACTACCTAGGACAGCTAGAAACATTAGCTTCATATAATAAAACCTTTCAACCTTATTTTCCAAGGCAATACACATCAGAGAAACTTGTATGTGATACATGATATCATAGGTCCTATAAGTGTTGTTCTTTATCTTCAGCTCCTTATTCTCTGAATCTTTTCAGATACCCCATTAGGCATTGGCATTAGCCACATTAAGTTTGCTGAGTATCCTGCCCCATCTGATAGTCCTCAATGACTTCTGTATCACTGATGGGTATGTGCTCTTCTTTGTGACTTGGACTTATTAAGCCCACTGTCAAAAAAAAATACCTCATCATATTTCCTGCAGACTAAAATATCCCTATCTCAGTCACTTAGCTATAGAAGATATAGTCTAGTAAAATTTCCAAGAAAGGAGGAAAAAGAGAATTCTCAAAAAGGTAAAAAACAAACAAACAAAAAAACCCAAACAAAAATTTACTTCATGGCTCAGCTAGACAGATGTGACCAGAGTTTTGAATGATTGTAAGAGACAAAGGCACTTAATACCACTGTCCTACTGCTCCTCAAATTCAAATCTAAAAATCTCAGATGAGCAATATAAGAGACCATGAGGCTCATATCACAAGGTAGGAATAGTGTAACAAATAAGTTGGAATCTGTCTATTGAAAGTGTGAACTAGACAAGAAGTGGTGTTGAGAAAATGGCCTTAGTAAACAAGCTGTCCTCCAGGATTATAACTAAATAGTTTTAACATCTGCCATGATTTCCTCTCTTCATACCATACATCATTTTCATATAGAAAAGCAGTTCCTAGTGAAATGTGTAAACCTAATGTTAAATAACAGGGTTTTGGGCTTCATTCTTGCCTTTTGTGGCTACTTTTTGTCTGAACATGGTCAGGTATATCTTTTCCTGGGTTTAAATTCTGTCTCATGAAATTGTAGCAAGTAATTCAAGGTTTTAAGTGCTAATGTTAAAATGCACTGTGAAATAATAATGTTTTGATGACTGAAAAAAATCACATAAATAATTTAAAGTAATAATGATAATAACAATGATGATGATGACAGAGATGGTGAATGTGATGATGAAGTAGAGCTGAAACTGGCAGCACACACTTATAATCCCAGGACTGGGGAGGGAGAAGGTGAAGGAACAGAATTTCAAGGTCATTCTCCAGTATACTAGGAATCCAAGATCAACACAGAATGCATGAGACCTTGCCTTTAAAAAAGTATTAACAAATAATGGTAAGATGCTAATGATAATAATTGTTAGCATTATTAATACACTCTAGTATTTTGTCTGCAAGGAGCTAAGTACCTGAATTTGGTCTGCCCTCTTGCCTTCATTTCTGGCAAGAGCATTAGAATAGAATTTCTGCCTATTCATTATGCCCACCAAGGACCCTGTGATCAAATCTGGAGAACTCATCAGTAAAGGAGGTATGTTGTTGTTGTTTCAGGAAAACATTCTGTGCAGTCTTTTACTAACACCCTTGGCTTGCTTTTAATAAAGACAAAATCTCTTACATTAACACTATTGATGAAGCTCTCATGTCATAGTTCATCAAAATCTGGTAAGATCTTCCAAGGTTTCCCTTGATCATCCCTCTAAAGTCCCTTGTCCTGGTATCTTTGTCCCCTACTCTGTAGTGGCTAAAGTGCACAAGTGCTGTTTCATAGTTTGCCCTTACCTAGGTCCTCCATTACTGGATTCACAGTCTCCTTTTTAAAAAAAATCATTCCAGTAGAAGAAGCCTCTGTTGGATTTTCTTTGATACTGTATTTTCTCTAACAACCATATATAATTTGTTGAGCTGAAGAATAGAGAGGAAAAGGGGGAGAACAGGAAAGAGAAGGAGAAAGGGGAGAGGAGGGAACAAGGTTTATATTTTTGTTAGAAATTCAGATTGGGGGTGAAGTGGGCAGGATAAACTATAGAGAAAAGAACACAAATATCAGCAATATCAGCAGAATAGAGGAAGAAAGGATGGCCTTTATATCATAAATGTAAAGGAAGAGGAAGAGAAAGAGAGAGAAAGAGAGAGACAGAGAGAGAGACAGAGAGAGACAGAGAGAGAGAGAGAGACAGACAGACAGACAGACAGACAGACAGAAATGAGCTTCTTTTAAATAATTGAGTGTCTTAGCCTGAAGTTCCTGGGTTTGAGGGACAAGAATAGGTGAGCAAAGGCCAGCTTAGCAGAGGGCTCAGACATGCATCAATAGCACAGCATCAATGGGAGGTATTTAGTTTAAAATGCTTAAACATATATACTGAGCCAAACTTTGTATATACAGTGCAGATATAGAACTTCCATTCTACCTGGAGCTTTTCAAAGTCCTCACATAATGATTAAATGATATGGGGATTCTATTTTTACTACTGTTATATTCAAAGGAGAAATTTAAAGAACCTCGTGTTGTTTATCTGGAACCAGAAGAATTATTGAACCCAGGAACTTCAGGCTAATTAAGACTCTCAATCCTTTAAAAGAAGCCCATCTCTCTCTGTCTCTGTCTCTGTCTCTGTCTCTGTCTCTGTCTCTCTGTCTCTCTCTCTCTCATTTTAATTTTAGGATATAAAGTATCAGTTTTCTAATGGTACTTCCATACCTCCTGACTTTTAGTTGGTTTTGGTCTTTACTACTCCTCTCTCCCATCACCATGGCAGAAGCCTGGGATGTACCATATGTCCTCAGCATCCTCCATTATGGTTCAGTCACATGTGTTCTATACTATCCTCCATTGTCCATCCTCTATTCCTCTATTTTCTACCTCATGTTAGAAATAGTCACCAACAGGAAGAGAGCTTTGTGTATATAGAGAATATTCTGGCATGTTTGGTTTGAATGGTGACCTGAGTGTTTTGGGGTGGTGAAGTGTGCTTGCACAGCTGTACTATCAGGATTTGCTGCTGAAACAGACACCAAGTTACTTCCTAGCCTGAAGCCTAGAGTCTGCCTAGTCTGTCAGAGCTCAGACCTGCTTCTTACTGACTTACTAATAGCTGCCTGCAGTAAACTGAACCACACTTTTTATGTGGACTCACCCCATCACCTAACAAGGCATCTGATTGGGCATGGAAAAAGTATCACCTAATCGGGCTCTTTTTGCTGTCAGTTCTTTACTGGGAAACACAGTAATTTGTGAAATTAATTTAAAAAAAGATGTTTCTATACTCACAGAATAAGCCTGTGGAACTAACTGTTTCTGAGTTATACAACAAATTCATGGGTTTCATAAGCCTCAAAGGGAATAGCATTAGAGGAACCCAACAACAGAAGCCATAGCCTGCTTGGTTTCCTGACTGTTTTGTAGTTGTTTATCTTTATAGAACAGGTTGAATCTCACTAGCCTTTATTTTTCTTTCTTGGCACAATAAGTACAATAGGAAGTCCTTGACAATGAGGGTTAAGCATACTGGGATATACACAATACTTAGGCCATGCCTGCCATCCCTCAAGCAATCACTCTGAGTATAGCAGTCATTCTGTTATAACTGGTGCTGTCATGGTATTAAGTATCATTTTTATGTCACCTATCATGTGTAAGACTACAGACCTCAGAGTTACTTCCTGACTCTGAATCTCCATATATACAGTGTCCAATGGAGATCTCTTCCTAAGCCCCAAAGAATACTGTACAAGAATAGTTGGGTAACTATATAAGTCCTTTGCTTCAATGTAAATCTCCTCACTCTTATTTGAATAGAGCATCAAGACCAATTAACATTTGAAAAGAGAAAGTTCAAAGCCACAAATACAAGACACAAAGTCACAAATATTCAGATTAGAAGATATAGCCATTGACTTGTTCTCGCTTCCTCTTCATCAAGAAATTGCTGGAATTTCCATGAGCCAATTTCTATAACATTTTTGAACCTCCTGTATAATAACTGACTTGCTTGCTAAATAATTTTGATAGGTTCAAATGAGGTAAAAATACATTGATCATGTTTTAAACATTTTGTGATTCTATATAGAATGTCAATGTTTACATAATAATCTACAGGCTTCATTAAGGGATTTATTCATATGTTCTGTAATGTCCTTGAACATATTCATAATTGATATTTTGAAGTCCTTGTCTGGTGCCTCAGCTATATTACATTTCCCAGAGCCTCTTGCAATGGGGTTACTGGCTTCCAGTGCAGGCATATTGTCTTGGCGCTTCATGGTTGTGTTTATGTGCTAGGGTCTAGGAACCTGAAGTCATGATGTTTAAAGTGTATGTTGGTGTTGATATCTGGGCTCGCCTTTGCTGGGTGGGTGTTCCATTATTTGATTGCTGAGACCCTGGGCAAGTGTGGTGGCTATTGGGGTCCCTGGCTGAAAGTGAATCTAGAGGTGGGTGAGCAGCAGAAGGGAATGGAGATGAGCTAAGAGGAAAGGCTGAGAGGACTTTGGGAAAGAGATGAGGGAAATCAGGTACATAAATGCTTATTTTACCAAACCTTCTGTTCTTTCATGATTATTTTTCTTAACATCATTATAAATGATGTATTGAATACTTTTGATAAGAACTGGATGAAACAAAATCAAAGACAAAAGGCCCATATCCTAAAAACAGAGCTTTGAAGGATATAGACATGCTGTTATTAACCAAAGGGCAGGAAAACACACCTTCAGAATTTTCAGCAAGCTTTATGATGCCTAAGAATAGACACATATATCTCCTAACCTTAGTCCCTAAAGTAGAATAGACAAGAAAATATATTTTTTAAGACACTTGCTATGTCTTAAAATTAAAAATCAATTGTTTCTGATCTGTTCCTCGAACTATGAATATAATAATTATCTTAATACTTTACCAAAGATGCCAGTATGCTAGCTATGCCTGTAGGACAAATTTGATTTCTTTTTCTTTTGGTGTGTACACTCGTGTTGAGATCGTAGCATATTTTTTTTTATTATATGTAAAGTTTCCTTCCTAGAGCAAAGAACATCATGTGTCCAGATATTGCTTCCTGCCTGTGTCTGTCAGCAGTGTCTAAGTCTGCAGCCTAAGGTCATCCAGTTATTTAGTATCGTTAGAAAGCAGAGAGCTGGCTGATTGGCAGCTTGGCACTTCTCAGAATATTACACTTTTGGTACATACAAATTTCCCACCTGTAGTATCTTGTAATATTCTATACTCTACCCCAGTATCACAATAAGGGCCAAATAACATTAACAGATGCTACCCATTTACTAAGGTTTGAATATGTCTGCTCCAAACTTGATGCAGAAACTTCATTCATGGTGTAATGAAATGAAAATATGAGGGTTTGGGGAAAAGATCAAGTCATATGGGCCCCACTTTTGAGTCCATCAGTACTTTCTGTACATGTCCTGTAGACCTCCAAACCCCTATCAACTCTAACATTCAGAATGTCATCAAATAACATCTGAGACATTTAGCAGGTGTTTCTCCACTTTAACTCAAGACTGAACGTTTCCCCTGTGTAATTGAAATGTTTGTTGATGTCTGACTTCCTTTGCTGTGTTACTATAACTATTTCACTAACTCATCAGAACATGGAATTTTGAGGCAATCTTACTTTGTGTTCCTGAGACATGGTTAATTATATTTGGTGACAATTATTTCTAACCCCTTCATGTAATATCTGTGCATATGGACTTATGCACAGGTGTATAGAATACTTACATATACAAACACACACACACACACACACACATATCACATCACTTTTGGGTATGGATCTTGAGCATAGCGTTAATAACTGTGTAAACTCAGTCTTTATGTTTAATTCCTACATATTTACATTAATTTTTTTTAAAAAGTAGAGATTTTAACGTTACAGTATAAATGTGAACCATGACTCATATAATCATTACAAACAAAATTACACAATGCATAGTTCAAATATGCTAAGATTTATATTGCTATACTATTTGTACTATTGACATCTGAAGTATAATAGCCCATGTTTAACAGCCCTCTTTTAGACCAAGCTGGGGCTAGAGATTTGAGCCAACATGTATTGAAAGTGTTAGCCAGAGGGTATTTCTTCAACTATGGGATGTCCAGCTTGGGAGTAATTTCAAGAAAGCACGTACTATTCTATTTTTATATCAGTGTAAAGTAGCCTTTCAGGAATCAGGTTCAGTAAAATAGGAAAATAATCTCTGAAGTTGAAAGTTGTGGATAGTGAAGAGAATAAACATAAATAAATCTAGGAAAATAAAAATGAAAGTTTCTCAGTCTAAATTTGAACATTGTAATTTTATACCATCTTAGCACTGTAGATATGAAATTAATTGAGATGAAACAAATTATTAGCTCCACAAAGAAGAGCCCATGAAGGTCAACAATTAATGTACAAAGCAGAAATGTCTTCATGGAAGTACATATAAAATGTTATGAACAAGGCAGTTAATATTAGAAATTACAGACAAAATATCCAATGACAAAATATTAGCTGATGAGCTGTCACTCTTAATAGTGGCAAGGCTCAGATCAGCCATGATTGCAAACAAGGCTATAATGATAGCTCCGTGGTTAAAGTGCCTGTTCTAATAGAGGGCCCAAGTTCAATTGTAACCTCCCACGTTACAGCTTACAATCTTCTGTGATTCCAGTTCCAATGGATATGATATTCCTCTTCTGGCCTTCATAGACAGCAGGCATATACCTATGGTGTACACACACACACACACACACACACACCACATATACAGTGCAGATATGTAATAAAAATACATAATTTAAAAAATATTGCTAAGATGCTTGCCCAATAGCTCTAGGAATATGTAAAATTTATATATTTTATAACAAAAATATTCTCAATGTTTTCCATTTCTGTTGAAAAAAACATTAATGTTAATATGACATGGGGGGGGGTACAGGGGACAATTTAATTTTCTTTGGCAGCAATAGGTTCCCTTACTCCATAAGATATTTTCCTTTACTATCCAGGGTTAATCAGTCAGTGTGAAAATCCAGGGTTAATCATCCAGTGTGAAACTGTAGGAGCCTTTCTGCCTGTGATATGCAACTGCCATAATTGCTGACCTCAAAATCATCCCTTTTCTGTCCCTCATACCCTGAGATATGTATTTGGTTGTGTCAAAACCTGTAAATAGGACAATTTGGATTTCTGTATGTACTAAATCTATCTGGAGCTGGGAGCAATGGAAAGATAGATGCTTGAAACATTGGATCTGGGATAAGAGATTAACTTTCTTAGACTCTGGTTTGTTTCTAAGCCTTCCTGGTCTTCAAAGGATTCTGAAGGATCCCTTCCATTATGGGGAGAAGCATCCTTCTAAAAGGAAAAAGCCATGGTGATGAACAGATCACATGTGTTGGGGACCTAACTTGACAGCCCTCTCAGAAAACTGTTTACACCTTCTTTACACCTGACCAGGTACCACCTATGGAACTGCAACCTCTTATGGAAGCTTATAACCAAGCTTATAGCCAAATATCCAGACACAACCCATAACTACTTTCCTCGTCTGGGTACTACCTTAGCATGCCTAGCCCTGCATGTTCATGTTCAAAGATGGCCAGAGGTTTGTATTCTGGACTCTTCCGCAAGAAAAACATTCTCAGGAATTGATCCTTGATCTTGTCAGCCCCACTAATACATCTCATTTCTGACTCTTGTCTATACTACTGGATGTATAAAAATCCTATTACAGAGATTGAGCCCTGGTATGGAGCTGGGAAAAGCTTTCTCTCCCTGCAACTGAAGCCCTGTTTCTTTGCTCTTGAAAAGGGAGAAAGCAGTTCTTTGTGACAGCATTCTGTAAGAAGCATTGTGTGTGTGTGTGTGTGTGTGTGTGTGTGTGTGTGTGTGTGTGTGTGTTCTGTTTGTGAAGAAACAGTCTCCAGAAATATCAGGAGCTCCTGAATCAGTATTTCAGCAATGTCCCTTTGCCCACTGGCTGTGTTGAACAGGACTTTGCAGAAAATTATTACAAATACCATCTCATTGGTGTTCAAAGGAAGTCAGTAACCAAAGGCAAGTTTCACAGAAGTGTTAATATAAAAGTCTGCATTATTGGAGGGAACTATACAAATTAAGCGATCACAATCTCACACAAAAGAAGTTGTTCTAAAGGAGAAAAGATGAAAAATTTAATTTTAAGATAATCCTCTATTGTCTGTAGCTGAGTCTCTTCCTGCTGTTTCTCTGAGTATCAGCTATAATGAAAAGAAAGGATGAATTTAAATACGTAATTTCTCTTCTGCCAGAATAATTTTATACTCATTAAAAGTCCTTGATAATAAATGCCCCAGTTTCATTTCTGTTGCTAAGATAAAATACTCTGACTAAAAGCAACTTAGCAGGGAAAGTGTTTAGTATAGTTCCCAATTCCAGGTTATAGACTATTATCACAGAGTATTTACAATGTCATGGACTTGAAAAGGGTAGTTATATCATATAGACCGTCAAGAACAGAAAGAAATGAATACATGAATACCTATTCACTTGATTAATTCCTCGAATAGCATAAGATACCATCTAGAAAATGGTGCTATCTACAGAGGAATAGGTCTTTAGATAGGACAATGGTCATACAGCCTGAATCACTTTCAAAGTTCTGCAAGAACAGATCTTTCTGTAAATTATGCAAGCCTACCTATTTCTATTTTATCAAGGAGCCAGTCATCTATCTATCTCATATATCTACAAATCTATAATCTATTTCCATATCTTTCTGGGTTTAATAAGTCTATTTTCTATCTAATTAATCTATTATCTATGTACTGATCACTATCATCTATCTATCTATCTATCTATCTATCTATCATCTATTTATCTAATATATCTATCTGATAGGTGATAGATAGAATCACCTAGCCTAGCCCTTCGTTCCCAGGTCCAAAGATGGCCAGAGGTTTTTATTCTGGACTGTTTCTCAAGAACATCATTCTCAGGAATTGATCCTTGATCTTGTCAGCCCCACTAATACATTTCACTTCTGACTCTTGTCTATACTACTGGATGGATAAAAATCCTATTACAGAGAATGGGCCCTAGTATAGGGCTGGAAGAAGTTTTCCCTCCTTGCAACTGAAGCCCTGTTTCTCTGCTCTTGATAAGGGAGAAAGCAGTTCTTTGTGACAGCATGTCAGTAAGGATCATCAATTCAAGGTGATATCCCACAGACAGGCACCCATCCTAACTTAATCTATCCAATTATTTAATCAATCAGCACTCTCTTCTCAACAATTCTTGGTTGTACCAAGTTGAGGGTTAAATCTAAAAATCAAATTAAGTAAATGCTAAGATTTTTAATTCTTCTTTAGGTTTTATTTTTCCTTTTGCCCATTAGCCCCGAACTCCCCAATTTCACAATTTGATAAGATTCTCTTCCATATTTCTGTTGTTTGCCAGTTTTATACATTAATATAATGAAGCTTAGTTATAACCATAATCCTTTGCGCTTACCTTAAAACTTGAAGCACCTAGTAATACACAGCAATTGTACATGCACTAAAACTGTAATAGGGTAATATGAATGTGTTTATTTGGATGATGTAGGTACATCAACTTTCACTGTTGAACATCTAATTCTGAGGTTCTCAACTGAGCTGAATACAAGCTTTAAAAAAGAAGTCATATGTAGGAGATACAGCCTCTAGGAGTTTAACCCTTATCCAAGGTCAGAGTGAAAAATCAAGAAAAGAAGGATTGGAGAAGAAATAAACATTACTATGATATGTGGAGAGGACATATTGATAATAGGAAAAGAAGCAGCTTGGGGTCTTATAGGCCAGTGGCTAAGCTTTGTTGTTGGTTTTTAGTTTGGATTTGGAATTAGTTTTTGGACTTTTAGTCACAAACATTACCAACTCTCAGTTATAGTTACAGAAACTGAAGGAGCTTGTGACAGCCTGTCTATATCATTTAAAACTGGCAAAACTCAGTAAGATGAGGAGACTTCAGTTTGCCTGGTTAAGTAGCTGCCATTCAGACTAGATGCAGGCAGCTGCCCTTTGGAAATAAGATCCAATATTACCAAAGATGCAGCAGGAGCTGGATACTTAAATATTTTAGGTGACGTTTACCATTAAAATATTCATAGGAAACCAGAGAGATGGATTATCAGTTAAGAGCACTTGCTATAATTAATACCTGATTGCTGCTTATACATCACTCATGTTGTCCCTAGTGTCAGGAAAGAATGCTTGATTATCATATGAACAAGCAAGCAAGGCTGCTGTTCTCCCTTTATTTTTCTTGAATATGAGTTATCCCAGGACAAAAGCAGCTGTTAATGTTCCTCTAAGAACTTGCTTTGTTAGGACTCCTTCAGACACCTAGAACCTCAGTCACTGAATAGTTGGCATGATTTTTTAGTTTGTTTGGGCAGGCATATTTGCTGTTTCTCCAGTGTCCCCAGTGCGACATTTTGTACTCTTGAACAATCTAGAAATTACACACCAGCATTTGTATGTCAGTCATTCATTCTATTCAGTAATGAAATGATGTGGGAAAACTCTATACAGCTCACCACCATTTTAAGAGATGTAAACGGTAGTGTCATAATGCTGTGAACGTCAAATATTGCATTTTCTTTTAATTTCAATTAACATATCACTGTGAATTCTGAAAATAACTATTTTGGTTTAACATTTTAAACCTGCAAAGTCCTAAATGACCAGTGAGTTGATAACTTGAAGTTATCAAGAAACTGTTGTTATGTCTTGAAAAGACAGTAAATTGGATTTCCGGCTGTTGGTCTGAGATGTCATGAGCATGGAAACCATTGGTCTAGTATATTGTAAAGAAACCAATAGTCTAAAACGAAACAGATTGTGCTAGGTCCAACAGAGAACTGATGTCCCAGAGAAACTGCCAGCCTAAAAATGAGAGACAGGAAATTTCTGAGAAATGAAAGCTTTTGAATTCCTTGGAACCATAGCCTGCCTCTGAGGACAGTGTCAGTTGCAACATAAACTTTGATTGATAATTGCTGGATGTTTAATGTGAATATGCTTAACTTAAACACTCCTGCTCTACCCCAGGATTTACTAACCTTACTTCCTGTAGTATGTTCTCAAAATCAGTGTGGAGAGACAAACCTCTGGCATTTCCTGTAGAGGAAAGGGGAAAGCAGCCATCTGGAAATACACTTTAAAGAAGAAAGTTCCCCTCAACAAAACAAATCCTTACAGTACATTTGAAAGCAGAACTTAACTGAAATGTGTCTTCTATCCCTTTTCTCTATTTCTTCAGAGGAAAGACTAATTAAAAAAATGGATGAGCTCCTCAACAAACAATCGTGGAATAACTGACTTTCTACTGTGAACAGAAAATGTAGAATGTCCAGGAAGAAAAGGTGGTAGGGAAAGGAAGGAAAGACCTCTCCAAGAAGTCAGGAGCATAGTGAATATGATCCAAAACACTGTAGGAAATTTTCAAAATACTAGGAATTACTCAGTACCATATGCCATTAGGGAATCACAACCCTCATAGCCCCTGTACAGATTACTGTCTTAGAATTGCTCTTTTACTACATTAATTAAGTCAATCAAAATATTGGATTGCTAATTTTCTCTCCTTCTCTTTTCTTTGAGACAGTATCCTAGTAAGTAGCCCAGGCTTGCCTTCACAATCCTTCAGTCTCATCCTCTGGATTGAGTTTGTTTGTTTGTTTGTTTGTTTACTTATATTTATTCATGTCAGGAGAATTCACATCTTCATGGTTTGGTTATTCTAGAACAATAGGAAAACTTATACCACAAAGCACTTGTGACCTCTGTTCACAGTCCAAAAGTAAAACTCAGAAAAGCTTTACTAATACAGTCATTTTAAGCTGCATGTCTAGCATACAAGAGTCAACAAATTAGTCTTGGCTTCAAAATCCAGGCAAAAGAGAAGTTAGACCACATATTCTTTACCTAAAGACCTAAATGAATAATGAAAGATCGTACCGTAAATTCTAAGCTTTGACAAATGAATGTGAAAAAAATAGCCACTTTGCCTTTAAATTATGCCCTGAATTTGTGTTTTATATGAATATGAAATGGAACTAACCTAATTCTGAATTGCAAATTTCTAAAGTGTTTTAAACATTTGTGTTTCATACTATGCCATTGGCAGAGTGAGTAGGATATGTATATAGAGACCTGTCATTGCAGGAGCCTTCTTTACAGAGATGGAGATTTTCATGTTAGGGAAATTATGCAATGGTAACATCTCCCCTTTCTTTTATTATTGAATGTTTAATGATACTGGTCATTATACTTGGAGTATGACAACATTGTAAAATAAAATTACATCTGTACAATTATTTATAGTAATATTACCTTTAAATTTTGATTCTCTTAATAGGATTTCTTTTACTTTCTAAAATTTATATGTGGAGAACTGTCTCTTCTAGATACTTTCTCTCCCTTTCCCTCTACCTCCTCTCTCTCTCTCTCTCTCTCTCTCTCTCTCTCTGTCTCTGTCTCTCAGGTGTGTGTGTGTGTGTCAGTCAGTCAGTCAGTCTGTCTGTCTGTCTGTATGTATGTCTGTCTGCCTGCCTGTTTATAGGCCACCTGTGTGTTAGTGTCCAAAGAGTTCAGAAGGATATTGGATTCCTTGGGAGCTCAAGGTGGAGGTGTTTATTATCTACCTGACATGGGTCCTCTAGAAGATCAGTGTATCCTTTTAATATTCTCCATCTGCCTCTTTTCAGTTTATGTGCATGAATGTTTATGTTTGTACACTTGCACACCCATATTTCTGTGCTCACACTTAGGAAAACTATACTTCTGGGTCCCTGTTAACCTGTGATTATCTTCACACAATCTGAAAGTCATTTTGTGTGTGTGTGGTAGATTGGGAAGTATCTTCTTGGTTCTTTCCTTACATGTATGTACAAGTTTGGAATCACAAACCCATGACTCTTCTGTGTGTTTATATGCTGGTATAGATTTGGATAATGGATACCAGAAATTAATATGCAAATGTTGAATGAATAAATTATTATAATTTGACTAAATACTTCCCAAAAGGTAAATGTACACTTTTGATTTGCTTCAATATCAAATAGTAATAACAGAACATAAAAATAGAAATAATTATGATACAGGTGGTACATGGCTAAAGTATTCTTGAAGATAACTTGATAAAAGGAACTATCATATAGATGTCAACTGATGTGCTTCTATTATGGGATACAGGATACATTGCATTTTAGTTGATATATATTTAGTAAAGGATAACATAAAATTTAGTTTTAATTAGCATTTATCTGCCATAGAATTAAATCTAATGCCACCTGTTTGCTGATGCTCAGAAATGCACAAAATAAAATGGAGAATTATTTTCATTTTTTTCAAATAAATAGTTGAAGAGATATTAGAGTCAATTAAAAAGATGTAACTGTGTCCCTAATTTCTTTCTCAGTCTGTATAATGTATAATGGAAGGCTACTGATTTGATAATTCTATATCCAGCCACTTTGCTGAAGTTGTTTATCATCTGTAGGAGTTCTTTACTTTGATAGTGATACTTTGACTTCTTCCTTTCCAATTTGTATCCACTAGATCAACTTTTGTTGTCTAATTGATCTAGCTATAACTTCAAATATTGAATAGATATGGAAAGAGTGGGCAGCCTTGTCTTGTCCTTGATTTTAGTGAGATTGCTTCAAGTTTCTCTCCATTTAATTTGATGTTGGCTGTTGGTTTTCAATATATTACTTTTATTATGTTTAAATATGTGCCATGAATTCCAAAGGCTTTTTAGCATCTAATGAGGTGATCACATGGCAGTTTTTCTTTGAGCTTGTTTATATAGTGTGTTACATTGATGAATTTTCATATTTTGAACCATTACTGCATCCCTGGAATTAAGTTTATTTGATTCTTTGAATGACAGTATTGAAGTATTCTTGGATTCCAGTTGCAAGATTTTGATTGAGTATTAATGCATCTACATTCAAAAATGAAATTGGCCTAAGGTTCTTTCTTTGTTGGGTCTTTGTGTAGTTTAGGTATCAGAGTATCAATGTAATATTACATTGAATGAAATAGGTAGTGTTCCTTCTGTTTTTATTTATGGAATAGTTTGAGGAGTATTGGTATTAGGTCTTATTTAAAGATCTGGTAGAATTTTTCATTAAAACTATCTGACCCTGGACTTTTTTTGTTTGGGAGATTTTTAATGACTACATATACTTCCTTAGGGGTTATGGGAGTATTTAGATAGTTTACCTGATTTTAATTTAACTTTGGTACATAGCATCTGTCTAGAAAATCATCCATTTTATCAGATTTTCCAGTTTGTTAAGTATATGATGGTTTTTAAATTTTCTTAGTTTTTGTTGTTAGGGCTCCCTTTTCATTTCTGATTTTGTTAATTTGGATACTGTCCCTGAAATAACACCCTTCACAATAGCCACAAATAATATAAAATATCTTGGTATAACTCTTACCAAGAAAGCAACAGATCTATATGTCAAGAACTTCAAATCCTAAAGGAAAAAAATCAAAAAAGACCTCAGAAGATAGAAAGATATCATGCTCATAGATTGGTAAGATTAATATAGTGAAAATGGCCATTTTACCAAAAGCAATCTATAGATTGAATACAAACTCTATCAAATCCCAACACAATTCCTCACAGAAAGAGCAATTCTCAATTCATATGGAAAAACAAACAAACAAAAACCCCAGGATACTGAAAATAATTCTCAACAACAACAACAACAACAACAACAACAACAACAACAAAAGATCTTCTGGGGGGAAATAAATATCTCTGACCTCAAGCTCTACTACAGAGCAATAATGATAAAAATGCATGGCATTTTTACAGACACTCATGGATCAATGGAATAGAATTGACAACCCAGAAATAAGTTCACACAATTGATAAATGGGACATCATGAAACTGAGATGCTGCTGCAAGACAAAGGACACCAACAATAAGACATATCAGCAACCTACAGATTGGGAAAAAAAATCTTCACTAACCCTACAGCTGATAGAGGGCTAATATCTAAAATATATAAAGAACTCAAAAAACTAACTTCTAAAAAGCTGAAATAATCCAATTTTAAAATTGGTACAAAGCTGAATAGAGAATTCTCAGTAGATGAATCTCTAATGGCCAAGAAGCACTTAAAGAAATGTTCAAAGTTCTTAGTTATCAGAGAAATGCAAATCAAAATGACCCAGAGAATCTACCTTACACCAATTAGAATGGCTAAGATAAAAAACTCAGGTGACAGAAGCTGTTGGGAAGGATGTAAAGAAAGAGGAACACTCTTCAATTGCTGATGGGATTGTAAACTGGTACAGCCACTCTGAAAATCAATCTGGAGGTTCCTCAGAATATTGGAAATAGCTCTACCTGAAGACCCAACTATAGTATTCCTATGGATACACCCAAAAAATGCCCCACCATACCTTAAGGACACATGTTCCCCTATGTTCATAGACGTCTTATTTAAAATAGCCAGGAGCTGGTAACAACCTAGATGTCCATTAACTAAAGAATGGATACAGAAAATGTGGTTCATTTACACAATTGAATACTATTCAGCTATTGAAAATGAGGACATCATGAATTTTGCAGGCAAATGAGTGGAACTAGAAAATATCATCCTGAGTGAGGTAACCTAGACCCAAAAGGACATGCATGTTATGTACTCACTGATAAGTGGATATTAGCCAAAAAGTACAGAATACCCAAGATAAAACCCCCCAGACCATAAGAAATTTAACAAGCAAGAAGGCACATGTGAGGATGCTTCAATGCCACTAAGAAGGGGAACAAAATAATCAGGAGGCAGGGGAGGGAGGAACCTACATAAGAGGGGGGTGGAGGGGAAAGGAAGAACAGGACCAGGTATTCGGTGGAGGGTAAGGGGGGCAGAAGAGAAGACCAGAGGACCAGGAGAATGAAGAGAAATATGTAGCTTCTCATGGGAAGAGGTAGGAGGATCCTCTAGAGAGTCCCAGAGACCTAGGATGTGAGAGACTTCCAGGACTCAATGAGGTTGACCTTAGATAAAATGTCCAACAGTGTGGGGGAGGGAACTTGAAGAGTCCACCTCCAGTAGATAGACAGGGCCCCAACTCATAGTGACGGGGTTATCAACTCATAATCAAAATTCTTAACCCAGAATTGTTCCTGTCTAACAGAACTGCAAGGACAAAAATGGAGAAGAGACTGAAGGAAAGGTTGTCTAGTGACCAATCCAACTTGAGATCCATTTAATAGGGGGCACCAAAGCCTAACACTATTACTGGTGCTATGATGTGCTTACAGAGTGTAGCAAAGCTGACCTCTGAAAGACCCTACCAACAACTGACTGAGACAGATAGTGATAATTATACCGAACCACTGGACTGAAGTCAGGGACCCTTATGGAAGAATTAGGGGAAGGACTGAAGGAGGTGAAGGTGAGGGCAACCCCATCTAAGACCTTCAGTCTCAAAAAACCCAGACCCCTAGGAGCTCCTAGAGACTGAGCCACCAATCAGGCAGCATACACCAGCAGGACTAAGGCCCACAGGCAAACTTATAGCAGAGTACTGCCTGGTCTGGCCTCAGTGGGAAATGGGATTAGTCTTTGAGAGACTTGAGGTCCCAGGGAGAGGGAATGTGGGAAACAGCATCCTCCTGGAAGCAAGGGAAATGGAGAATGTGATGAGGAACTGTGGGGGAGGGGGTCTGGAGGGTGAAAATAGATGGAATGTAAATAAATAAAATAATTAATAAAAAATAATATAACTGTGAGTTTCAGGTGATTAGACCATTGATGAACTTAATATGTATATTTACTGAAATTTGCATATGTTCAAACATGTTATGTGTCTCATAATTATCCCCCAAGGGTATATATTAAAGGTCCTTATTACTGTACTTTCATACCTTATGAATAGCTAGAGTTTAGTGGGATACACATTAACAGAACAGGAGCAATTTATCATGAACTGAAAACTAAAACTCTCAGTGGCCTTTTTTTTTTTTTTATAAAGTTGATTGATCTCTGATATTTGTTATAGCAACAGAAAGCCATGTTGTGGCTAAATGAATATTATTTTCACACACACACACACACACACAAACCTACAACATATAAAATTTTGCTCTTATTCATAAAACATGTACTTAAAATGGTAGTAAAGAAAGGTTGTAGAATATTTGCAGTAAGAAGCAGGCAATAAAAATAACAGCTTGGGACATGTTGAAGTTTACTAGTTTCGTGAAGAAATAAATATGTACAGGTAGTGTCATGAATATAATTGAAAAGTATTCTATGCAGAGCCTATAGTGAAAGGGAACAAATTCAATATGTAAGTATGAAGACAGGTTAGACAAGATTGCTTGTTGAGTCCTACAGAAGAAAAGGAATGCTGACATTTTTTTCCCCTTAGTGTTTTACTAAATAACAATGAAACAATGAGGCAAACTTTATTCCTGACTCAAGCTGTATAAGGCTTGGAGTTTCCTAAATATTTAAGAAACCAGATTTTGTTTGAAGTTAAATCATCTTTCTCTTTTGTTTATCTAACATCCATTGTGTTTGTTCCTTGACATTTTTATTCATGTATAACATACATTGTGATTGTTTTAATTCCTCCATTCTAATCTGCTCCTCACAACACGTTCCTTTTCCACACTAAAGCAAGCAAACGAACAAAGAACAATCTTCTGCCTTCTACATTTTGAGAGGTCATAGTTTTCTCTAATTGGATTGTCACAACCGTCAGAACAAGAGCCCAAGGGAGATCAAGGGATGGTATATGCAGGAGGGGACTTGAGGGGAGAAAGACAAGAAGGGGGTGATGCAATTATGTTATAATTTCAAAAATGAAGTTTTATAAAATCTCACTGCCACAAAAAAATTTTTGAATCTTATGTAGAAAGCAGTGATTTTTTTCTTTGCAGCTTTTCTTACTTTGTTATTCTAAGTTAGTGTTCTTTGCTAATTAAAATGTGCATGGTTGCCGATTAAGTTGAGTTCTCTATGAAAAGCTCCATGCTAACTGGTGGAGAGGAAAGCAGATGGATATGGACCAGTCCCAATAGAAAACCCAAGTAAACTCTTTCTATGCCTTTGGTTCTTCTGGGTGTTAATTTATGCTGCTTTATCTCAGACAATTCCAGGTCCCTTGCTTCACCTTTCTCTGGAAGAGTCAGTCAACCATACTTGCCCCTTGCAAATCATTGCAATTTGAAAAACTAACTCAGAGGGTCTTTCAGAATTAATTGCTCAGCTGCACGTATGGGTGGACACCTACTTTCACTTGCTTTCAACACAACAGAAGCCCTGATAAATTACTTCTAACAGGATGAAGGTATTAATATCCAAAACATCTTTGAACATCCATCTGTGCCCGAGCGATTCTATCTTGGCTTGCTTTAACTAAGGAATATTGTTAAGTTATAAATGTATTACTAAAAAAAAAAATCTTTTTATGTGTAACTAAGTAAAGAGAGGATGAGTTATTCATATGTTTTCTTTGTTTTAGTACGTTTGCTTATGAATTCACATATTCTCTAAGCATAACAATAGCAAATGTTTGGCTCTGGACAAGTGTGGAGTTGTTAAAATAAGGAGAAACAAGTAGAAATCATAAATGGACCTTGGAGAACATCTAATTTAACTTCCTGGCTCAAGCATAGATGCCTTCTCTATAGTATAGTAGTGGCTGTGGGATTTCTGATTGAATGGCTACAGAGAAAGAAATTTTTTGTAAGATAAAATATGACTGCAAGTGCCTTTTATCTCTCCCATTGACTCAATGTATGCTTTTGCATATGTATGCCAAGCAAGCTTAAAGATTATTTTTGTTTTTTTTTTTAAAAAAACATTTAAAAAATCAATCAAGTCTTTGATTACAAGCTGGACTCATGATATCTATCTATCTATCTATCTATCTATCTATCTATCTATCATCTATCTATCTATAGATAGATACCTAAGGAAGACCAGAAAAATAACACTATTTGACATGCCAAAGTAGATGGCTAAATCTGCAGGCTTAGAAAAGAGCTATAATCAATTCATGGCTATTGAGAGTTGAAGAACAAATATTCTATAGGGATGTGACCCCTGATAAGCTATCTGGTCCTACACCATCAGCAAAAGTGAATAGACTCAGCAGACTTTTATTTATATATACACATATGGATATGTGCATGTGTACATATGTATCAATACTAATTTAGAAAGAAGAGAGCATGATTTTGATATAATAGAAGTTAGCAGGTAGGGAGAATAAAAATAATGTAAGTACAGTGTTCACATGCAAAATTCCCTAGGAGTTTAAAATTGTAAATCAGGCTATATTATGTGAGGAAAAAATCAATTATCGATGAAAGTCAAAGTTAATTTTGTAATATGCAAGCTGTAATATCACATTTGGAAGTAAAAACCCTCTATCCTCAATGAACAGCAGAATCTTTAAACAAGTTATTGTATGTCTATTTAATGTAGTATTTCTTTGAAAGAAAAGGGAAAATTGAGCTTCCATTACCTACAACAGAGAGAAGGGTCTCAAAAATGTTATAAGTGAAAGAAACTACTTTCTAAAGAGCCTAGAATTTCTTTCTACAAAATTCTCAATATAAAGAATATCATCGGTGTGACTAATACTTAGATTGGGAGCTGGATATTAGGACAGAAATTTGAATTCCTAGGAACCATGTATCAAAGCTAGGTGCAGTGGCGTGTATCTGTGATCCCAAAAGTTGGAAGTAAAGACAGGACTATCCTGGGTAATCACAGGCCAGCCAGAGTTGTTCAAATGTTGAACTTCTGACACAATAATAGACACTGTCTCAGAAAATAGAGTGGAGAAATACTTAATTCTTTAAGTAAGGATAGATGTTAGAGCAATTTATCTAAATTGACAAAATTGATGGACTAGACATCATAAGTGTATATAATTTGCATAATTGTTATAATTGTGGTCAATTCATATCTGAGAGGAAAAAGCCTTTTTAATTGGACAAAAAGAGGGAAATTAGTGGGTTTGGCCTAATGTTCCTTGTATTGTAATGCTAATTTTGGTCCCCCAAACTGCTTATAAGACATTGGGAGACTCTGCTTCCAGTTGGTTCTGATTGGTAAATAAAGATGTTGGCAACCAATGGCTGGGCAGGGCAGACAGAGGCAGGACATTTAGGATTCCCAGGCTTGGGAGAGAGAGGAAAGAGGGAAAAGGAAAACCTCCATGAGGAGAAAGTGTGGAAGAGAGGGAGACACCATGTGAAGAACCAGGAACTTGTGTCCTAGAGTATGGCTGGCTGGGTAGTCCTCTAGGGCCAGAGCAGCCTAGTTAGGACATAGAATTAGTAAGTAATAACATGGGATTAGCTGCATGGAGGTTAGGAAGTAGCCCAGCTATTGGGAAGTTTAAGGCATACCAAAATATAAAGGCTGAGTATGTCTTTCATTTGGGATTGTAAACCATTGGGGTGGGTAGAGAACACACAGCACTGGGACTATTTATCAAATATTTATTTCTACAGAGAAATAATTATGAAAAGGCATCATAATGTTAGCCCTTGGCCTCCACATTCTCCTCCATGGGCTAGTGTTTATGCACAGACAGAAATAATGAGAAATGGCTGGATGGACACATACACACACGTGTGTGTATGTATGAGAGAGAGGGGGATGAAGAGAGAGGGAGAGAGGAAAAGAGAAGGAGAGAGGAGGGAGAGAAAGGGAAGGAGAGGGAGAGAGAGAAGGAAAGGGGAAAGGAGAGGGAGAGGGAGAAGGAGAGGTAGAGGGGGAGAGGGGGAGGAGAGAGAGCTGGAGGAGAGGGGGAGGAGAGGGGGAGGAGAGTGGGAGGAGAGGGGGAGGAGAGGGGGAGGAGAGGGGGAGGAGAGCAGGAGGAGGGGGGAGGGGGGAGAAGGAGGGAGGGAGGGAGAGAGGGAGAGAGGAAGAGAGAAGGAAAGGAGGAAGGAGAGGAAGAGAGGGAGAGAGAAGGGGGAGAGAGGGAGAGAGGGAGAGGGAAAGAGGGAGAGGTGAGAGGGAGATGGAGAGAGGAAGAGGGAAAGGAGGAGAGGGAGAGAGGGAGAGGGGGAGAGGGAGAGGTGTAGAGGGAGAGAGGGAGAGGGAGAGGAGAGAGGGAGAGGGAGAGGGGAAGAGGGAGAGGGGGAGAGGGAAAGGGGAGAGGAGGAGAGGGAAAGGGGGAGAGGGAGAGGAAGAGGGAGAGGGGAAGAGGGAGAGGGGGAGAGGGAAAGGGGAGAGGAGGAGAGGGAGAGGGGGGAGAGGGAGAGAAGGGGAGAGGAAGAGGGAGAGGGGGAGAGGGAAAGGTAGAGGGGGAGAGGGGGAGTAAGAGTTATCTGATAGTCTCTAATTCTATTAAAAAGCACCTATTACGAACTGGAAAAGTGCTTTATGTGAATAAAGAAGGTATTTTTAATTTCATTTAAGATTAAAAAAATAAAATTTACAGTTAAATGGCTACATGTGCTACTAGTAGCTATCAGACAGCATAATTTTTTTTTTTTTTACCTTATTTGGAATGGTTTTAAATTGGTATCTATGGATGCCAAAAGACATCAATCTTAAATGTTTTTCCAAAATGACATGCTAAAGCAAAAAAAGAAAAAAAGTTGCATTGTTTAGTTGTAATAAACTATAAAAGCAAAACCCTGAATATAACATAACTTTGTTTTTAGCTTATGCTTAGGAAAGTAAGGAAAACAAAGCCTCATCTATCCTTAAATTTCAAATAAACTCCAACACGTTACAAGATTAAAGAAATGCCTGGAGACTCTACTTAGTCTCTGTCTCAGCTGAATCTAAATCTTTAATTTATAAGCTGGTTCTAATACCACACTGTCTATTTCTACCATTGTGTGGCACTGGTGATTAATCGCATTGCCATAATTAAACAGCAGTGACACTGTGATCACCTATAGTGGCAACCTTCTAGCCAAATGACTTTTGTGAACTCGTCTCAATTAACTCCTACTTCTGTGCATCCCCCAGAGAATCTCAATATTCCTGGTCTCAAGGTTTGAAAGAGTTTGAGAATCTACCTTCCTGAGAAGCTAACAATGGAGCCTGCATAGTGCCATAAACGCTGGGGGACAGTGTAGTGCTCATATGTCACAGGTAAGACCTTTGCTACTCAGAGAAAAGCAGGAGCACAAGCTCACATGAGCTCTTTCTGCCTCCCAGATGATTTGAGAGTGCTATTGGTGACCTCACAGACACAGAACATAGGCTGAATTTGAATCTCAGCCATGGGTACCCCTTAGGAAACTCAACCCTTCCTGCTGCTTGAGGAAACCCTACTGAAAAGATTCATTGTGTGGAAACATTCCCTGTTCTCTTCCAAAGCCATTTGTTAGACAAAACAACAAAACAAAAAGACAAAAAAAAAAAAAAAAAAAAAAAAAAAAAAAAAAAAAAAAAAAAAAAAAATCTGCCAAGGCTGCCTATTTACAAATTTTATGACTACTCAGGCTGGTCAATTTCCACAAAAGCTGCCTGTTTACAATAGCTTACCAACTTAAAGACATGTGAATCATAGGCAGAGTCATAGTGACCTGTCCCCTGAACCTTCACCCAGCTGATACCCTGTTCTGAAAGATATCTGTACTCCCCCTGAACACCTACACTCCTGTATCATCCCCTTCCCCACCTCCTGCATTTTTGTGTATATAACCCCTGTTTTAAAAAGTAAAAATTATGATTTGATTAAAAAAATAAGGACTTTGTGTACAAGCTAACTTTTTGGGTAGAGAATGGCACCTGTCATAGTTGTATCTTACTCTTTCTGAAAAAGAATTTAAGAATAAAAAGAAAATGTTTTCACCTAAAAAAAAAAAAAACAAAAATACAAGAGAAAGAAAGAAGAAAGAGAGAGAGGGAGGGAGGGAGGGAACTGAAAAAAAAATGGTCTACAACATTTCTACTTGTGACCATGAAACAAAGTATAAAACAACCATCACTAGAAACTTTTTATAAGATTGGTCCTGGGGATGTGAATGGTAAAGTGTTCCTTAAATTAACATAACCTTTTGAGCGCAACCCATTTGGCCTAGCTTCTACTATTTATGTGATTTTTATGTGGTCAAGGTAGAGAGCCACCTGACCAGGTCCAATACAACTCCTGGGTAATTAATATCTCCTGAGCCTGTATGGCGGATAGGGACAAGTCACACCCAGTACCCCATATTTAATCTCTGGATGAGGGGAGGGACCTCACGGGAGTGCTTGCTGGAAGTCTGAGTGTGCTTTTCTCAGGAATTTTCAGCAGGTGCTTCAGTTCTTTGCTTGGATTGTTTTCTCTCCCCTCTAGTCGATTCCATGTACCATTGCATCTCTGTATGCAGTAGTGGGATCCTTCCTTACTTCCTGCTGAGCACGGAACGATCTTTGCTGTCCGCACATAGTGAGACATGCTGGAACATAAAAAATCCCAGCATTTTCTGTCTCAATGACAAGCTCAAATTTCATGATTACCTTGGTACTCACACTTACCCTGGTATCCAAGACACCTTTGTGGAATTTGTAGAAAAGATTTAATTGGATATTTTATTAACTATTCGTCCACTAATTCTTTATGTCCTTTACCAGCCATGGGACTGGTAAAATTTTACTAAAATATGAAGAAGTATATTGTATGCAGGTTTCCTGATCTTTTATAACTCTTCTGGAATTCAAAGCAAAGACTTTTACTATGCTATTGTCATCTGCTCATACATTGTAACTTCCAAAGTCCCCAAGGATTAAGATCCTATATTTAATCATTTTTTAAAGAGTATTTTCCTCATAGAGGCCAATGCAACTCTACCACCCATGGAGTTAGCTACACTTTTCACAAGCTGGGACACAACATACTCATATATTCTAGGAACATCAATTTTTACTAAAGATTTGGACTCAGCAAACATGAACTGCATATCATTTATGAGTCAGATACCACTGTTCTAGGTGACAAAGACACACCTCATATTTTCTAAGGTTAAAAAGGTTTTATACATTAAGATAACAACTTAATTTGGTAAAGTGAGATTCGACAGGAATTTAGGTGAAATACATCCTGAGAATAATATTTGGTAAGTTATTTGTGTACCCCTAAGTTTCACCAGGCCCTTCTATAAAATAAAAGAATCGGAATAAAATTTCTAAAGTTCTTGTTAGACACATATTCCCTATCTGTGTTTTTTAGTTAGGTTCTATTGCTGTGATGAACACCATGACCAAAAGTTACTTGGGAAGGGAAGAGTGTTTGTTTGTTATCTGAACAACTTATCACTGAGTAAAGTCAGGGTAGAAACTCAAGACAGGAACCTGGAGTCAGGAACAAAAATAGTGGCCATGGAGGGGTGCTGCTTACTTGCTTGGTGTCTATGGCTTACTCAGCTTGTTTTCTTATACCACCCAGGCCCACCTGCTCAGGGGGTAGCACTGACCACAGTAAGTGTGGCCTTCTCACACCAGTGTTCAAGTAAATGCCCTAGAGACCTTTGTACATGCCAATCTTATGAAAGGTGCTTTCCTAATTAAGATTCCCCCTCCAAGATATATCTAGGTACACATCAAGTTGACAAGAACCAAGCATTGTATTCTGGGTTTTCTTCATTTATCATCTTGTCTCATAATCATTATAATAAGAATAATTACAGATACTAAGTTTTCAGTATCTATTATATACCAGGTACTTGCCGAAATGCAGCATTAATGGTATCAACGATAGCAAATACTCAGTCAACACTATGTTATTTCATTGATTTCTAATTTTAAACCTAAGAAATAATTTATTTATCAAATATAAAAATTTGAGATCCTGAGTTAGATGAGCCAAAGTCAACTATGTACTAAAATTATGTACACAAAATTATATCTTTTCTCCCTAGTATGTTATATTAATTGGTGAAGAAGCAATCCTATAAGCAGGAATGTCGCTTGGATTCCTGCCTCAGGCCGAGCACACGTTGACTCTCAGGTATGCTGTCAGTAGAACACTACAGGGAACACTGTTTCCTCTGGCCCCAGGGCTTGGGAGACTTTTCAAACTTATTTTATAATGATACATACCATTTTCTGCTCCATTAATTTGTATGCACTGACTTTGTTCTTATGTTTTTAACTCACTAGGTGAGATACATAGAAAAAGTGGTTTCTAAATTTTATTAAGTCTCTGTTGGAATACACATGTAATGAAGACTCACTGGCTGCCTTGATTGAGACTCCACAAAAAAATAAAGAGCAGGTATTTGAAACATAGAATAATGATTGTTGTTTCTGTTTGGAAAGGAGAAGCCTGTGAGAAAGGACTCATCTGTGTGCATTTCTTATTATATCCATCTTCTTGACCTTGGAGAGGGTTAATTCTCTTTGTCTTGGCATTACCTTTCTCAGCATGTATGTTTCCTAGAGTCCTCTAATAAACACAGAAGTCTTGTTATATTAAGGCCTACCTTAAGCACTTCATTTTTTACCTCTTAAAAAATTTGTATTGAAAATGGATTTTTCCATATAATATATTCTGATTATGCTTTCCCTCTCCCAATGCCTCTCAGAAATCTCCACTTCCCCACCTACTAAAATCCATACCTTCTTTCTCCCAATAGAAAACATATCTATAAATTAATAATACAAAATAAAATCAAACTGGAAAAAGAAAAACAAAACAAATAAACAAATACACAAAGAAGCTGGAAAAAATGAGCCACAGAAAAGCACAAGAAACACATCTAGAAGCTGGAACACATGTTCACATTCCCACACAACCCAGAAAACTAGAATCACAAACAATAAAATATAAGCAAAAAATAAGGAAAAATATAAACAAGATCAAAAAGCATTATGCTTCAAAAATCATCCAAAAATAGCACTTGAGTTTGTTTTTGTGTTGGCCATCCATCATGGGATGGATGTCATGGGACCTAGCCTGAAGTGTGGTTTATGTACCCAGTGAGAATCCATTTGAGAAACGAGGTTTTCATTTATGAGCAGTTATCAATTAGAAATAGGTTCTACTTTAAAAATGGAGGCTTATATACATCTCAGTGCTAGGACCCCATATGGGTTAGACCTGTTTAAGCCATGTGCATTCTGCCAAAATCTCCATAAGCTCTTATGTGTCTCATTGCTGTTGTGTTTTAGAAAGCCTTGTTTCTGTGGTATTTTCCATCACCACTGCATGTGTGTGTATGTGTATATATATGTGTATATATATATACATATATATATATGTATATATATATACACATACATATGTATGTATATATATATTATATTATAAATATAATATAAATATAGTATACTATATATACTGTATAAATATATAATAAATTTATACATAAATATATAAATTAAATGAATATATATAATATAGTAGAAATATATATATAATATAGTAGAAATATATATATAATATAGTAGAAATATATATATATATATATATATATATATATATATATATATTTGTGTGTGTGTGTCTGTATGTGTGTGTTTGAAATTTCTAAATTCTTTTTTGGGTTTGCATATGAGCTCTTGAATGCCTCTTCTTTTCAGCTGGGCTTGCCTGTATTCCCTGCCTTACCACTCATTTTCTCCCTCTCCTGATTTGATTCTCCCATTCTATACTCCTCTTTCTGGTCTTTATTTATCTAAGTATAGCAGTCACATTATAAGGTTCTAGTTATTAGGATTTAAATATAGGAGTGTGTGTGTGTGTGTTTGTGTGTGTGTGTGTGTATGTATGTGCGTGCATGTGTGTCTGTGTACCTACCCATCTGTCTGTGATCATGTTTATATGTGTATCTCCTTGTATGCAGGTAACCACAGATATACACATGCCCACGAAGCCAGCAGGCTGATGTTGAGTACCTTGTACATTCACTCTCTAACTTATATTTGAAAGAGTGAAGATGGATCTCAGGTTTTGAGTTAGGTTGGTAAGCTCTAGGGAATCTGCCTATCTCTGCCCCCCATACAGCAATTATTCCACTTACTGATACAACTTCCACAAATGATATTTTGCACACGAGTGCTATAATTCAAACTCAGATCCTCATGCATGTAATTTTCATGTTGATCCATTTCTCCATTCCTTCAGTATAAAAATTTTGGAGTGATACATCTATAACAGTGTTTTAAAAATCAGGCTCAGTAAGGAGTCTTCTGAAATCAATTCCCGAGCTCATCAACAAAGAATCATGGACCTTTGCAAGCTCAATAACTTTCCATGCCTTCTTTTTTCTCATCAATAAGATTAAAGTTCAGAAAGTAGTAAATGTTTTGTCTAAAACAAAGGCCTCAGGATGATTACGGTTTACAGAAAACTCAATGTGTGTTACACGCTGTTGTATTTCAGTTTCTGTGTGTTTGCTGCTCCATTGGCACATGTGTGCTTTCTTTCCTTTTGCTCCATGGTGTGCATCTACAAAGGACAGTCGCTTTAAATGCTTTCCTCATTTATTTCCACCCTGATCAATGACCCCAGCTTCTCATTGACATTGAGATTTATCAGTATCAGTCTCAGACTGGAAAAATTGTAGCCACAGTTAGATGCTGTTTAACTCAGTGGGTTTTTTCATAGTACCACTGATGCTACCACTGATAACTGATGAGTAGCTCTCAGCTGTATCTAGCCCAACACCAAAGTCATTGTCAACTTCTTTTATGATGATCAGTTTCACCGTCTGCTTTGTGTCTCTCCTTGGAAGTACTTTTTAAAGAAGGAGAAAGAGGACAACTACCATCAGCATATATAAACTGAGAACATAAAGTTCTCTTCTAATGTCTGGTTAAGCAACATGTCTGGAAATGTGTGTCTGCAAGAGATCAAAAGAGACACTCTTTTTTCTTATCATTCTCTTGAGAGCAAAAAGGTTGTAGAGGTGGGACACATTTTTCTCCTTTGGCATTACTTTCTCCTCCTACAGCTGCTTTATTTCACCAAGGGAACAATTTCCGAATGCTTCAGTTCTGTATTTGCAACAAGCATGACTAAAGCATAGGAGGAATTGGTTACTGTTCCATATCCTTACTGAGAAGAAACAGCCCCATGCTTCCATTCCTCCCTTGATAATCTTGCAATGCACACTCCTCTCTTTAGGTGAGAAGCTCAATCACAATGCCACCACAACTGATCTGACACAGTTGGGTCTACTCAGGGGCTAAGGATGAGGATTCTTTATCCTGTTTCTCATCTGCTTTATACACCCCACCCTCAGCTACTGTCAAGGACACGGTAGCACAGAATATTAAAAGAAAAGGGGTGAAGTTTCTCTTCAACCAAAAACTCATGGTTTGAGTACTTGCAGCTCTTCCAAAATACCCTACTCTGGTTTCTAGCATGTATGAGTTTCTGCTCACTACCACCTGTTAACTTCATCTCCAGGAAGTCAAATCACCTCTTCTGGTCTCCACAGGCACCTGCACACCATGCACACACAAACACACAAGAAATAATAAATCTTTTTTTAAGAGCTATGTTTTGATAAAGATGACATTTATCTAATACATGAAAGGAAAATGATAGTCTCCTTACTCTTGGGTAACATGTTAATGAAACCTGAAAATAGGTCATGTTTTGTATTCTTAGCTTTCTCTCATTTGGTCTCATGGGAACATTTACCAAATAAATAGAAATAAAGTTATTTCCAGAGAATTTGTTTAGCCTGTAAGGTTGTTAAGAAGTCATATGGAGATATGAGATATTTATAGTGACACAAAGACATTAGAGAGCACAAAACTAATAACAAAAGTGAAAATGCAATACACTGATATAAATGGAAACACGTAAGACTTCAGAAATGTGGAATTTATCTCAGTACATTTTAAGGATGATGGATATATATATATATATATATATATATATATATATATATAGTAAGTCTAAAACAATAATATATATTATTGTTTTAGACTTACTTTATCCAAATATTTCTTCATGTATGCTCATGCTTTCAAATATTTACAATTATAGTATAGAGAATAATGAGGATAATTTCATCAAAGTCATAATATATCTAAGAAAAACAACAAAGGATCCAAAAACAGTCAGATAGTATATATAACATTAAGCATACAACTTGGGTCACTGCCAATACCATCATGAAGTTATTTCTACTACACATCTCCGACAGACAGCTGTGTAGAGATGGATTTTCTTTGGATCAACTCACTTACTTCTTCCAGTACTTACATCAAGAACTAGTTCTGAACATTTGGGTCATGACCCCTTTGGGGTCAAATGACCCTTTTACTTACCTAAGACCATACTGCACATCAGATATTTACATTAAGATTCATAACAGTAGCAAAATTACACTTATGAAGTAGCAAAGAAAATAATTTTATGGTTGTGGGTCATCACCACTTGAGGAACTATAGTAAAGGATCACAGCATTAGGAAAACTGTCAACCACTGGCATAGAGATAGCATCACAAGACTAGGTGGCTGTGGTGGTTTGAATAGTTTTGACCCCAATAGATTTATGTATTTGAATGCTTGACCCATTGGGGATGGCACTATTAGGAGGTTTGGCCTTTTTGAAGTAACTGTGGCCTGGTTGGAGGAAGTGTATCACTGTGGGGACAGGCTTTGAGATCTCTATGGTCATGCTCTGCCCAGTATGGAATTTCATTCGCCTGCTGCTGCCTTGGCATCAAGATGTAGAACTCACAACTCCTTCTCCAGTCCCATGTCCTCCTGTATACTGCTATTCTTCTCACCAGGGTAATAATAGACTAAATCTAAGAAACTGTAAGCCAGACCCAGATAAATGTTGTTTTTCATAACAGTTGCCTTGGTCATAATATCTCTAAAAGCAATAGAAACATAGCAAAAACAGTGGCCAAGATGACTTTTCATTTGGATATTAGCTGCTGGTACCAAGCCTCAGCTTATCCTTTTGTTTGTTTGTTTGTTTGTTTTATATAAGTACTGAACTCTTAATGTGTATATAATATTAAAACTAAAAATATATAGATATATACCTTAAAGGAAAATATTGCCTCAGTTTTTTTTTATTTTATATTTCATTTACATTTCAGATGCCATCCCCTTTCCCCATTTCCCCTCCCTAGAAAACCCCTACCCCATACCCCCTTTTCCTTTTTGCTTTTATACATTTTTAAATGTTAATCAAAGGTTTATAAGTTGGTAATGCTCAATCAGAAGTGTAACCCAATACCCAACCTAGCTATATAAACTATCTTTGACTGGTGAAGACACAGGAACATCTGCCTCCATGCCCCTCCCCTCTTTCTCTCACTTTTTCTCGTCACCTAGCTTCTCCTCTCCTTATTCTTCTCCTCTCTTTACTCCATCTCTTCCTCTCAGTACTCCTTCCCCCTTAGCTCCACCTACATATCACCCTTCCTGTTAAAATAAAACTTTTCTCTCAAAATACAATTAGAGCATAATTATTCCTAATTGTACCAGTGAGGTACAAGATAGTCCTAATACCCAGTACATTATTCTGTTGACTAACCAGAACCTCTGTCATCTCTCCTAACTAAAACACTTAGTTTTGAACCTGGCTTTTTTTCTTGGCTTTAGAATGAATGTCAGCTGAAAATCATCCACTCAGATCTTTTCTCTCAAATAAATAGCCAGGATTGGCTATGAGACTATAGGTCTTCAACCCCATCAGAAATCCAGAATGATTGAGTTAACTTAAATTATGGGAAGCACTAAGCATAGCTTCTAAAACTTAGCCAATTTATAGAGACCTCTGAACACCTGGACAGTCGCTCTGCTTCAAAACGTTGGAGCATCTGTTCTTCTGCCTTCTGGCCCAGGATCATCTGACAGACCTTAGTGCTGCAGAATTATTAAGGGCTGATTACTCTGTCTAGGCAGATATAATCAGTCGACTATTCTGCAAGTGTGTCTTTTTCTGGACAGTAATTTGTCTGTAGATGGAAAGAGGCAATTCTTGCCTAGTGGCTGTCACCGCACAACTGGAGTAACTCCAAGGATGCTCAATTTCTTCTTAGAATCCATGACAGGAAGCTGTCAGGAACAGACAGGTTTCTAATCAAAATGAACATTAATATAGAAATATTTGTAAAGTCAATTCTATGGACTTCTGACGTTTTGAAAACCAACTATCCATGTAAGGTAACCTGGACTGTTGTCTGTTAACTCCTCTCAGCTATTTCTAAATAAAATGTGGAAAACACCCTAACAATAAACTCAAAGGCATGAATTTGCTATAAGCCCTTAACTCATAGGCTAACCATCCCAAATCAGTTAAAAAAGTTAAAGAAGGACTGGGTCTAAGCCTTGTATTCCTAAATGTGTTATACAGGCACAATGCCCATGAGAGTATCATTATTCATCTAATTTTTATATCAATAAAAAGCTCGTACCAATGAAAGCCTTAAATATGAAATCAAAGTAAATTTTGTACCATTTATGAAATTATAACTTCATCTTGATATTAATTATACAGATTTCTACCAATAGGTTATGGCTATGCAATAAGTCTTAGCTAATCCTCCCTATTCCAACAAAACCACTACTTTTCACTAGAAAGACAGACTAATATTAACCACCTTTGTCCCCAAGCCCAGGGAATAGGGGCGCTGACAAGCTGATTATGGGCATTGAGATATTAGAAGGGTGGGGGGAAGAGTAAATTGATAAGCCTCTGACGCTGTGTCTTCACTGCATCCAGATGGAATTCCAGGACATCGGAGGTTTGGGCAGGTCTGCTCAGTATGCTTGATGAGTAGATACATCAAGGCTGTGTATTCTGCAATATACAATTCTCAGAACATGTTTTAGTATCAAGAAGAAAAAGTTTTTTTTTTTTTCCTACACGGCTGACATTTTTATAAGATGTTGGTTCTAACAACTTTTTTTTTTTTCCCTTTTTAAATTTGGTTGTAATATTTACATTTCAAATTTTATCCCCTTATCCCATTCCCCCCACCACCCAGGAACCCCTTATCCCATCCCCTCTCCTTGTGCGTCTATGAGGGTATGATTTTCCAGTTTCTATGATGCTGTTTCAATTAACATAAACTGCATCCTAAATTTCTAAATCCTTCCCTTTGTGTTATTAAATCTCCTATTTTTCTTTTTTCTTTTTTTCTCCTTTTTCCTTTTTTCCCTTTTTTCATCTCTCTTTTCTTTTAAATTGGGTATTATATTTACCTTTCAGATTTTATCCCCTTACCCCACTTCCTCCCACCACCAAGAAACCTCCTATCCCATCCCCCCTCCTCATGCTTCTATGAGGCAGTGCCCGCACCTACCCCCCCACTACCCCCTCCCCACCCTCACATCCCCCCCCCACTCTGTGTTTGTTTTTTATGGGACCAAGAAATTCGTCTCCCATCTATGCCCAACAAGGCCATCCTCCCCTACATATACTGCTGGAGTCATGGGTCCCTCCCTATGTGTTCCCAGGCTGGTGGTTTAGACCCTGGGGGGCTCTGGTTGGTTGGTATTGTTGCTTTCCTCCTGGGATCACAAACCCTTTCTGCTCCTTCAGTCTTCTCTCTAACTTCTCCTTTGGGAAACCCTTGATCATATCAGTGGTTAACTGTGAGCATCGTCCTCTGAATGTGTTATTCTTTGGCAGACCTCTAAGGAGATAGCTATATCATATTCTTGACAGCATGCACTTCCAGCCATCCACATCAGTGTCTAGCTTAGGTGACTGTGCATGGGATGAATACCCAGGTGGAATGGTCTCCTGATGACCACTCCTTCAGTTTCTGTCCCATGTTTTGTTTCCCATATTTGCTCCCTTGAGCATTTTTGTTACTCATTCTAAGTAGAACTGAGGCATCCCCTCTTGGTCTTCCTTCTTCATGAGCTTCATGTGGTCTGCAGATTGAGTCGTCGCTATTCCAAGCTTTTGGGCTAACATCTGCTTAACAGTGAGTAAATGCCATGTGTGTTCTTTTGTGATTGGGTTAGCTCACTAAGGATGATAATTTCTAGTTCCATCCATTTACCTAAAAATATCTCAAATTCATTATTTTTAATAGCTGAGTAATACTCCATTGTGCAGATGTACCACATTTTTTTGTATCCATTCCTCTGTTGAGGGACATCTTGGTTCTTTCCAGCTTCTGGCTGTTATAAATAAGGCTGCTATGAACATAGTGGAGCATGTCCTTATTATATGTTGGAGCATCTTCTGGGTATATGCCCAGGAGTGGTATAGCTGGATCCTCAGATAATGCTATGTCCAGTTTTCTGAGGAACTGCCAGACTGATTTCCAGAGTGGTTGTACCAGATTGCAATCCCACCAACAATGGAGGAGTGTTTCTCTTTCTCCCAGCAACTACTATCACCTGAGTTTTTAATCTTAGCCATTCTATTGGTGTGAGGTGGTATCTCAGGGTTGTTTTGATTTGCATTTCCCTGATGACTAAGGATGTTGAGCATTTCTCAAGGTGCTTCTCAGCCATTTGAGTTTCCTCTGTTGAGAATTTTTTGTTTAGCTCTGTACCCCATTTTTAATAGGGTTATATGGTTGTCTACAGTATAATTTCTTGAGTTCTTTGTATATCTTGGATATTAGCCCTCTATCGGATATAGAATTGGTTAAGATCTTTTCCCAATCTGTTGGTTGCCGTTTTGCCTTATTGACAATGTCCTTTGCCTTACAGAAGCTTTGCAATTTTATGAGGTCCCATTTGTCAATTCTTGATCTTAGAGCATAAGCCATTGGTGTTCTGTTCAGGAACTTTTCCCCTGTGCCTAGGTATTCGAGGGTCTTTCCCACCTTCTCTTCTGTTAGTTTTTGTGTCTCTGGTTTTAAGTGAAGGTCTTTTATCCACTTGGATTTGAGATTTGTACAAGGGGATAAGAATAGATTGATTTGCATTCTTCCACATGCTGACCTCCAGTTGAACCAGCACCATTTGCTGAAAATGCTGTCCTTTTTCCACTGGATGGTTTTAGCTCCTTTGTCAAAGATCAAGTGATCATAGGTATGTGGGCTCATTTCTGGATCTTTAATTGTGTTCCATTGATCTTCCTGCCTGTCTCTGTACCAATACCATGCAGTTTTTATTACTATTGCCCTGTAGTATAGTTTGAGGTCAGGGACGGTGATTCCCCCAGAAGCTCTTTTGTTGTTGAGAATAGTTCTCACTATCCTGGGTTTTTGTTGTTCCAAATAAATTTGAAAATTGCTCTTTCTATCTCTATGAAGAATTGATTTGGAATTTTGATGGGGATTGCATTGAATCTATAGATTGCTTTTGGCAAGATGGCCATTTTTACTAAATTAATTCTGCTAATCCAGAAGCATGGGAGATCTTTCCATCTTCTAAGATCTTCAATTTCTTTCTTCAGAGACTTGAACTTCTTGCCATATAGATCTTTCACTTGCTTGGTTAGATTCACTCCAAGATATTTTATATTATTTGTAACTATTGTGAAGAGTGTCATTTCCCTAATTTCTTTCTCAGCCTGTTTATCCTTTGAATAGAGGAAGGCTACTGATTTGTTTGAGTTGATTTTATATCCAGCCACTTTACTAAAGTTGTTTATCAGGTTTAGGAGTTCTTTGGTGGAAGTTTTAGGGTCACTTAAGTATATTATCATATCATCTGCAAATAGTGAAAGTTTGACTTCTTCCTTTCCTATTGGTATCCCTTTGACTTCCTTTTGTTGTCTAATTGCTCTAGCTAGGACTTCTAGTACTATATTGAATAGGTAGGGTGAGAGTGTGCAGCCTTGTCTAGTCTCTGATCTTAGTGAGATTGCTTCACGTTTCTCTCCATTTAGTTTGATGTTGGCTACTGGCTTGCTGTATATTGCTTTTAGTATGTTTAGGTATGGACCTTGAATTCCTAATCTTTCCAAGATTTTTAACACGAAGCAATGTTGAATTTTGTCAAATGCTTTCTCAGTATCTAGTGAGATGATCATGTGGTTTTTTTTTCTTTGAGTTTATTTATGTAGTGGATTATATTGATGGATTTCTGAATGTTGAACCATCCCTGCATTCCTGGGATAAAGCCTACTTGATCATGATGGATGATTGCTTTGGTGTGTTCTTGGATTCAGTTTGTGAGAATTTGATCGAGTATTTTTGCATCAATATTCATAAGAGAGATTGGTCTCTAGTTCTCTTTCTTTGTTGGGTCTTTGTGAGGCTTAGGTATGAGCATAATTGTAGCTTCATAGAATGAATTGGGTATTGTTTTTTCTGTTTCTATTCTGTGGAATACTTTGAAGAGAATTGGTATTAGGTCTTCCTGGAAGGTCTGATAGAAGTCTGCACTAAAACCATCTGGCCCCAGGCTTTTTTTGGTGGGGAGATTTTTAATGACTGCTTCTAGTTCTTTAGGCGTTATGCGACTGTTTAGATGGTTTATCTGCTCCTTGTTTAACTTTGGTACCTGGTATCTATCTAGAAAATTGTCCATTTCATCCAGATTTTTCAATTTTGTTGAGTATAGGCCTTTGTAGTAGGATCTGATGATTTTTTTAATTTTCTCTGTTTCTGTTGTTATGTCTCCCTTTTCAGTTCTGATTTTATTAATTTGAGTACTGTCTCTGTGCCCTTTGGTTATTCTGGCTAAGGGTTTGTCTATCTTGTTGATTTTCTCAAAGAACCAGCTCCTGGTTTTGTTGATATTTTGTATAGTTCTTTCTGTTTCAGGTTGGTTGATTTCAGCCCTGAGTTTGATTATTTCCTGCTGTCTACTCCTCTTGGGTATATTAGCTTCTTTTTGTTCTAATGCTTTTAGGTTTGCTGTCAAGTTGTTAATGTATGCTCTTTCCAATTTCTTTTTGTGGGCACTTAGAGCTATGATTTTTCCTCTTAGTACTGCTTTCATGGAGTCCCACAAATTTTGATATGATGTGTCTTCATTTTCACTTAAATCTAAAAAGTCTTTAATTTTTTTCTTTATTTCTTCCTTGACCAAGTTATCATTGAGTAGAGCATTGTTCAGTTGCCAAGTGTATGTGGGCTTTCCGTTGTTTTTGTCCATATCAAAGAGGAGTCTTAGTCCATGGTGATCTGATAGGGTACGAGGGATCATTTCAATCTTTTTGTATCTGTTGAGGCCTGTTTTGTGACCAATTATATGGTCTATTTTGGAGAAGGCACCATGAGGTGCTGAGAAAACAAAGAACAAAGGTTCTTTTGTTTTAGGATGAAATGTTCTATAGATGTTAGTTAAGTCCAATTGGTCCATAACTTCTGTTAGTTTCATTGTGTCTCAGTTTAGTTTCTGTTTCCTTGATCTGGCCATAGCTGAAATTGGGGTGTTGAAATCTCCAACTATTATTGTGTGAGGTGCAATGTATGCTTTAAGCTTTAGTAAAGTTTCTTTTATGTATGTGGGTGCCCTTGCATTTGGAGCATAGATGTTCAGAATTGCAAGTTCCTCTTGGTACATTTTTCCTTTGATGAATATGAAGTGTCCTTCTTTATCTTTTTTGATTACTTCTGGTTGAAAAATTATTTTATTTGATATTAGAATCACTACTCCAGCTTCTTTCTTGGGGCCATTTGCTTGGAAGATTGTTTTCCAATCTTTTACTCTGAGGTAGTGTCTGTCTTTTTCACAAAGGTGCGTTTCCTGTATTCAGCAAAATGTTGGGTCCTGTTTATGTATCCAATCTGATAGTCTATGTTTTTTTATTGGGGACTTGAATGTTGTTTCCTGTTATTTTTGCTGTTGGCAGTGGAGTTATGTTTGTATAGCTACCTTCTTTTAGGGTTGTTGGAAGATTACTTTCTTGCTTTTTCTAGGTTGTAGTTTCCCTCCTTGTGTTGGAGTTTTCCACCAATTATCCTTTGAAGTGCTGGATTTGTGGTAAGACATTGTGTAAATTTGGATTTGTCATGGAATATTTTGGTTTCTCCATCAGTATTGAGTGAGAGTTTTGCTGAGTATAGTAGTCTGGTCTGGCATTTGTGTTTTCTTAGGGCCTGTATGATATCAGTCCAGGATCTTCTGGCTTTTATAGTCTCTGGTGAGAAGTCTGGTATAATTCTTATAGGTCTGCCTTTATATATTACTTTGTCCTTTTCCCTTATTGCTTTTAGTATCTTCTCTTTGTTTTGTATATTTGATGTTTTGATTATTATGTGACAGGAGGTATTCTTTTTTTGGTCTAGTCTATTTGGGGTTCTGTAGGCTTCTTGTATATTTAAGGACATCTCTTTCTTTAGGTTAGGGAAGTTTTCCTCTATAATTTTGTTGAAGATATTTACTGGCCCTTTAAGTTGATAGTATTCACCTTTATCTATACCTATTATCCTTAGGGTTGGTCTTCTCCTTGTGTCCTGGATTTCCTGGATGTTTTGTGTTAAGAGCTTTTTACATTTCGTTTTCTTTGACCGTTGTGTCTATGTTTTCCATGGTATCTTCTACACATGAGATTCTCTCTTCTATTTCTTATATTCTGTTGGTGATGCTTGCATCTATGACTCCTGATTTTTTCCTAGGATTTCTATCTTCAGGGTAGTCTCCCTTTGAGATTTCTTTATTGTTTCTACTTCCATTTTAGATCCTGGATGGTTTTGTGTAATTCCTTTACCAGTTTGGTTGTGTTTTCTTGCATTTCTTTAAGGGCTTCTACCTGTTTACTTGCTTTCTCCTCAAATTCTTTGAGAGTGTTGTTTATGTCCTTTTTAAAGTCCTCCATCATCATCATGAGAAGTGATTTTAATTCTGTGTCCTGCTTTTCTGGTGTGATATGTCGTTCAGGATTTGCTATGGTGGGGTAACTGGGTTTTGGTGATGCCAAGTAACTTTGGTTTCTGTTGTTTACATTCTTAAGCTTGCCTTTCACCATTTGGTTAGCTGTAGTGCTACTTGTACTCACTGGATCTGACTGGAGTCTGCCTTTTCAGTTATCTTGGTTGTGTCTGAACTCCTTGGGGTCTGGATGACTCTATGATCCTCAGCTCCAGCTGCTCTGGGTACAGTGGCTCCTCTAGAATATTTCAGGATATGGTGTCTCCACGGTAGTAGACCAGCTTGGTGTTTGCTGCTCTAAATGTAGTTGTTCCTCTTGGATGCTTCAGGATATGGTGTCCCTTGCTCTGCAGCTCTGTGGGCCGTGTCCTCTCTAGGATGCCTGCAGCTCTGTGGTCCTTGACCTCTCTTGGGTACCTCTGCAGCTCTGCGGTCTGTGACCTCCCTAGGGTGCCTCCAGACTCAGTTTCCAGAGGGGAGCAGATCAGCTGAGAGACTGTTCCAGCCACTGGTATCTGGGCCAGGGGTGGAAGGGGAGTGGTTCTCCGCAGGTGCAGGGTCTAGATGCCAGGTGCGCTCTGGGGGCTCCCTACTGCCAGTTGTGCTTCTAAGGCTTAGGGCTTGTGTGGGTTTTCCTTCCTTCTGCTCTGTGGTCGTGCCCTCCCTAGGGTGCCTCCGGACTCAGTTTCCAGAGGGGAGTGCCTCAGTGTTTAAATAACTATAAATGTTATAAGCAAAATTTTAGTAATAGAGCTACATTTAGAGTCACAGATACTAAATATAGAAATTAAGTTTGATTGACTATGATGTATATAAGTTACATACTCTCTAACTGGGAATTACAAATGTTTAATTTCTATGTTGATTGCTTATGACATGGGAAGAACTTGTTGAAATAACAAATGTCATTTTAATGAATTAATGAAATGAAAGTGGTCAAGTAGAAGATCTTTATTTACAAGCCAGTGCTCAAAACAACTTATACCTCAATCCAATGATTCACAGAAATTATGTCTCTTTTTGTTATGGTCCTGACTCTGTGTTTTGATTTGTCTAGGGGTGTTGTTTTGTTTTGGACCAAAATGGCTCTTAGAGAATCATACTATTCACTGAAAACTACCATTACTCTGTTCTGAGTTCTCTCAAGGATTCTGAAATATTCTGAAGTCTTATTCCTATACATGAACTACCTTGTAATTGAATGTCCTTATATGACACTACAATTTTAAATCAAGTACATGTTTATTTATTTAATCTTAAAAACATATTTGATATTGAGTTATATGTAGCCAGCCATTTAAAATACGCACAGTAATTTGGGGTTGACTGATTATTGAGAATATCAAAGAACCATATACATTTATATCTTTATAATCTCTACTAAATATCTTCCTTATATCTTAATACAATGTAATGGGGCAGCTATCCTGAATTTGAGTCTTTGCTCTGATCACTCATGTTTTTGAGCATATTGTGTTTATTTCTTTTCCCTAATAATGAAGAACACTGCATGTCATACTGCAGTTACAGAACCACATCTCTGATACAGGTCTCAATTACTTTTCCTCTTAGCCTAAGTAGAGCTTTCAGAAAGCTGTTCATTGCCTAACATCAAATTTTGATGAATTTCTCTTCCTGCCTTAGCAAATTCTTCTCCTTGGTTAGTTTGAAGATCATTTCAATTGTGTTATAAAATTTGCATAAGAATATTTTCAAATTAATAATTGGAGGAGAGACTCATAATACACACAGATTGATTATTGTGATTTGAAAAGTTGCCATTGTTTTAATAAATAGTGTAGTGTTTATTATTAATATAGCATTTTTAATTATACTGGCAATACTAGAACAGTCCCAATAGCAATCATGTTATACAGTCAGACAACGTGTTTTCCCCATTTTATTAGTAAAGCAATTGTACTAAATCAAAAGACTCTTGTGCTGTCTGAATACTTCCAACTGTAAAATTTCTCCATTGAAATATTTTAGAATCTATATTAAATACTCAAATCTCTGAATGCTCAATTGTACAATCTTTAAAGTTTTTCCACTTTAAAATATTAATGAGTACACACTAATAATTATTAAATTATGAAACAGATACTGTAAGTAGATTTAAGGGTATAGTATAGTTATAGACAATATAGCATTTAAATCTTGATTTGGTGTTTGAATTTAAATAAACATATTAAGCCTATTCTTAATGCCTGTTCATTGCCTAACATCAAATTTTGATGAATTTCTCTTCCTGCCTTAGCAAATTTTTCTCCTTTTACTTCATGAAATAGTCACCTTGTGTCCCATAATTGTCTCTTTTTTTATAGTCATTGTTTCCTTTTTGTATACTATAATTTGAGAAAATTAACTTTAACCACTATATTAGTAGGCCAGTAGAATATTTTATTTATTTAATGGCACTACTAGCCAACACCTACTGCATTCAGATAAGTCCAAGTTGCAAAAGTAAGTAAAAAAATGTATTTATTCTCAAGAAAATCATACTTAACCCTTGTATCTCCTAATTATATTTAAAGTTGCAAATCTCTGTATTAGTAACTTTAGGCCAATAGCACACCTTCGTGTGGACCACTGTGGTGGTGCAAAGTTGACTTTGAATGCAAATCAAGGGTTGAAGGAAAGCTGAATAAAAGTAATGTTAGTTATGTTTAAAAATAGACTTGAAGGGTTTTTTCATTTAGTGTGTGTGTGTGTGTGTGTGTGTGTGTATTTACACATGAGTATAGGTGTCTTTTAAAAACAAAAGCAGTTTCACTTTTTCTGGAGCTGAACAGGCAGTTGTAAGCTGCTTGGCATGTGTTCAAGGAATCAACCATGGATCCTCTGGAAGAGCAGAAAGAACACTTAACTCCTGCATCCATATGGAGATCACTCTCTAAGCTGTGATGTAGAGGAAGCAACCATGCAGAAAATTCAGTTGGAGGTCATGATTTTGAAAAATTAATTAATCACAATTTAAAAACTAATGAAAAATGAATGTCAGAGATGACTGAATCAATACTTATAGAACGGGGAAATGAAGCTTCACCGTAACAAAGAGTTTGGAGAAGTTGTATAAAACCAAGTTTTATAACAGATGGATGGGTGGTTTGCAATGGTTGGCTGAAACTGAAGTATGTGAGTTTGAGAGCAGCTGCAAAGTGGTGGAGACCACTGGGAGGGGAAATAGCATGCTGTCAACCCTTTCCTAGTGGCTGCAGAGACAACCTAGAGACTGCAAGGGACCTTACACCTATGTCTGTGGAGTCCACATACCTCAAGGATATCAAGTTGACAAACAGGAATTCTGTTTGACCACAGGTATTAAACCTCAATGTTTACCACTCTTTCATTCAACAGGCATTGGTACAAAGTTGTTAAGCACACAGATTCATATACAACCTTGAGATCAGTCCTGTGACAAGTGCTTGAAACTTCATGCCTTTAGAATAATGATGGTTTCACCATATGAGCTGACAAAATATATCTCAAAATTAGAAGTATCTGTTATCAATTTTGGACATGAATAATTTTTCTTCCCTAATTTATTGTTAGATGCATAAACATAAAAATCATCATATTATCTGTGCATCAGTTTTATAGAGAGATACTTTATCTTTTAATTATCTTAATTATTTATCTTTTAATTATCTTTAATGTACACATGTTGATCATTTCTTGTCTAGAATGAACTTAACCTCTGAGTTTTATGAGGCTTAAACTAACAGTGTTAACATATTTGTGGTTTATTTCTATAGGAAATCACTTTAAAATGAGGTTCACTTTGGCTATCGTCTCTGTTGGTAGTTAGGGAATAAAATACAGAAATTTTTAGCATACTTCAAATGTAGCATATAAGAAATTATACTAAAATTACTAATTTTACTAAAGCTAGTTTGTATTCTTTTTCAGTAAATACAATCAGCAGGAGTCATTAAATACCTCCAGTACCCTTGTTTACAAAGTAACAGTATACATCAAATAAATTTTTGAAATATTCTACTTGATATATTACTTTTGTATGACAAAACTGCTATTTATTTCAAGCACTTCATATGCAAATATACATCTAATCTGCAAATTTTCATGCACGTATGTATGTATATACTTTTATGTTTGTGTGCAAATAACAGGGAAAAAGGGAGTTTGTAGTAATACAGGAACATGTGTGCTTTAAAAGTATTTGTAGTTTGCATGATATTTGAAATTTAAATTCTGTATATGTTAACAAATAAAGAGATGCATGAAAAATTGACAGATGAATCCATGTTTCTGGTAGAAGTCCATTACTATTATCACAGTGTGATTCTTTTATACTGTTAGGTAAAATTAGTATTGGGGAATTCTTTGAGTATTTGAGCATCTGTTTTCATACTCAAACACTTGGTATTGTAGAGAATATGTGCACAAAAATGATGACTCAAAGCTTGAGACATAAAATAAATCAACAGTAGGTGTAAAATTGCTGAAAGGAAACAGCTTGGGTAGAAGAAAAGATGAGCCGCTGTTCTGTTCATGAACAGTGTGAGGCTCCCTTAGTGTAGCTCCAAATAAACTACCAGAAAATTATTGATCAACTGGGAATTGAAAGTAGAGAAATTTGTATGCATGGTAAAGTCATATATTTTAGGGACTTCATAGGATCATATAAACTAAACACTTAAAAGGAAAGAAAGGAGTCCACATGGAGGATAAAGATTCTTTTAAGTAATGGGCTGCCAGATGTCCTTGTAATAAAACATGAACAACTGTAGGTCAGGCATGCTTGTGTTAATGTCCTCAGGTATTCATCAGAATGACAGATTAACAGAGTATACAGACATCTTAGAGGGATGCCAAGAAACTGCATCTTCAAATATACATACAAAATAAAATTTATCAATCCATTTTAAAATATCTATCAATAGAGAACTACTTATCTTCTCTCTGAGAGGGATTAATTCCTTTGAAAATTGAAATAAAAGCATATAAGTATGTATTTGAAATAGCCCCTTTGTATACATAGACTCATCAGATGTTTCTAAGTATTGAAGATGATTACCAGTATTATTGATTCAAATCAAAGTATTGAAAGATCATTTAAACACTCAAAATCATATAGAATTTGTACTACCATAGGTAATTCAGTGAAAGTTTAAAGATCAGGGCTGGAGAGATGGCTCAGCTATTTAAGAGTGCTTGGTGATCACTCAGAGCACTTGGGTGTGGTTCCCAATACCGAAGACTTGTGGTTCAAACTACCTACATCTCCAGTTCCAAATGCTCTCCTGGACTCTGTGTGAAAATACAGAAATGTGCACATATATTCATATATAAACACACAAAAAATCCTCACACAAAGTTAATAATAAAATAATAATAAAATAATTATGATAGCCTTATTTTTAAATTGAAAGAAGAACCTTGTAATAGCAATAATAGATTTTCCTGTTAATATATTCAATGTTTCTGAAGTCACGCCCCAACCCAGAACAGAATTGGATGCTATGAAATACATAAAGCAGTGGGCTTGCAAGATTATTTAGTCATTAAAGTCCCTTGTCGAGAAGGACTGGAGACCTGAGTTTGATCCCTAGAATGTAGAAGAATACAAGCACAGCACATGTACACACACACACACACACTCAATTATCAGAAATCTATAAAATTGCCAACATGGTCTTGGAACACAGGGTCAGACAATTAGCTACAGAGCAATAAAATGAGAGGAAACTAATGTAGGAGTCTGAATGATCAAAGTTATAAAATAACAGAAACTAGCCTTTTAAGTATATTTTCTGTTCTATTTTACAGTTATATATCTAAATATGTATGTAACTAGAGACATAAAAGAAAGATGTGAATGTTTGCCTGATACTTCCACACAAAACTCATTTTCAGAGCTTAAAACTGGCTTTGTTTCATAGTTGAGTGTCCAGAAATACAATCTGACAATAAAAACCAAATAAACAAAAAACAAAACATGAAACAAATACAAGAACTACCAAGCCATTAACCTTTTAATATTTTCAGCACTTAATATAAAATTAGTTTAAAATATTATTTTCATGACCTTATCATATTTCCTTAAATATTAGTATGGTGACTTATGATTACTGAAGGATTTATTTATTTATTTATTTATTTAGCTAACATTTAACTAGCTATTTATATTTGAGAACCTCTTACTAAGTGTTCTTAAAATCTTAAGCAGTAATTCATCTCTCACCCAGGTGGCTATGCAGATTCTTATAAATAAAAGCAATAAGGATACTTCTAAAATTAGTTTGGATATTTTTGGGTGACAGAGGTGAAAATACATAACCTGAGAAAATAAGAGTACCTACAGCTAAAGATCTCCTGAAGAAGATAAATAATACAGAATAATCAATTTGTCTAAAGGCACATTTCTTTTAAATTTCTTTAGACTTTGTCATTTAAGGGCACCATCATTGTATCTAGTATTGTAAACTTACGCAAGCCTTCTTTAAAACTGTTACTTCTAATGTATTTATTGTATACTTAAGCTTGCCATTGTCTTCAAACGCTAATAAAGCCAGCAACATTGCCTGATACGTGGAAAACAAATAAAATCTATGGAGATGCTACATAGATTTAGTATGCATTAGGTATCTTTTTGTGACATCATCAACTTATAATGATCAAACCGGTTTGTGCTTTTGATCACATTTTCAAAAATTTCAGATGGTCTCAGCTGCAACCATTGCTGTGGGCTTGTGATGGTGCCTCTTGAGAGGAAAACTCACAGGAGAAATTGTCTATATGGTGACCAGAATACAATAGAAAAGAAGGGTAAAAGACCAAGGTCCCACAGTTCCATTCTAGACCATGCTGCTATGACACAAATATTCCCCATCCCTACCAAGTTTATCAGCTTCTCTATAGCCCCAAGTTAGAGACAAGGGCTCTAGTAAATGAGCACTAAGATCCTAACTATGGAAGTGGAGTCAAAGGAATATAAGCTAAAAGTACTAAAAATGGTTTTGAGTCAAATATTTATTCCAAATTAGAGTGTCGCCATTAGGTCAGTTAACTGACACTTATTAATATTAATCAAACCCATAAATTCCAGATAAATAGATAGCAGATACTGCTCTTGAGAAAAAGAAATCTAGATGAACTTGGCAGTATTTTATCCATTCTAATATAGGCAGAATTGCCATATTATTCATTTCCCAAATTTGAATAATTTTGAGAGAAGGATGCTCTCACCATGGATGATGCCGAGCAATTATAAGTTCTCTTGCACAGACAAGTTGTTAGGTAGTTGTTCCCTTTTGCTTCCCAGTATTTATCTAAGAAGTAAAATATCATCTGCAACTTTCTCAGAGAGCTTGCCCACGTAGAATCCTGGTTCCAAAACAACTTAAGGAAATAGAGTAACTTATCTGGAAGATTTGCAAAACAGAAAACAGTATGATGTCAGTTTCTTCTGGTGTCTATTTCTTCCTTATTTTAACTGGAACAAAAGAATGCTTTTCTTTCTTGTAGTCATGTAGAACAATATCTATCTTTACGGACCGAGAAGAGAATACAAGAAAGCCCCCTTGAAGTTCTGTGCTGACATTTAGGAGAGTTTGAGCTTTACAAAGAAATCCAAAGAGTAATCTTTAAATCTGTGAAATTCAAGTGCCATTCTTTCCACAAGTTTAGTGGCAGAAGGGAGGGATTGCCTCCTCTTTGAGTCTAATACCTATATTACATATGATGCCAGTACAGAGAGATCTCTTTAAGTCAAAAATATTTGTGTTCAAAACCAAGATATATTTGTCTCCAGTGCAATATTTGGTGGTGATTATATTACTTAGAATAGGATTATAAAAAATTTGAAACATATCTCCTAATATTGAATCACATTGCAATGATCAATCACATCACAATAAGGAAACAAATATTGAAACATTTTTGTTGAGTATAAATAATAGAAACAATCCAATTAAAGCATAAGAAAAAGAATAAAATAGAAGTTCACAAAGGAACATATATACCTATTGTGATACATATGGCTATAATCAAACAAGAAGATATTTGTAGAGAAATATTAATCCAGTAACATGGCTGCTCTGGCACAGGATCACATCCAAATACCTTCAAGGTCTATGTGGTCCAACTGTAATGCAGACATGCTCTGGGTTACATATGATTTAGCTGGAATACAGACGCAACCTTAATATACACCTTTAATTCTTAACAATGTAAATAAACTTAGTTTATAGACAAAAACAGCCATGTTTGAAAGTGACATCTAATTGAGGTTTTAAAGTGAATATTTAGATAAAGATTTGCCAGAATGAGTCAGAGATAAGATGAGCCAATACTCAAGAGAACAGCAAAAGAAGACAGGCTACTTAAGGCAGAGAGCAGAGAGAGATAAGAGGCAATTTTACTGGGACAGTTTTACAGAGGCAAGCTGCAGGTGAAGAAAGAAGGAGCCAGAAGAATAGAACAAATGGACAGTATTAGTTTAAGGCCTAGCAAAGAATTTAATTAGAAGCTGAAAGAAACCAATTTGAATCAGTTAACTTGGAAAGGAGTTTGGGCTAGAACATCTGAGTTGAACTGTCCAGCCAGAGTTCAGAAAGAGCTAGAGAGGGTGAGCTTTTTCAGCAGTAAGCCTCTAAGATGACAATTACCTCAGACTAATAAAAGTTAAATTTACACATATTGAGTATTTTTGTTCAACAGAGAACACAAAGAATGCTGACAGATTTCATTTGTTTTATTTTGATGTTCGAGGGCTGTTTTATTATTTCCCTGGGTAGAGTTTTCTGCCTTTTATTAGTGTTCAATTTTGAAGTCGGCTATTTTCCAGTTCTCTGTACCAATATATTAATTACTTCCTAAAAATATTTCTTTGTGGGAAGGGTAGAGGAGGATCTTTTCAATTTATAACTCATAACTCCCTCTGAAAATACTAAAATAAATGATTATATTTCAATGGAAATTTTGTTTGGAAGCTTTTATAGTGAGTGGAGGCATTTGCCTCTTGAATTTTTAATGTTTTTGTTAAGAGAAGCAGAAATATTTATAGGCTATTTATACATTGTCAGTGGTTTTCAATCTGTGGGTCACCACCCCTTTGGGAGGTCATATATCTAATATCCTGTATATCAGATATTTACAATACAATTCATGATAGTAGAAAATTATAGTTATGAAGTATCAACAAAAATAATTTTATGGTTGGAGTCACCAATAAATGAGGAACTTTATTAACTTGTCACAGCATTAGGTAGATTGAGAACCACTGCAATATAATCTCAATTCTAGGCCATTTTTGTCAACAGAGCCAAACCTTTGACAAACTCAGGCAACTTATTTGTTCTTATGGATATTTAAGAAAAGAGGTGAAGTTTTCAGGCCCAATATCTTTATAGAAAAGCAATTATAGACAGTAAGCCTGTTAGAATGTCCTCAGATAGATTGAATTTTCTTACTACTAAACCCCATGGTAATAAATTAACTACAGATGAAAGTTGTAAGCATTGGAAGAGAGTTTGGCAGTTACCTATATTCTAGAAGCAAAGCAACAGTGGCTACAGAGAAATGTCATCTCCCCTTTCTGTGCTCAGATTTATTTTGCTCTTCTAAGGTGCCTGTTCAAGTATTCACACAATGAAAACTCAATCCCATTCCAGACTGTAGCCTCTCATATATTTGAAAAGTAAACACTAGTGAGGGAGGAAAGTGACTGAATAGTAATAAGGCTCGAAGAAATGAAAACTGATGGATTACTCACTCTGGAAACTGTTCACTTACTTACCACATGGAAGCCTGGGATGTGCACTATCTGGGGATAGGTTTGTAAAAATGTAAGATTTCCCCACCTAGTAAAGAACTGAATCATCTGAATCAATTCATAGTTGCCGAGGACCTTAACTGTGTTAGGTATGTGAAAGCAAGGTGCAGAGATAAATAACAGGTCCTCACTGCTTATCTTTTAGAAAGAATGTTAAGCTGAGTAGTTAATGGTCCTGCTTTTAAAGACCTTGTAGAAGAGACACAGGCTGGTATACAAAGCAATACATAAAAGTTCAGTAATGGAGATGAATGTTATGGAACCTTATAGGAAATGTTAGGCAGCGGGTTTACCTTTACAGAGGAAATGGATACTTAATAATGATGAAAATTTTTCACAACATGAAAAAATGGGCAAGGTATCCAACAACACATTCTCCTTAAGAATGCATCCTAATAATGTGGGGCACATTAAAAGATACTCATCATTATTAATCACCAGTGAAATTAAAGCTGCAATGAAAATTTTATATACTTAGAGTAGCAATTTGGGGTAGAAAGTAAGGAAACGAAAAACTTGTTCATTGTCAGTAGTGTATGTGAGTACATATTATTAACAATTTTTAGCCTCTGGGAAAGATAAATGAGGTTTTCTCTAAAAGTGTAGCCCTGGGAAGTCAACCTCTCCCCAGTAGAAGACCACACATCAAAAAACACTTGGTTTTGAAGATACATATGTAAGTATGTAGGGAGCCCCTCAAAGTACCTAAAACAGAACTGCCATAGCACTTAACTAGTTTAACGCTGGCCTGTTGTCAAAGGAAAATAGTATCAGTGGGCTGAAAAGAAAACTGTATGGAGCATGAGGTCATTGGAGTATCATTACCAGTAGCTTGGGTATGGAAACATCCTGAGTGATATAGAATGACTCTCAATGGAATATTACTTATCCTAGGCCAATTGACAGAAAGAATACTTGATATTCTCAATGTAATGGATACTGAAAAGATTAAGATTTGATAAATAAGATGTGAAGAGACAAATTCTACATAATCTTATTTATTTATATAATAATAATAATTACCACATGTATAATAACAGAGAATATAACAGTGGCTACCAAAGGCTATGGAAGATACAAAAGGAGGTATACTGTTTGGTTAGCACAAATTCTAAATTATAATCACTGGTGGTCTTCATGTACAGAATCATGAACATTAATTGTTAGTGATGTATTATATACTTGGTTTTTATCTATTCCTTAACAGTTTCATAAAATGTGTTTTGATGCATCTCTGCCAACTCTTCATGAATTATTAACCCAACCTTCCCTACCCTTTCAATTTTGTGCCTCTTTGTAAATCTTTCAAGACCAATATTCTGCTGACCAAACTTTCTTAGCTTTATTAATACAATCATTTCACCAAAAGTGGATCAACAAGAAATCACATTGTGTACTTCAACTACATTTTAATTTGTAAATCATAGATCTGCTTTATTGGTTGAAAAAGCTGGAGGAAAATAGCTGTAGTCATTCCTGCTATTAGTCAGCACTAATCACTATTTAGAAGCTAGCACTATCAGTGACAATGATTCATTAGGCAGCTCCCAGATTCATATTTGCAGAATGTTCCAAGGACATTGTGTGTGTATATGTGTGTGTGTGTGTGTGTGTGTGTAAGACTTCTGATAGGTACGTTTTTTGCTCTCTCCTCTGAGATAGACTCTTAATCTGTTGCCCTGTGAAACTCACTCTGTTGCCAATATCTGCTTGTTACTCATGGCAGTCCCGCTGACTTGGGCTCAAGTGCTAGGATTACATATATTTTCTACCATGCTTCACCAAAATGACATGTAAATCAAATATTTTTAAAGAAATAAAATGTATGAATATCTCAACACAGACAAGATGAATAACAATAGAAAATTAATAAAAACAATATATTCAATAATATTAATAGTAATTGTAAATGCTACAATGTTGAAATCTGTTATTAGGCTGGAAAGATACATTTAAGTATGCAGACTACTTGGTTAGGTTGAGAGATTCAACAACCAACTAAATGTGTGACTATGCTTTTGGTACTGTTATAGATTCAAATAAGCCAGTATAAACTGCTGTGTAAATTTACATTGAGTAAGATTCTAGGGAAGGGAGACACAAAATTTATATTTGGTGGCATTTATAGGCATAGGGGAGTGGAGGCCTGGGATGGAATACCTGGGCCAAGAAGTCAAGTAGGCAGGTATAGATAGATGGTGTGCTCACTGTTCTTCAATGATAATTATGACTCTGAATGAGAAAAGGAAAAAAAACCAGAAGGACAAGAAGGAAGTTGCCTTTAAAAGTGCTGGGCAGAATGCTGTCCCTGTTTGTCACTTTCTAGAAAGTATTTTTGGTCTTGCCAGGGACACCTACACTTCTTAAACCTATAAGATACTACAATTATGATTCTATTGCATTTATGAAAATCTCTCAATAGAAACATTTGAGGTTAAGGTCTTAACACCAGAGATGATAAGGTAATCAAGTTAATATGACATTGAGCAAACTGTTGGTTTTTAACTTTAAAAGTTAAAAGAGGGACAAAAATAATATGGCTCAGTATGTGGAGGAAATTGCAGCCAAGCCTGATGACCTGTGTTTGATCCTTAGGACTCAGGACTCAACATGGTAAAAGGAAAGAATTAATTTTTGCAGCTTGTTCTCTGATGTTCATATGTATATCATGGTATGGGCAGGCAGCCACACACACACTCCAATTTGTGAAATTGTTGTGAAAAGAAAAGGATGCATATGAAATATTTAGCCCCACCCAGCAAATTATTAAAGAGAAGAGAAAAATACAGACCAGCTTAAATATAGAGAATTATATCCACATATCTATTATTTCTCCAAAGGGTAAGACAAACTTTAATCTGTCAACTGATCCTCTTGGCAATACTGCTTTCATAGGTAACATAGCTCAATCATACAAAGAATGACATCTACCCCTGTGCTGCTCCCTGCTTCCCAATAGGCTGAAAATTGATATAGACAGTGTTACCTAGTGAAAACAAGCTCTCCCTTGTTGTTCACACATATTGTGTGAGATTTATATTACTTCTGATTATTTGCTATGAACCTGTAGCTCTGATGCTGATGAAGAAAACCAAGGAAATAATGTTTACGTTAGATTCCTGATACAAAAGAAATAGTTCATATTAACACCAAGTTAACATTATTATCACTGTGTAAATGGTAGCTTTGAGAGATATATGATGAGAAGCCATAAATTGGGATGATTATTTTTTATTCTTTTCAACTGTTATTTTAAAATACTATTTTTAAATTTACTTTTTTTTTTTTTTTTTTACAATTTAACACATGTATAATATATATTCAGAACATTATTCTCTCCAATTACTATTTCTTTTTCTCTTCCTCTGTTTCCAAATCTCTTTGAGGTGATTTCTTCTCCTAACTTCATGTCTTGTGTCTTTTTTTCAGCTCACTGCATTTCATTGGTATTGCTCACATGAGCATGGGGGAGACATGATTTGAGCAAGGACAACTTACCAGTTACTCTAACATTGAGGACTGTGAGTTCTCTATCAGCAGCCTCCCAGTTGTTTTTCACAGTGGCTATTCTAGTTTGTATCCCTTTAGAATTTATGATTCTCTTTTGTCCATCTGCTGCTGTAAATGTTGTACATTTACTTCTATTTTCTCAATGAACGCTATTTGACTAGCGTGATAGGGGCTCTCAGTATGGCTTTTATTTGTATTTCTTTGATGGTCACTGGATACGAACAGCTTTTTGTTGTTATTTTTGTTTTTTGTTTTTTAAATCAATCATTTGGGTGATATGTTTTGAGAAAAGGCTCCTATTGCATTGGCCCGTGAATTGATTGGGTTGTCTGATGTCTTAGTGTTTGGTATTTTGAGGCTCTCTTTTATATTATAGATACACAATAAATTAAGAAAACACCAATATCTGTATTAACATTATTTTTCATAGCAACAAGAAAGGATCACACAGCCAAATTCACAGCAATTACCAACTTTCCTACTAACTCAGGACCTATATTTTTCTTTCTTTTTTTTAAGAGGGCTGACATTTTATTAAAGATGTTGGTTCTAACAACTTTTCTCTTTTTTCCCTTTTTTAATTGGTTATAATATTTATTTCAAATTTTATCCCCTTACCCCATTCTCCCCACCACCCAGGAAACCCTTAACCCATCCCCCCTCCTTTTGCTTCTATGAGGGTGTGATTTTCCTGTTTCTATGATGCTGTTTCTGTTAACATAAACTGTCTCCTAAATTTCTAAATCCTTTCCTTTGTGTTATGAGGAAGACCAAGAGGGGATGCCTCAGTTCTACTTAGAACGAGAAACAAAAATACTCAAGGGAGCAAATATGGAAACAAAACATGGGACAGAAACTGAAGGAGGGGCCATCTGGAGACCATTCCACCTGGGTATCCATCCCATGTACAGTCACCTAAGCTAGACACTGATGTGGATGGCTGGAAGTGCATGCTGTCAAGAACATGATATAGCTGTCTCCTTAGAGGTCTGCCAGAGTCTGACACATTCAGAGGACAATGCTCACAGCTAACCACTGATATGGTCAAGGATTTCCCAATGGAGAAGTTAGAGAGAAGACTGAAGGAGCAGAAAGGGTTCGTGACCCCAGGAGGAAAGCAACAATACCAACAAACCAGAGCCCCCCAGGGTCTAAACCTCCAGCCTGGGACCCATGACTCCAGCGGTATATGTAGGGGAGGATGGCCTTGTTGGGCATAGGTGGGAAAGGAGATTCTTGGTCCCATGAAAAACAAACACAGAGTTGGGGGGGATGTGAGGGTGGAGAGGGGATTGTGGGGGTGGGGGGTAGGTGGGAGCACAGCCTCATAGAAGCATGAAGAGGGGGGATGGGATAGGAGGTTTCTGGGGGATGAAGTGAGGTAAGGGGATAAAATCTGAAATGTAAATATAATACCCAATTTTTTTAAAAAAGATGAAAAAAAGAAAAAAGAAAAAAAAGAAAGAAAAAAAGGTGATTTAAGGACCTATATTTCTACAAACAATTTACATATAGGTGGCCAAGGCATTACTCTGTGTTTGTGAGATTTATAGTTCTTTACATAACAACTAGTACAAAGACTGCCAAGACATAGCTATATATGCCTATGAAGTAGCACTAGTGATTATCACCCTCCTCCTTTCAAATCAAAATTCACCATGCCACATCTATTGCTCAGAAAAAGCAAATAATTATACACATTGATAATGAAACATTCTAAGATATATTGTCTCATCTGGGAATGATTAAAAAATAATAAAGTCATATATGTGTGTATGCATTTATTTTGAAAATATAAATATATACTTTGAAATACATATATATATACTTTGAAATACATACATATATATACTTTGAAATATATGTATATATGCATCTTGAAAATATATACATATATATAGAAATATATTCTGCTGTGTCATACAATTGCATTATATATTATCTATAGTTAACAATAGTCAAGAGTAGACTACATTGCAATCTTAGGTTTATTTTCTCACATTTTCCCATCTGCTATCAAGGTATAAGAGCCTCTATATTCTCGGTTCCCCAGAAATACAACATTTAAATTATTTATGGAACTAAGGGTTTTGGCATCTGAGCCATGAGTTTTTGGGGAGTTGGGAAGTTTGAACTAACTTACTTTCTTTCTTTCTTTCTTTCTTTCTTTCTTTCTTTCTTTCTTTCTTTCTTTCTTTTTTTCTTTCTTTCTTTCTTTTCTTCTTTCTTTCTCTCTCTCTCTCTCTCTCTCTCTCTCTCTCTCTCTCTCTCTCTCTCTGTCTCTCCCTCCCTCCCTCCCTCCTTTTCCCCTCTCTCATTCTCTTTCTCTATTTTCTTCTACCCTTCCTTTCTCCCTCTCCTCATCATCCTAGCTTCTGCCTCTGTTGCTTCTTATGTACTTAAAAAACAAGAAATAAAATACATAACAAGTGTTAGACCACTCATAGTTAAGTGCAAGATAAATAAATTCCCACTCTAATTGAGCAGATCCACCTATATCTGGCTGCTAAATCCTGAAATAATAAGCAACCCAAAGTTTAACATCTCAGACCTGGGTGTTTTACTGGTCTAGCCCTCAGAATTTGAGCAATCATAGGCCTGGATGAGAGCTATGAAAGAACTTCTGTTTGTAGAACTGTGACTCCTACCTGGGTAGAGATAAATGATCTCAGGTAGGGGGTATGTAACAGTAGAAACTCAAATCAGTAGTAGTAGTAAAACAGTGTATGGTTATCAAGAGCTTGAAACTATGTGTTATATGGGTGGGTGTGGGCTTCATTGTGAGTTTTGAAATGGACTATGTGGTATTGGTTATAAAATTCAGAAAGTATAAAACCCCTTGTGCTGTAGTTTTATGTGAAAATATGGCATATAAATTATACTTTAATAGGATATTAATAATACAGTATAAAGTATATACTCAGTTGTTGAGAGTATATGTATTTCATAACACTGAATAAAAAGATCATAAAATTTTCTAAAACAGTACAGTAAAGAATTTTCTGAGTTAAAAGGACCCGGGTGATGGTAGCAATTTCTCAAAGGCTGATGTATGCTTGAAAAAATATATAATCCTACTTTACAGTGAGGCACATCTACATTTTTTCACCATTTATGATTTTCTGTGTGAAACACAATCTAAAACAAAAGCAATAAACCCATTAATCTCTGAATAAGTGTTTTCAGATATTTTACCATAGACTAGTCTTTACCATAGACTTTAACAATGCATTTTTATATCTTTGGTATTGCTACAAGTAATTTCTTCTCTCTATAAGTCTATAAAACTAAAGCAAACTTTTAATGCAATTGTGCACCTCAAACTGTAGTGTGTAGCAGGACTTATAAAGGGAAACTATCAATATTAAATGTTTGTCATAATCTGTAAAAAAAAAAAAGGTTCAGTCAACTTTTGTCTCACTGGCATTAACAAATTTAGTTTCTTATACCTATACTTTCCCTCAGAGAAATGACTTTCAGTGAGTTATGAAATGAAAATATAACAATAAGAGATAATGCAGCATTTTCAAGTACATCTTGAGAAAATGCATGCTCTTCCTTTCACCTCTGCTGTGTGGTCGGTGATTATTCTATCACTGGGCACTAATCAGATCCATTTGTTCAACACTGTCAGCTGGGGTCAACGTATGTCAACCAGCTGAGAGAGGTAATCATGCTCCAACCAGGTAGTGGGAAGTTAATGTATAGCTATTATTTTTCATAAACCATTTAAACAAAGACAGAAGTTCTTAGAGAGGTATAAAGTCATAGAGTTCAGTTCCAAATTATATATTTTAAATTAAGGACTATCCCTTGCATTTGAAATTATCAGAAATTATTTGCATCACCTTGAAGTCAGATAAAAAATATACCAGCAGCTTCCAAGAACACTAAACAAGAATTTGGAAGATGGAAGCAGTATCTTGCAAGATGATATTTTAGTGGTTGATGTGGCTAAGAGATATTTGCCCTAAGAACAATGGCCTGGGAATCTGTGCCTCAGAAATTGTCTATAATCAGATAATAATTTAGGATTTTCCCCCCCCCACATAATTCTTAAAGTTTATGTTTCTGACTGCATGCTTTGACTTGCCTGTTTCATCCTGAGGTTGACCTTAATATGAGCTTTTAGTTCCTCACATAGCATTCACATGCCAACTGACTTAGAAATATCTTTCATTTGTGATTGGGGAAATGACTAAGCAAGCAAAGCATTTGAAGTGCAAGTCAAGTATGAGAACCTATGTTCAGAACCTGTGCAATTGTGGTAAATTGTGTATGTGTGTGTCTGTGTGTTTGTGTTCTGCCATGATGACAAATAATCTCCTCCTACTTTTTATTTATAGATAGAAATGTTTATAGAATACCTGTGTGGTCTGTCAGATTCTACACATTGCCACAAATCTGATCCTTGGAAGTCAAGTTTTCTTCATGTATAAGAAGTCAATCATGTATCACATGTAAAGTCTGAGGCAGATGACGAAAACATAATAATAAGCAGTGCTTCTCTTCTAATATTGCCTGGACTACATGTTGTCATGAACTATTGGCCGAAGCAAGTCATGTAGCCAAGCATAAGACCAACATCTTTTTTTTTTTTTAAGACCAACATCTGTACAAGAGTCACTACATAGGACATGCCTGTAGCCATAATTCTCTCAAATGAAGGAACAAAGATTTAATCATCATGTAACATAACACTGAGCACATAATGAGTTAGCCATGTGGATGCTGGAAACAGAATTCATATCCTACCTCTGAACCATCTCTCCAGCCAGGCAAATTAACATTCTCAAAGACATACACAGCTTAGATGATTTTTCTATGTGTTCTTTAACAAATATTTTTATTCCTTTAAAGTTGTCTGCTTTTAACATCTAATTCAGTCTTAAGAAATTTGATGAAAAACTATTAGTTTATATTTTTAATGCTTATATTTCAATATTTATTACAAATATTTGTATAATTAAAACATTGAATAAATGTATTTGTCCCAAACCTAAAGGTACTTGGAACTTTGTGAAGGCTAATTTATACTTTTAAAGAGTTATTTTATTTTTACTCATGTTGTGTATCTCTGTGTGTATTTGTGCACATGTGTGCAAGTATCTGTGAAGGCCAAATTGGAGCTGGAGTTACAGACAACAATGACCTACTAGACATGGGTACCGGGAACCAAATTTATTCCTTAGCAAGTCAACAAGCAAGCGTTCCTAACCACTATGCCATCTCTCCAGCCTTCAAGTGATGTTACTTACAGAAACAGGGAATGAAAAGAATCTGAAAACTTGTTTGTCTCCTTTAGTAGTGAAGGAGAGAGTCTGAACGAAAGTACTATGTTCTGTGAATGAGTGCTATAAATAAAATTTAAAGAAAACCCTGAATATTTCACATTTTTGTGGAAATTATTTTGATATAATCAAAGAGTTAGCACACTCAATTTATATTTGCTGTTTCCCCCTGGGGCAGGCTCACAGCTTGCACTTGAAGTTGTAAGTATAAGCTCTAAAGTGTATATCTCTGAGTTCAGCATGGCAGAGTAGATGAATGGATTCCATTACTGTCTTTGGAGGAAATGGTGTTAAATCCTCTTTTCATTTGCCTCAGAAATGAAGCCCTAAGCAAGTTTTGCAAATGGCAAGAGTAATAACATTTCAGCTATGAACCCAGGACTCCTAATGTTAATGTTCTCATTCATTATAGCAACCCTTTCTCCATCCGAAGTCATTTTCTAAATGGTTTCTAGGCCAAGCTGCTTAGCATAAAAAAAAAATCTAGATTTTGGTTACTTTTATTACTTCCTCTTTTTATTATTCTTATGCCATAACAATCGTGGAATATTTGCCTATGTAATTTTTTCAAAGTTTATGAGGATCTTCCTGTTTAATTATGATCAAACATTTATATTTAATGCTGAAGTGTCGGTGTCCCACAGCTGAGAAAATTCACAGCTGAGTATTCTGTAACAACAACAACAAAAAAAAATAGGGTTACATTTAATAGCTCCAGAAACAAAGATAAATGAACATTGACCTACAAGTGTTTCATTTTCTTATGTATTACCAGTATAGTGTACATCCATATTGTAACGTAAAAATTGAAAGCGGATAAAAATGGTCTTGTGAGGTGGCCCAGACCCTGGCGACCTGAATTAGATCTCCAGGACACTTGTAGAAGGAGAAACCTGACTCCCATAAGTTGTCCACCACCCTCCTCATGGCCTCTGTGTTCATGTGAACATGAACACATACATAGCAATAAATCAATATAATAATTTTTAATGTGTAAAGGAATAAAGAGAAAAAAAAAAGCTGACAGCCTTCTTTAACCCAGCTAAGCTTCAACCAATGGACAAACAGAAAGTCTGCACTCACTTTCCCCTTCTCCTCAGGTTCTTGCAACCTTAAAGAGAACCAATATTTTTAATAGATACTAATTAAGAAGACAATTACAAGCAGACAAGTAATTTATGATAGGCTATACTCCTTCTACCTGTCTGTATCTTTATCTTCTTGTCCCAGTTAAATACCTATTTTCTTGTTAGATTTTTATTTCTGATTTCCTTTATTATACTTTTCCATTTAACTAATTTTTATTCTTAAGAATTTCATACATGTGTACTGCATTCTTATGCTAAGGCAGCCACTTTGCTACAACAGTTTGCCATGATGGCTAAAGAAGACCAAGGGAAACTCAGATTCTTATTTCAAATGTTCTGATTTCTATGTCTTCCAAAGCCAATTGAACAGAAACAAGTGTCTCGGGTTACATATGATTTCTCTTCTATTTTTCTTTACATTTGTAACACTTAGTATGTATATATGTACATATTTGTGTGGGAGTGGGTTGCACATGCTGTATAAATGTCAGCAGAAGCCAGAGGAGGATTCGGGTGCTCTGGAGATAAAGTTAGGGACATTCGTGAGATGCCTGATTAGGATGCTGGCAACTGGATCACAATCCTCTGAAAGAGCAATAAGTGTTCTTACCACTGACCTATTTCTTTGGCTCCTCTCATAACATATTAACAAGTAGAGCAAAAGAAGCAATTGGACATCAGGAAATCTGAGAAAGTTGCCCAGAAGCTGTATAGAGAAAAGTAGGTCGACAGTGATTCTTATCTAAATTCTGAAGATACTTGTCCCACTTTGCCCATTCAGCCATTAGCACCCAGTAACAATCCCTGATTTTCTTTACTTTGAGAAATCTAACCTGGGCTTTTATTGTTGCTATTTCCCTTTGCTACAGGTGTTACTCCTTCATGCTCAATAGCTATTTCAATTAAACTGTCAGGATACATTTCACACTCCCCCCCAAACCTGGCATGTTGAAAGCCAGCATAGACAGGCCTTTTGTTAGAAGTTCAGAGAACTCGCAATGGACATAGAAATACTTTCTTCCACACATGATTTTGATCCGGAAATGAACAGCACTGGAAAAATCATTGGCTGTTCAAAGGAAAAATCAAAGATTTGGTGAATTTTATGTAGATTCGTAACTGGGTTTCCATAGGTGCTGAATGTAAAAGGCCGGAAATTTTGCCTTGCAAGCTCTTCAAGGGATGAGTTATTAGTGTCCTCTTGAAAGGGCCCCCAGTCATCACTTTCTGAGGCATTTAATGGCTGTACTAGATCTAAATCATAGCTTGCATGAGCAGGGATACTTGCTAGCTATATTAAGACCCGAGTCAGCAGTGTTCACAGCTGAGCAAGATCAGTTTATTTGGTGGCTCCCACCCAACTGGAAAACAGTGTGGCTCTCACTGTGATGATGATAAACCATCTCTCTTTGGCCTGATAGAGAAGCATTGTCCTTGCATTGCTTCGAGATTTAAATGAACTCCGGAGGAATGTGATTCATACTGCAAAGTAAAATGTTCTTGTAATTATTTTCAAAAGGATTATGCAATTTTCAGATAAAGGCAATTGGTAGATAAAGCAGCTTATGAGCTGAAGTTACTTTAAATACTCCCATTTGTATTTAAAGTACAAACCCCTGATTGGTAGATTTGAATTTTATTGCTCAGCGAGAGTGGGACTGAAGCAGATTAAAATCAAAATTGCCTTAAATGATTTTACTATCCTTAATAGCTATACTTATATGACCTAACATTGTTTTGACTATCAGATAAACTTAGCTAACCACTGACTTCCAACAACCAAAACTAGAAATATCATCAAATAACATGGAATATCCATGCCAGATATTTCTCCGCTTGCCTACCTGATAAGCGTTTTGTTTGATAATTACATTGATTATGTATCTTCTCTGATTTCAAACATTCATATAAAACACTCCATTATGAAACATGCCATTGATGGTAAAAGGTTCTGTTTCTGTAGTTTGGGCTCAAGAGAGACCATAATATGGATTGGCCTTTTCATAAGAGATTTATTATAAGAGAGATTAACACTACAGACAGACAGGCAGAAAGCAACACATAGGAACTCTGAGGAGAGATGAGGCCTAAGTGTCAGAGTGGGTGTTAGTTCTTACGGGTTTCATGAGAAATTGGTGGCAGTGAGATTGAACATTTCTTTTATTAACCTATGTTTGTGTGTGTTTAGGGACAACTAATGTGTGCTCAGAAGAATGGCAGGTAATCAATTAAGGTGCCCCATGGTGGTCACTGCTGAAGGTCTTCAAATCAGTGAAATTAGGTATCTAGAAAAATAGGTTACTTTACTTCTAGATTCCAAATGTGTAGTTTATTAAATTGCCACTGTCCACTTAAAGGGAGGAGTTTCACAATGTGACCTGTGATGTCAAATAAGAAACCTGTGACCTTGTGCTGTGATCAGTAATATTTAGGGCAGAGTCAACTACCTCTCAGAACATATTCTTCCCTTGAGAATGAGAGTTGTGTTTGGTAGTCACAAACCCAAGCACTTAGTCTAAAGTTAAAAACAGTTGTAGATATTATAGAGTCACTTCTCCAGGCAACATAATATTAGAGTAGAAGAACTTCTATGGAGGTCACAGATTCAGAATAGAAGGTGATTGAAATCTTTATATTATGCTACTAAGGCCTAGCATTTGCTGTTCAGACACAGCAGTGCAAAAGCAAAACAGAAGAAATAGAAATTCAGATAAAAAAATACATCCTATTGCTAATTTTTAAAGATTTTCTTTTAGAAGTACCTGTGTAACTAGAAATTATTTGAAACATTTTATAAAAAAAAACAGAGCAAACTTTAGAAACAATCACAATAAAATCTTCAGGAACAATGGTTCCTGCTAAAAGATCCATATTTTATTAACTATTATTTAGTCATCATCTGCTTTTTAATTACTTTATTAATTGTGATATATGCATATAGTTCATAAAATATATAATATAGTGAGTAAATAATCATATACATGATAATTATGCCATCAAGTGTTATTTAGGGTCAAGATAGATGCTGCTGCTTTCTATAAATATTTTTTATATTTCTAAAAATCATAAAATATATTTTTGAATATAGTGATGATTTTGTTATCCTAGGAGATGTATTATTTTTCAAATATAATGGAAATATAACATAAATGAGTATTCTAGAGACACAGACAAACTAATGTAAGAGAAGTAGGTGAGTTACAAAAAAAGAAAGATGCATTTGATCACGAATTTGGTTGAATGGCACTGTGTTCCAAATATAAGACTTAAAAATATTTTTAATAAGAAAAAAATCTTATCATTCCATGGCACTTGATTGAGTATGGGAAAATATTTAAAAGTAAATTATGTAAGATTTGAATTATCTTTCGATCTATTATGATATCATTGCATATAGAAAAAAAAAGCTTTTTTCTAAATATCATGGACTGGCGTAGACAGCATCTCCTAAATTAAGTCTATCACTTGCTGAGATAAATGGATATCTTCAGTATACAAACTACGTGTGAAAAAATGTCAAGGCAAGTACAATGGGAAATCTACAATTGTTCTTTTGTGTTACATTTCTCAAAGCCCTCTTTATCGGATATGAATGCTTCTCATTGAATATCACTTACGTCCTACAATATAGATTATATTACCTTTCATCTAAAATTAAAATTCCTCAGTCCATAAAATTAAAAACATGAGGAATTTCACACTTTTTTTTTAAGATGACACATTTGATTTCAAATGTGGCAATTTTCTCATTACTTAAATGAATAAAAACATTCTTTACTGCCTGCTCGAATTATATGAGACATTTTTTCCAAAATGACACATATGAGCAGCACTTTCTAAATCTATAAAAATCTGTTAAAAGTAAAACTCACTTTCACTTTGGGGAGGAAATAGTTTAATACTTATTTCAATGGCTTAAATTAATTATAATGATAACTAGGCTTTGATAATTATATAATAAGCTTATTCTGGCCTCTTAAATTAACAGTTTTAAAATCTGAGGAAATTATTTTATGAAATATAACAAATTCATGACCCAAGTTAACAATAAATAAATCTATGCTGATATATAGATTAAGAAGTTTGATGAAGATTTTCTTACTCTTCCAAAAACTGAAACTGGTCCATGGTCTGTACTGTCCCATTGACATAACGTAATTTTAGAGTGTTAGCTCCATTTGTACGTGTCTAGTCCAATATCATTCTTATAAGTGTGCTTTATGAATAGACTCCTTTATGTTTTCTTGGCAAATCTCAACCTCTAGGGTGGCAATTCTTGAACTGGAGTTACCTAAACCCATAAGAAACACCGTGTAGACGAAAGCACAGACCAGTTTTAGCTTTGGGAAGAGGTAGAAAGTCTTCATCGAACTTTATAATTCATATCTTTTAGACAATGGGCTAAAACCTGTATGTCTTTATGATGTAAAGACATGGGTGATTTTTAAATCCACCCAAGTTAGCAGTGAAGAGTGACCATTTTAGATGTACAATCATTAAATCCAGTTGGTCTATTTCTGGGAATCCAAATGAGAGACAAAAAGATGGTTACCAGGGAGAAAAGTATTTCAAATTTTCAGGGACCATAGTAGTTTCTACAAGAGCTGCTCCAGTAAAATCCTTTTCCTTATTTCCATTCTCCACCTACCCTCCTTCCTCATTGTCTCCATTTGCCTTCTATAGGTCTATGAAATTAAGGAGGAGGCAACCTGAAAGGTGATATCAACCACTCACCTGAGCCCAGAATGATACATTCACCCTCAGAATCTACAGTTAGTAAACAAATATTAGTGTGGACTATCATATTATGAGGTGGGAGAGAGGTAGCCATTCTTGGCTGTCCAAAGCAGAGAAGTTAGTTGACTTTGGTTAACATATTCTGGAACTCTAGGTCTGAGGTGATGGACAGCTCTCTCACTGAGGGTGTTACTATGGTTTTTGCCTCTCCCTTTCTTTCCTCTCTAACTCTTCTGTTCAGATGCAGAGGTCATGGTTGAATTGTGGCTTTAGGGCAGGGTCTTAAAAAGCCCAAGAAATGACAGGACAGTTTCTTATCACACCAAACCCTGAGAAGGTTGGTTGATACCTTAGAGTAAGTGCTAGAAGGTAATCCAGAAATTCAGGACATATGAAACCCAATTTGGACTCAGCAGAAATCAGACTTTTAGCACAACTATTTTAGTATGGGTAACCTGAAATCTCAAAGTCTCATTCCATAGGGTCACACATATGAAATCCAATGAAATATGTGTTCTTGGTTCAAAGGAGATTTGCAGGGATGTTGACCATTTGACCATTAGTTTTACGTCCTTCCCTGAGATACTTGTCTGTGTTGCCTGTGTTGGTTATGTTTTCTTTTTTGAGACACTATCTGACATAGCTAAAGCTGACTTCAAACTCACAGTATAATCAAGGATAAACTTCAATTTTTATCCCTTCTGTTTTTATTACCCAAGTGCTGAGATAAATGGAGTAAGCCACTATCCCTTACACAAAAGGTATTTTAACACAGAATTAGCCCAGATATGATGGACTTTTTCTTTATAGCTTTAATTTGGAAAAAGAGGCATAAAAGTATATATGCATGAAGATGGGTTAGAATTTCCACATTTTTGTACACTAATAGAAAGCCATCCTGGCAAGTATTTAGTATAGATAGTGAAGGAGAGCTGAGCCAAGCACACCTCCAGTGTGAGGCATTGTTCAATGGCTCCACACATTGTTAATCAAAGAGAACTTAGTCTGGTTCTAAGCAATGCTCCCATGCAAATGAACATCAAAGCTTTTTTTCTTCATTTTTTTTTTACATACAGAAAGAGTGTCATGAAGGCACTTTTCATCCTCCTCAAAAAAAAAAAGGATACTATGGAAATGATGGATGAGAAAGGAGGAATGGAAGCCTCATTACATTTGGACAAAGAGGGGGCATTTCCAAAGGCTCGACAGCTGTACCTGGATCCAACAAAGAAATCATACCACATAGTAAAACTAAGAAAGAGACTGGGGATTCTGTTTAGTTAGTTATATTTTCCCAAGGCCCATAATTAAAAGTCAGCTTCATAGCCATTTGAGATTCCTCTGTTATAAATTCTGTTTGGCTCTGTACCCCATTTTTAATTGGGTTATTTTGTTTTTAGAGTTCTTTATATATTTTGGACATTAGCCCCCTTTCAGATGTGGGGTTAGTGAAGATTTTTTTTTTCAGATTCTGTAGGTTGCTAATTTTTCCTACTGACTGTGTCTTTTGTCTTGCAAAAACTGTTCATGAGATCCCATTCCTTAATTATTGATCTTAGAGCCTGATCTCCTGTGTCAATGGGTTTGAGAATCTTTCCCAATTTCTTTTCTATTTGATTAAGTGTATCTGGTTTTATGTTGAGGTCCTTGGTCCACTTGGACTAGAGCTTTGTGTCATTTTTCTACATACAGACCACCAATTAGACAAGCACTATTTATTGAAGATACTTTCTTTTTTCCACTGTATGGTTTTGATTTCCTTGTCAAAGATCAAGTGGCCATAGGTGTGTAGGTTTATTTCTGGGTCTTCAATTTTATTCTCATAGGTTAAAGGGAATTAATTCCATTTTAGGATTAACTAAATACCACTTCCAACTTGTGTGAAGGGATACCTACCTGTAAAGTGCAAGATTACATATAGATGGAGATGTTGGCTTTGGGAAAGTTGGGCTTGCTGAGAAACGTGATATTCCAGCCCTACTGGATTACAGGATTGTGCTTTACCTTACAATCAAACCATTCCAGTTTTGCCTGCAAGGCCCATGTGGTTATTGTGTTGACACCCACCCTACTCCTGGACTTTGATGTTCTTTCTGCAGTTCTGGGTACCTCAAATCCAGACACTCTGCACCTGCTGCTCATCTCTGCCTTTAAACACAAGTTCTCTTTGTATTTCTGATGGCACAAAATAAAACACAATATCCCTAGAAAATTCTGAAGTAGAAAAATCACATCATGCCCTGTATAAACACAAGAATGGTACTATTCTGCTTCTCTTGGTAAGTGATTTTAACACAAATTCATAATAAAACCTGTTGGTACCACACATATTACTTCTGTAATATTTCTGAGTCTTCTGGCATACACACAAAAAAAATCAATATGCAAATCAGCAGAAATGTAATTTTTTAAATATTTTTTATAATGAACTTCTAAAACTTTCTGTTGAAACTTACAGGCATTTTCTGTTAGCATAACCCATGCTTATGGTAACCCTGAATATCAGAGATTGGGGCATTGTGGCCATAGGTTCAGAGATGTGAGACTATGCTTACCCTTAAGGCTCTCCTCCTTATTTTCTCTGAATGCTCTTGGTCTAATAAAACCTCTGCTGTGGCTGAGGTAAAAATCCAGTATTTGCTTACACTGATCAGATCCAAGCAGTTCTTAGTTGATCCTGAGAGTTTCATTTGGATCACCTCTCTGAGGGCTTCACCTAGAGAAATGTACAACTCAGCCTCCAGCAAATAATTGCTGCTTCACCCTAGGGAGGCACTAACTTGGTTTTCCTGGCACCTTCCCTCTCACACTGTAGCCCTGTCTTGAGTTCTGACCTTTATTCCCCACTGATTGAACTCAACAAGATATCAATATTTGGTTTACAGAGTTTTTGAGACCTAAGCTTGTTAAATTTTAATGTCTAAAAGCATCTATGTCTATTTTAGGCAATATACATTTGTCTGGTTGATAACACAATATTAGCAGGAATTATTGGTTTTTGAATAGTGGAGAAAGAAAGAAATTCATTGGAAAACTTCTCTCCTCAAACTATTGAAAAATTGACCATTGCTTATTAGGTTAAATTCTATCATACATGCTAAGTCTTAGTAATAGGAGAAATACCCAGCCTTTAACTTATGGACCCTGACCATTAGAGCATAATGTTAATGACTTAGTATGACTGGTGTCTACATTTAAAGCCTAACTCTTCATAACCCATTGTACTTCACCCCAAATGACTGAGAAGATACTAAAATGCTCACTTCTCTGTGTAGGTATGGACTTCACATGGACAGCATACAAGACAAGACTAAACAATTCCCTTTAAGTGTTATGAAGGAAGTTACATTCTCTGAGAATCCATCTACCATCTCTTTATCGTTATTTTGGGTGCATTTTTTAAAGAAAAAAGTTTCCTTTTTATTTTATTTCTTTAAATTGTTTTATTTATTTACATTTCAAATATTGCCTCCCTTCCTGATCCTCCCTCCAAGAGGTCTTCTCTCCCTCCCCCCTCACCTTTGCCTCTGAGATGTATCTTGTTTCTCTGTATTTTTTTACTCTGGTCAATTCTGTCAATCTCACATTTTTGGCTTATAAACTTTTGTGAGGAATATGACTGACTTTCCACATCCTTCTTTTCCTTTCCTCTCTCTCCCCCACCCTCATCTACTTCTCCCTCCTCTCATTTAATTTGTATATTGTAGATATGTGTGAGCTCTTAAAGAAACCTAAAACAAATAACTAGTTAAGGTGCCTATTAACCACATAAAAGTGTATGCTGGCCACTAGTTTTTCTTATCACCAATACCTGTTAAAGGGTCCTGGCTCATCATACATTAGTATATATTATAAAAATATTATATTTTATATGTTATTTGTATAACAGTTATATATAGCATATAATTATTATAATTATATTATTTAATTATATAATAATATATAAGTATATACTTACAACTATTAAATTTACATGAAACAAAGCTGTTCATGTACTCACTTTTTATAAGAAAAGGTATGAATTATCAAAACTTCATTTTTTAATCTAAGATTAAATATCTTTAATTATATATATTTTAAATTTAGTAGCATTTATATTATGCTTGTTAGGAACTTTTAAGACATTTGAAACTTTATCCTTTGATAACTTGTATAACATGATATTTTGTGACCACAAGCTAATTCTATTAATTTTGTTTCCTTGTCTTTAATGTGCATGAAATAAGGTTGATATTTCAGAAGACATTTGTTCCACATCTTTCCATAATTCATAAATAATATACACTAGCCCATTGTGTAAATACAATATATAAAGCTAGTTATTAATATTATATACATTAAATGACACTGGCATTAAATCTTTATATGTCCTAGAGTGAAACTTCAAATAGAGCATAGGAAAATGTGGGTTATGATTTCACCTTTAATATATACACAATACATTTAACTGCATTAAGTTTATGCATTCTCTGAGTCAAGTCAAACTTTCCCTTTGGAATAATCCTAAAATCATAATCATAAATCTTTTTCTGCTAAAATCTGGCATCTGATCTTCCCAAGGGGACAGCTTCAAAGGATCTTCTAGTTATTTAATCAATATGTGTTAAGTGCTTATCACCAGTCAATTATAGGAAACATAAATTAGCAATATCAATATAGATGTTGCTCAAATAAGAGCTTCACAGACTAAGGAAACACGTTACATGTTGGGGGTACCTTCTACATAAACGTCATTAATAGAAATGTATAAAATGTGACTGTATTCTAAACCATAATTAGTTGTGGAAATAGATGAAGAATATTATTCATGGGCATGTACATGTACAAATTTTTTATGAAGAAAGATTAGGACAGAAAAAATGGCAAACTATTTCAACTTTTCTCTGTGGATTTCATTTAACTATTTTGTTTACAAGGATTCTTGATTTGAGGTTTTGAGAGAGAGAGAGAGAGAGAGAGAGAGAGAGAGAGAGAGAGAGAGAGAGTGTATACTTGTCTGTCTGTGTTTCTGTGTGTCATACATGTGTGAGTGCCCATAGCAATAACGAGTAGGGTGTCGGATAGTCTAGTGGTTCTTACATGCAGAGTTGGATTCTGGGATCTGAACTCTCAACCCCTCTGGAAGTACTCTTAATCCCTGCCAGAGCCATATCTCCAGGCTCTGGAGATATCATATCTTTCTTTATGAAGCTAAAGGTAGAATTTTAAGTACTATTTGAATAGTGCCCAGTGTTTGTATTCTTTCTGTATTCAGATCCATCTGTGCATTCCTTGTGTTGGAAGGAACTTCCCCTTCCAACACAAAGTGGGGGTTTTAAATCACTTAGGACACAAGGAGAAAGCATCATCATGTATCAGTCATATAGCTCTTCACATAAGCCCTTCATACATTTTTTTATGCCGCTTCATATTACATTTTTTGAAGTTTTCATTCTTGGAAACTCACTTTGTAGTTCTGACTATACTGAACTTAAAATGTAGATGAAGATACACTCACAGAGATCCACCCCCATGAGGAGCAGGATTAAAGGTGTTTGTCTCCATGCTATGCAGTTTTACCACAGGTTTATGGCAGTTCATGTTCTATACTGTTTTGATATCCCTATATATTCTGTCTGAACTTTCAATTTCCATGTTCATTTTCCCTTTGGCCTCAAGGAGACTTTGTGCATAAATATTACACTCACATTCTTTTATACTGCTGATATGACTGTTTACATGGATTTCAACACTATCCATTTCTTCCAAATGCATCTGTCTGTATAAATTAAATTAATAAGTATTTTATAAAACTGTAGCCATGAAGGTTGTGTTGAACAAACAAACAAGAATAAAGATGTGTAGCTATTTAAAAGAAAAATATATGGTCACAGATTCTTGAATGTAGTGGCTGGTGTTAGTTTTCAACTTAAAATTAACATCATAGACAGTTTAGAAATTTTCAGAAATTATAAAATACAAAATGTATAGCCACACATGTGAAGTAAGTATCTTGTGGATTTATTATATTTTTTTGAGAATACCTTTTTATGTGATCACAACTACTTTTGATGTTTATTTTGTTCTTTTTTTTAGGATTTTTTTTCCAAATGAACACAGTTCTGAAAACCTCTTTCCAATGCTGATTTTTCAGCTTTATGAAATGCAGTAAAGACTGCAGTCTAGTCACAAGATAATCACATATGGGGATCCACTTCACTGAGCCATTATTCCACATCAGATAATATTGAAAATATTTTAGGCCATCCCCAGTCAATAGAAAATGAATTTTTGCTTGTTTCTGCTGAACTGTTTTTTTTTTTTTTAATGGTCAGCTTTATCCTTGAAATTTTTTTTTCAGGAAATTAACCCTATTTTTTAAACTGTTAATTAAGTAGAGAGACAAAACATGAAAGGCACGTGAGACTGTAGAAGAAACAGAATGAGAGAAAGCAGCTGCTATCTACACTATGCTCAAATACCACAATCCTGCCCCATTAGATTCAACCACACACCAGGAAATCAATTCGCCTCACAGTATAATTCCCAATGTGAAACAGTTTAAAGTGTTTAACACATAAGCCTTTTTAAAGTTCTAAAATAAACCACTAAATTGATTTTTAAAATACTAAATTCTAAAATTTCTTAATGGTACACTGTAGCCAGAAAAAAAGCAAAAACGTTAAATTTTTACTTTTCCAAAAATATTTCTGTATTGATGTTGCAGTTGAGAGCTTTCTTTTTTATTAGGAAAATGACATTCCTCCCCATAATATAAAGCAGAGAAAGGATACAAGCTCTGCTATTTAACCAAGCTCAAATACTCCATACCCATATCTGGCTCTTTCTAACTTTCTAGGGGATTGTGTCAATTATTCTTTAATTAGAAAAACACACTGATTTCCTCTGTGAAGAAATGAGCAAGTAAATAGTTCTTTTAAAAAATATAAAGCTTTGAAAGAATTAAAGGGATAAAATAAGTAAAATATCATTCATCAACATTTTCTAATGACAAAGCAAAAAAATTTATAACTTAAAAAAAATAAAACTTGGCATTCAATACTCTCCTGGCATACACAGGGTCTCAGGCTCAATTCCTAATACCCAAAGTCAAATAATGTAAAGGTTTTGGATCCATAATAAGTGTTCAGAATCCTGAGTGGTTTTATGACATTGTTATATGTGTAGATATGGTGTTTGCTCATATTTACGTTCTTCACATTTCACTAGGTGGCCCTACCCTCTTGCTGGTCATCTTTCCAAGAAGAATTTAAATACAAACAAGATATGCAATATCCAGTTTTCTAAGTCTGTTTTATTTAATATTGTGTTTAACAGGATGAGATTTCTTCCCCAGAGACATCAAAGTTGATTTTGTACATTGGCCATTTTTGAATGGCATCCTGGTAAACATGGACAAGCGGTGTCTCTATGGCATGTTGACTTGAACTCTTTCAGGTATGTACCTAGCGAGTGTTTTCTGATTAGTACCTTACTTCTCTTTTTAGTTATTTGAGGACTTTCTTTACTCATCTCCAAACGTGTAAATGTTGTCTTTTCACATATTTTTTGTTAACATTTATAAATGTTTGTCTTCCTGTAGAGATGGCTCAGTGGTTAAGAGTACTGGCTGCTCTTTCTGAGGATACAGGTTCAATTCTCAGAACCCACACAGCAGCTCACAACTTTCTGTAACTCCAGTTCTAGGGGGTTCTACACCCCCATACCAATACACATAAATAAATTAAATAAAAATTAAGTAAATAAATGTTTGTCTTTTTAGTCATAGTCATTCTGAGTGGGATGAACAAAATATCAGAGTGGTTTTGATTTATAATTCCTTAATTTCACGCTTAACTCCTCCATTGGGAACACCTTGATCAGTTCAATTGTTAGCTGTGAGCATCTGCCTCTGATATGTCAAGCTCTGGCAGACCTCTAAGGAAACAGCTATATCAGGCTCCTGTCAGCATGCACTTCTTGACATCCACATCAGCATCTACTCTTGGTGACTGCACATGGGATGGATACCTAGGTGGAATGGTCTCCAGATGGCCCTTCCTTCAGTTTCTGTCCCACACTTTGTCTCCATATTTGCTCCCTTGAGTATTTTGTTACTTCTTCTAAGAAGGACCGCAGGACCCCCACTTGGTCTTCCTTCTTCATGAGCTTCATGTGGTCTGTGAGTTGACCACTTCCCAGAAGATGCTCTAACATATAACAAGGACAAAGGCTCCACTATGTTCATAGCAGCTTTATTTATAATAGCCAGAAGCTAGAAAGAACCCAGATGTCCTTCAACAGAGGAATGGATACAAAAAATGTGGTACATTTACACAATAAAGTATTACTCAGCTATTAAAAACAATGAATTTGAGAAATTCTTAGGTAAATGGATGGAACTAGGAAATATCATCCTGAGTGAGGTAACCCAATCACAAAAGAACACACATGGTATTCACTCACTGATAATTGGATATTAGCCCAGAAGCTTGAAATACCCAAGATTCTCTTGGCTTCTGACTGAATTGCTCTATTTAACTTCAAACAACCTGGCAATCTGTTCTAATCTTCTAATCTTCTGTCTCATTCTCATTCTCTGGCTTTGTCTGTCTTCACCTGCAACCTGTGTCTGTAAAATTGTCCTAGTGTCCTAGTAAAACTCTCTCTCTCTCTCTCTCTCTCTCTCTCTCTCTCTCTCTCTCTCTCTCTCTCTCCCTCACTCTCCTTCTCTCCCTCCCCACTGCTCTCGTAACTTTCCTCTTTCTCTTGTCTTTTCTTGCAAAAGATGGGCATACCCTATCTTTGATTCATTTGTCATATCTTTCTCTGATTGGTTACTTTGATATTAAACGTGTGTGCTAAAGGTCTGTATTCCAGCCAGAGTGATTTAAAGGTGTGTTGAATGTCTGCCTTCCAGTCTGATCACATAGACATAGGTCTTTATAAGTGGTTCCTTGCCAGAACAGCCGTGTTCCTGGATTAAAATTTTTCTAGATAATCTATTATTCCTTGAGTAATTGGAGATTTTTTCAGAATTATTGCTATTTATATCTTAAAATATTTTTCTATTTGACTCTACTAGTTTCAAAGCTCAGTGTCTCCATGTCTAAGGTTTGTTTTATTTTGTTTTAAACTGAATTTTGGAGTCAAGAGATAGGAATAATGTCATTATTCTAAATGCCAACACCCAGTTTTCCCAGCCTTATTTGTTGAAATGTTTCCATTTCTTTCATATATGTTTTAGCACATTTTTGTCCCCTATTCCTTTTTGTATCATTCATATTTCTTTTTCTTGCTTTATTGCTCTTACTAAGAATACAAGCAGAATGTCAAACAAGATTAAAAGAGGAAGACTCCCTTGTGTCATTCTTGGTTTGGAAGAAAAACATTTTTTCTCATAAATTGTCTTGGATACTGGATTAATTTTCATAAATCTTTTATGTTAAGGCACAATTCTTTTGTTCCATTTTCCCCCGAGAGATTTATGATAATGAGACATTAAGTATAATCAAAGATGTTTCTTAACTCTATCAATATGGTAATTAAATCTGTCTAATGAAACATTTTAAGTTCTTTACTTTGATGATAAGTTGTTCTCCATTCAGGTATCAAATTATAATTATTTAATAAGGGTAATAATGATTTTTTATTTTCTTAAATGTCTTTTTAAAATTCTTCTTATGGAAAATATATTTTGTACAGTATATTCTGATTATAGTTCTTTCCCAATTCCACAATGTTCTCACTACCTCCCCACTTCATCATTGGTTTTAGTCTGTTTGTTTTAGATCATAGTATATTTTTTAATAAGAGAGTTGAAGAAAGAAGTTTTAACTAATATAGTTAAACTGTATTCACAAATTTTTTCAGGTGCTAGAATTATGTATAACAATAGTAAGAAATTGATTCATTTTAATATTAGCATATTTTCATAAATTAGAATAATGGTTTGAAACATAGGCTATATTGTATAAATATTTATCAAATCAATTTTTATTGAAGTTATTATACTATAAAAAATTAACCAGATGTTTAAATAATTAAACAGATTTATTTAATTTCAAAAAGGTTTATAATCTAGATTGTTTTATAATGTTTCAAAACTCTGATATATATATATGAATTGGTACTTTATCTGTGATTAAATATAGCTATACCAATATATAATTATGTATATAATTATAGCTCAATACACTTTATATAGTATGTGCATATTATATGCAATATGTAATCATCAATTTTCTATATGAATCAGTCTTGCAGTTACTAACTTTCATATCTTTAGACCTTTGATTTCTAGACAGATTCTTTTCCTTTTAAATTTTTTGAGATTATAATATAATTATATCCCTTCCCCCTTCTCTTTCTTCCCTTCATAATTTTTCATATACCTGCCCTTGCTTTAAAAAAAAAAAAAAAACTCATGGCCTCTATAAATAATTAAGTACAACTTGTTCAGTCTGTATAGTGTTCCTTTTATATATGCTCTCAGGGCAGGTCAGTAGGATAAACAATTAATATGCCCTTCCCTAGATCTGTAATTTTTTGACAGAGTTGATATTTACAAATTGAAACAAAATCTTTGGTGCTGGTGTCCAAATGTGCTATTAGCCAGCATTTAGGAAAATAAAAACTAGATTATGTGGTCCCTGGAGATATTTCTTAGTTCTAAAGATTGTGATTTGATACCAACAAGGAAATAAAACATTAGGAGTTATTTACACAGCACAATCACAGTATTGTGGCAGTGACATTAATAAACTTTCAGAACAAATCATACCTCAAGTATATCTTCAGTTTTGCTTATAAATGTCTATTAAACCTGAGATATCTTGAAATTTTCAGGACTTGAGATCGAATGTTATTCAAGGACCTAATAATATTTATTAGCATGGATCATCTCCTATCTCTTAATCATATAGATTTATGGGAAATATTAATATCCGATTATGAGGTCATCGCATGAGACCTACAAGTTTGCTGCTCACTAGGTTTGTTAGCCAGAGAAGCTTGAACTTTTTCTCCAAAGATTAATCATCATATTGTAACCACATGAAAAATATCCCCAAAATATTCCTGTGTGGTCGATAACACTTTTTCTGGTTTTCCGTGAAACGACAATTAGTATTATGTTCCAGCTGATAGCTGAGTAACTGAAATATCTCACACTGTGAATTTGGACATTACTTAAGATTTTTGCAAACTATTCCTTAGTGATTTCATTGTGGGTGCCTACTGCCTGGAAAGTGCTATAGTTCATTTAAAATTGAACACTTACAAGTCAGCCTAGATTCTCCTTTTGATAACATTTTCAATAAAGTATTGGGATATTTATTTTTATGTGATACTGCCATTATCTTCCTTTTCACACTGCTTTTTTTTTAATCCTGATTTTTCCCCTCCATTTCGTTACTCTCAACACACTATTAAAAAAACACATTAAATTTTACATTTATACATTGCATACATGTAATGCTCTGATTTGGCTGTCTCTTCAGTGTATGCCAAGCAGATAATAATTTGCAAATGTGATCTTCAGTGTAATGTGACTGAAGGATGGCAGAACCTTTAAATTATAGTATCAAGTGGGTAGACTAACCGTCACTGGAAGAACCACTCTGGGAGGGCATTTAGGTAATTCCCATGGAATATTTATTATTTCCTATTAAGTTATCATGCAAAAGCAAGACTGCCCTTTCCATAGCTCATATTTTCCTGCCCTTTCATGTGATATTTCCTCTCTGACCCTCTCATGATACAACCTGCTCTGATGTGGTATATAGAGTGGACCACTTACCTGACCTAGTTTAAGCTTGTTTGTACTTCCAACCTCAAAAGCTGAGCTGTGCATGTACCTCTTTGCCTCACAACATACCCAACCTCAGATATTTTGCTATAGCAATGAAAAATGGTCCATGTTTAGGATACTGAAGGTTGGGTAAGGGCATTTTAAAAACTAGGATGCCTTTGGAATCTTTCTGATCACAGTAAAATTGTTACGTAAAAGATAGCCATAGGACTTACTATAGTCATGTAAATAATCAATTTTTGTGATTATTTGACACATTTTATAGTAAGAACATACTACTTATAATGCCCAATTCTAGAAACAGATCTCTTCCATTCATTTCCTTGTTCTAACACTTGATTCTTTTCTCAATTTGAATAGGTTATTTCTTGTCTTTTGTTTCCTCTTCAATGTGATCTGTGCGTTCACAGTAGCATGTGTTCATGTGTAATGGATACTAAATTAATTAGCTTACATTATTCTTCCAACTATCAGATTGTATAAATTATTGCGAATATTCATAAATTTTTCAAAGTTAGATGAACATGCAGTTTGTTCTACAAATCTCAATACTTGATTGTGTGATTTTGAGCTCCATACTTTATTCATAAGCTGAGCACTAGGATAGATATCCTTTGATGCTCAAGTTACAATTAAACTGTTAATTATAGAGGTTACGGGAGACATTTGTGCTGTGTGAAGGATTCCATTACAAGCTCTATTCTGATTTTCAATATCAGCTACAACCGCTCTCCAAAAAGTTGAAGTCAGCTTTTATTTTAAAAGTGCCTTAAACATTTCAGGGAGATAATTTAATGTATTGGTTTAATGGAACTCTCATGATACAGTAGAATAAATGGGCTGTTAAGAATATTGAAAGAATTAGGGAGCGGGGAAATTAAAGCACTATATTCAACTTTTCTCAGACATTGTAAATGTAACCATTAACACATAGTTCCCTGCTAAAATACAGCATACTTGAAAGAACTTTTTTTTTTTAAATCTTTTTTTAAGATTTAGGAATGGTACCTACAATATGTTCAATGAGGAACTCTTGGTTTTACACATAAAGGAGCACTTCCAAGACATAACTGACATGATTTTCCTATAGAGCTAAATTGCCTATTTAATGATATTCAAATAAATTGTCATACAGAACTATCTAGAATTATCAGTAATACTGGGGTGGATTTCCAAAGTCTTTCCAGCATATAATTAATGAGAATAAGTTAGTGCTTTAGAAGACGAAAGCACATTAGAAAGTTCACCTTATAATGATGACCCCAATTTATTAAATATATACAGCACAGATGACTGCATATGTAACATCTTTTATTTAATCTCATTTAATTTATGAATAATAGTTGCTAGAGTTGAGGTCAGCACCACTCCCTATAAATTTTGCTCTGTTTCAAAAAAATAAGCAGAGACAGAGGCTCCATTTAAATTTAAACTCAACTTCCATTTAAGATTCTGACCTATAGTCTGAAATAAGAAAGACCACCATGAAAAAAAGCAGAGGAAAGAGAGAGAGAGAGAGAGAGAGAGAGAGAGAGAGAGAGAGAGAGAGAGAGAGAGAGAGAGAACAGGAGCAGGTAAGAAAGAGGAGGGGACAGAGGGAGAAAGGGGAAGGGAGGAAGAAAGGATGGGAGGGAAGGAAAGAGGGGATACGGGGAGAAGGAAAGACAGAGACAGAGAGATTGTATTCTAGGCACCTTAATCTGTGAGCATATGTAGAGCCAAAGACAGTTGTCCTGTGAGTTACTTGAGAAAACCTGTGTCACTATGACAGCTGAGAATACCATAAGATCCTCTCAGAGATCATGTCCCAGTTGACTCATAACAACTGGACCTATTTATATGGCTTCTTTCACTTATTATCAGGAGCTTAAAATTGTTACAATAGCTTATTATACCTCATTAGCCTGTTTCACTTTAACACTGAGTAGTATTCTGGTTTCTGTGGACAATCAACTGAGATAGCTCACTGCCTTTGGACCAGCTCTATTCCGGTTTCTTGATGCTACATCACGTGTTTGTTTACCTACCCTGCTGGCTAGTATGTATATTAACATGAAACAATTAAACTTGCATGGAAAGAAAATCTTCATCTCGAGAAAATGCCTCTGTAGATTGGCCTTTGGGCAAGTGTGTAGGTCGTTTCTTGAGTGATGTTTCATATGGAATTGGCCAGCCCAGTGTGAGTACTGCTACTATTCAGCAAACGGTTCCGGGATATATAGGCATGTAGGCTGAGCAAGCATGGGAAAAAGCTTGTCAGCAGCACTTCCCCAAGGTCTCTGCCTTGAGTTCCTGCCCTGACCTCTTTCAATCACAATAGAACCCCTAACTAAGATGCCTACTGAAGAATATTTTGGTTGCCTCAAAAATGTGCTAGTGAGAGTAAAGCAACGGTGAACACGTCTATGTCGGCTTTTGCAACATTATATTTTTCAAGTCCTTTGTTTAGATTCCTTTGAACATGGTTTGTTGCTGTAACACAGAAAGTATATGGGTGGTTTTGGAAGAATCTGAAAAGCTGTATTATTCCAAGCTGCCTGTGCTGTTTTGCATTTCTGTTCATCATGTTCTTGATTATCTCCTGTGTTCTGTGTCATAGCATCCCAGATAGGGGGTTGTTTTAATTCCCATTTCCTCCTTGACCACAGAGACGGGTCTCTTTCCTTATGCATATTTGAACACCTGGATATTTTCTTTTGTGACATATTTGTTAACAGCCTTTGTCCATCCTTTAGTTGGGAGTTGGAATTTTACTATTCTTTGCATATTTTTGGGTAATGGTCTACCCTGAGAAGTCTTTTCCAATCAGTCCTTCCAATATTTAGGTTATATATTTGAATAATAGTCCATTATGAGGAGTATTTTTCACATTTACATCTCCCAATTTTTAGGCTTCATTGTCAATATAATTTTTTTCTCAGAAATTTCAATAAGGTCACATTTTTATTTACTTCACAAAAGTTTCTTTGCTGCTGTTATTGAAGAGGTAATTGCATACTCAAGGAGATCTCCAGTTTCCCCTTTATCATCTCCTAGAAGTTGAAAAGTTTTACATTTAACGTTTATGTCTGTATCACATTTGAATTAATTTTTGTAAACTATGTAAAATCTCTGTTCATTTTATTGCTCACTAGCTTCTTCCCTTCATCCCTCCCTTCCTTCCAACCTCTTTCCTCCCTCTTTTCCTCCCCCTCCCTTCCTTCCTTTTTCCACTGTTTCTCTTCTTTCCTTTTCTTATCTCTTCACTTCCTACACTACTATTCTGTCTGTCTTTTCTTTTCTCCTTTGGTCATATGGATATCCAGTTGAAATATTTTAGAAAATTTTTACTTCTACATTACATAATGATAATAATCCATTTATGTAGGAGTTGCTGGTTCTATGAGTGCTCAGATAGGCATCATTATTTTTACAGTTTAATTTAGATGGATATGTTTCCATACAGAAGTTAATTATTACTTCATATTGGCTCTAACATGAAACAATACTGTCCTGTGTGTTTCTAATATTTGTCTCTGACTTTTCAATTTTACTGAGTCTTTCATTATTTTTTACTATGCTCAACTAACTATATTAGTCTTTTTAAAAGCTAATATTTTACTTTGATAATATGTGGAATATTTATGTTATAATTTATCAAATTCTGTTCTATAATTGTTTTTTTTATATATTCCTCTGCTATAAATTCCAAGCTGGTTTTTTTTTTGTTTTTATTACTATAGCTGTGTAGTACAATTTACTATTATTGGTCATAATGATACCTCTGGCAGTACTTTTATTATTCAGAATTGTTTTTGCTATAGTGTGTGTGTTTGTGTATGTATGTATGTGTGTTTCCATATGAAGCTGAAAATTATACTTTTAAATTCTGTGAAGAGTGTTTTAGAATTTTGATGGCATTTTTACTGGATCTGTAGATCACTTCTTGTAGGATTGCCATGTTCTCTCTATTATTACTGATCCACAAGATGAAAGATCTTTCAATGTATGGATATCTTCTTCAGTGTCTCATAGTTTTAATTATATGAATCTTTCACTTGCTTGCCTAGTGTTACCACAAGCAATTTAATTATTTTCTGAGGTTATTGTTAAAGTTATTGTTTCCCTGACATCTTTCTTAGTTTGTTTGTCATTTGGAAGGCTCCTGATTTATGTGTGTTAATTTTTTATCCTGTTATTTTGCTGAAAGACTTTATCAAGTTTACAAGTTCCCTGGTACAGATTTTTGAATAACTTTTGTATAAATCTTATCATCTGCAAATAAGGATACTTTGACTTCTTCCTTTTTATTTGAGTCTAATTGATCTCCTTTGATTATCTTTATGCTCTAGCTAGGATTTCAGGACTTATACTAAATAGATACAGAGAGAGTAGACAAGCTTATCTTGTTCCAGAATTGAGTAGAAATGCTTTGAATTTCTGTCTGCTTAGGTTGACACTGGCTATAGGCCTACTATAAATATCCTTTATTATGTTGTGTTATGTCCTTCATGTCCCCAGTTTTTCCAGAACTTGTATCATGAAGGGATGTTAGCCTTTGCCAAATACTGTTTCTGCATCCAATTTACAATGAACATATGGCTTTTGTCTTTCAGTTTTTCTGTGTGGTAGATTACATTTACCTATTTATATATGTTGAACCATCCCTACATCTCTGAGATTAATCCTCCTTGATCATGATAGATGTGTTCTTGGGTTTGGTTTGCAAGATGGCATTATTATCTGCATTATATTATTTCATAGCTTATAGAGTAGCAACATTTGTCTTTCTAATATATTTTATGGAACTAATGAAATAATTATCTATGTAGATAATTATTGGTTAGTTTAATTATTGGCCATGGTTAGTTTAATAAAAATTATATGAATATTTCTTTAAAAAAATCTAGCAGATTAATATTTTCACAGCCATCAAAGTTCATACACTAAAAGACCCCACTCAGTAGATGTTATAATAATGTAAAAATAAATATGTATAATTTTCTCAAGAAAAAGTAGCTTAAAAATAAGGAACTTGCAGAGATTTTTCAAGTATTTTTGAGACTTCGTGGGACAGAGTTATCTTTAGCTGCTCCCACACCTTACTATTCTATGCCTGCTTGGTTTGCAACCCCAGCTCTATCGACATTTTCTAAGATATGATATGAGTTAGTGGGAGGAATACTGAGATTCTCTGCCTTGGCATTTAGCAATCAGGACTATGTTTGCTTCACTGATTTTAGGTAATATAAATGTATATAAATCGGAATATGTAGCAGATATGAATCTTGAGATTTTTTTTTGAGTAAACCTGTATAAGTTTCCTTACAGAATTGAAGGATTCATAGAAAATGGGAAAGAAATTAAGTTCTTGAAACTGAACATAGCCAGGAAGTTTGAATTAATCGTGTCACTGATGTATTGGACCAGTTCACTGAAGGTAGCCTGAACTATGAAACAAAAGAAAAAAAAAAAAGCCTGGGTGATTTACATAAAAAGCATTATAGCAAATGAGTGATATTTTTTAATAATAAATACAAAATAAAATCTGAACTTATAACAAAATCACTGTAAATGCTGATTCAGCTTGTGAGATGGTTGAGCAGGTGCAAGCACCTAGTAACAATCCTAATGTCTCAAGTTATACTTTTTTTTTAACTCACATAATGGAAGGAGATAATTGATTTCAATTAGCTGTCTTCCAACCTCCATGTGCTATATGGAACTATATGGAATGGGTAGCCACCCACTCCAACTCTCTCTCTCTCTCTCTCTCTCTCTCTCTCTCTCTCTCTCTCTCTCTCTCTCACACACACACACACACACACACACACACACACACAATGACACAAAATGAAAAAATAAACTATAAAAACCTCAATTTTAAATAGTGATATTCACAGTTTGATACATTTTGCTTCAGTATCAAACATATTAATGTGTCTTATACATATACATATGTAGATTATGTGTAAATTTAGTCATGTCTAAACCCATCATAGTATGTGATTTATTAACATTCTCTTGGAAATATTTAAACTGTTAGAACATTTTCTTGGCTTTGCCTGTAATATGTCTATTAAAATGTGATATTTGTTTGGGTGTATATATTCACAAATAACTTTGTTGATATTTCCAAATTTTTCTTTGGATTTTATCATTCCTTTTCTTCTTTGGCTTATAAAGAACTTTTATCTGTGTTCTAAAGTGTCTCAATTTATGCTGCATAGATAGTTCTTGTTAATATTCTTAAGGACAATGTCTCAATCCACTTAGCTTTCAGAAAGGTTGTATTAAATTTTTCTCCCAGCTGCAATATTTAAAAGCCATAGCTCAATTTGCATTTCATAGACTAGAATGTGATTATTATTTTATCCTATTACCAACAAGCTTCATTTTATTTACTTTTATATTAAATGCATATTTATTTACTGTCGCTCCTTAGTGTCTGTTACACATTAGGAATGCAAGTTAGTAAAGTTTCTGGAACTTTCTAGACAGGAACAAGACAAGCTCAAAAATAACTGTAAATTATACCCATGGTTACACACGATAACAGTGAGTGGTGGAAGAAGAAAATATAATGAGGTAAAAACACTGGCATGGAAATACCTCATTGAACCTAGAACTAAAGAAGTTCAACCCACCAATTGGGGGAGAAAACACTGAAGATTATTTTGGCCATCAAGTGTGTGCAAAGGCTCATGGGAAGGACATCATGCCACTCTTTGGTAGAATAATCTGAATAGACAGGTAGTTTATATACAAAATAAAGATCAAATATAATTGCTCTGGGGTAAGAATGAGAGGCCACTAAAAGTATTGAAATGGAAAATAGCTATATTTGATAGGACATTTTCTTCTTTTTGGGGATTATGCTATTGGACATTTTCATGCACATATAATTCATGTTGGTTAACCTTTATTCCATGCTCTCTTTTCTCCCTTCAATCATTATCACTTTTATCCTCCCTCTCAGTCTTGGTCCTAGTTTCATGACTTGGTTTTGTTTTGTGATCCAGAGCCATCTATGGGGTTATTTAATTGCAACTAGCTATTGGAACCTGATGGAGTCATCAGTGGTCAAATTGCTGAAGATAACTATGCCCGCTTTTTTTTTTTTTTTAAATCTGTCAGTAGCTAATATCCTAAAAGGGAGGGGAAAGACTGCCACATAGCCCCTCCTCTACTCATGCAATACATATCCATGGCAGCTGTCCATAGCTACTCTGAGTTCATGATCCCAATGAGAATAATATCTGGAAAGCAGAGAGAGAGAGAGGGAGCTGGGAGAGAGAGATGAGGGGGAAGAAAAAAAGGGGGCCAGTTCAGATATAGGAGGAGATTGGGGAGAAGTATAGAGAATCAGGAATTTGAAAGTAGGTGTGTAGCAGGGGGTAGGAACTAGGAGCAGCAATTAGACAGTTCCAGATACCAGGGACCCAAGAGGTTCCCAGGACTCAATGGGGAGGACATTACCCAAAATACCCAATAAAGGGGAGAGAGAACCTGTAGAGACCATATCCAGTGGATAGGCACAGGCCCGGTTGAGGGATGGAGCTACCCACCCACCTCAAAAATATTAATCCACAATTCCTCCTATCAAAAGGAAATGCAGGGACAAAGAGTGGATCAGAAACTGAAGGAAAGGCCATCTAGAGACTGTCCCTCCTAGGGAATCCATCCCATCTGCTAATATCAAACCCAGACATTATTGCTGATGCCAAGAAGTGCTTACTGACAGGAACCCGTTATAACTGTCCCCTGAGAGGCTCTCCCAGAGCCTGACCAATACAGATGTGGTTGCTCATAGCCAACCATCAGACTGAGAATAGGGACCCCAGTTGGGAAGTTAGGGCAAGGACCTCAGGAGCTGAAGGGGTTTGCAACTTCATAGAAAGAACAATAGTGTCAACCAACCAGACTCCCCAATGGTCTCAGGGACTAAACCACCAACCAAAGAGTACACAGGAGGTACCCATGGCTCCAGCTGGATATGTAGCAGAGGATTGCCTTATCTGACATCACTGGGAGGGGAGCACCTTGGTCCTGTGGAGGCTTGATGACCCAGGATAGGGGAACACTAGGCAGATGAGACAGAAGTGGGTGGAAGAGTGGAGGAACAACCTCATAGAGGCAGGGGAGGGAGAAGGGGATAGGAGTCTTTTGGAGGGGAAATTAGGAAGGGGAATAACATTTGAAATGTAAATAAAATAACCAAGAAAACAAAACAAAAAAAACATAAAAAGCAACTACTTCTGAGCACTAATCTGCCATCTATTGTCAGCACATCTTTCTTCATTATTGTTTAAATGCTTTATATTTTGTCTGTACATGTATACTTGAATGTGTATATATGTGTATCATGTGCACATAGTGCTCAGTGGTCAGAGGAGGCACCAGACCTCCTAGAATTGGAGTCAGAGTTGGTAGTGAACCAACATACAGATGCAGGGAACCAAATACATGTCCTCTATAAGGTCAGCCAGTTCTCTTAATCACTAGGGTATCTCTCCAGGCCAACTGTACTCATTTTTAACCTTTATTTACATCAGCAAAGCTATTTTTATTCTTTAGAATCATTTCAAAGTTTATATCATTTTAAGCAGAAAGTAATAAACGGTAATTAAATTAGTTAATACAATAATAGGTTTATCACAGGCTTAAATCCCACTCCAAAAGTATTCTTTATTTTAGAATCCAATTTCATTTTCCAAACTTAATCACACATTATAGAATAGAGATGGTTTTGTTTTTTAATATTTCTAGCCATGCGATTCTCAAAGTGATAACAAATAGAAATTCCCACATTATGTTATTCTTCCTTTTCAAATCTATAATCTTGTAAATGACTTCTTGACATCACACATAAGAGAAATAGTTAAAAAATAAATGGGTTTTCTTTAAACTTGATTCTGATGAGTGAGATTTTGTAGTTGAGTGTTGGCCTAGAATGCCTTCTGTTAAGCTGTTACAGGACTGCCATCACTGGCAGAAGGACAGAGACAGTTATTCACTGGACTTGTCTATAAGATGGTTCAAACTTGAAAGAGCACGGTTGCTAACAAAAAACATGTACTTCAAAGGAACTGGCCTAATACTTAACAGACAATCCACTAATGTCCTTATGAGCCTTTTCTGGCTTTGACAATACTCAAATAAATTACCAGTTTTTATATATGACTCTTTAACCATGCATGGATTGCATGTAACAATGTCAGCCTATATCCAGATTCTCTTGAATTCTGTGGCAGAGTCCTGAATTATCTAAAGTCTTTGTCAATTCCAGAAAGGATAATATTCTGTTGTGATTAAGATTTTGAAAATGAGTAATGAAAGCTAGAAAGAAAAAAAACATGTCTCCTGACAGTTTGTGACTCTAGTTCAACATGACAAGTGGTCTTTTAAAAAAAAATATTTAGAAGAAATAATTATTCAGAAAGACAGTGAAGGAAACCATAGTGCTAAGAGTGAGAGGATGCTAAGGGTGAGAGTCAACTCTGACTCCATATTCCAGCCAATACACTGAGAGCATTCAGAACCATAGAACATTTTGTGTGAGTCCTTCCATACCTACCATTCTCCATTCCTCCCCTTTCTAGACATCTCTTCAGTGACTCATACTGTCCTAGAGGAATCAGTTTCATGAAAGGTAAAAGGGAAAACATGTTATACTCACAACGTTAATCAGTATATTGCATCCATCCCAGGCCACAGCAGTGAATAGAACACATCAGAAAAATCAGAATTAATACCTAAATTTTGCTGGAAATTTTAGAGGAAGACTTATCATGTTCTCTTAGATGGCTAGAGTAATTCATAGATATGTATCCTAGAGATTCCCCAGGCATTTCCACTACTCAAATTTCTGTACTTTAACAAAAAAGGACATAATTAAATAATTTCAGAAACACTCTAGAGAATTCTTACTATACTTGATATTATGTTGGTGGGTTTTTTTTTAAGACTGTGTGTTCTATAGCTTAGGTAGGCTGGCCTTGAATGCACTATACTATATATAGAGGCCTAAAATTTTTAATCTTTATTACACAAGTATTGATATTCCAGACTTGAACCAACATACCTAGCTACCTTTTATATTTGTTAGCCTAAATTTATTTCCTGTCAATCATAATTATGACAATAAAAATCAATGCTGATAAAGAAATCCTGATTGCTGTCTCTAATCTTAATATCTTTTTTATTTTATGTTACTTAAAGTTTAAATACATGTGTATTGTATACAAAATGGAATATTTTTCAATCATACAGTAAATAAAGTCATGAAATTTGCAAAATTAGGTTGGAATTAGAAGATAAAATATTAAACCAGGTGACCCAAATTAACAACCTGGATATTCTCCCTCGAGTGTGAATCCAAGCCAATAGGGTACAGTATGGTATGTTAACATGTAAACAGCTGTGAGTATAAGAGCAGTATAATTTTTATAAAAAACACAAAGTGTAGTATTAAGTGATTGGTAGGGACAGAGAACAGTCAAAAGAATACATAAACTATGAAAGAGCATATAACTTTAATTGCTTTTCTAGTTTCAAATTTATCATAATTTTATATGATAGGTATATAAACATGCAATTGATAGTGAGACTGGAGAACACAAAGAAACTTTGGTCATTTATATAGCTTTTTATTAATGTATATTTTAATTGTGTAGTTTACTAGTATTTATAGAGTTCAGGATGGACAAGTATTTGAATGACAATCTTAATCTAGCTGTGTGATATGTTTATTGTTTGTAAGCTACATTATGATAACATGATAAAAATCAAATGAAATAGGATTTAAAATAATTCGAACACCCTAGTCCAAATTAAGCTGAAGGTGTGTCAGGTCTATTAACAAATAAGTGACGCGAATCAACTATGAGAATATAGACCCCAAGTCCTAGAATTTAGGAGACAGTGGTAGTAATGTAAATGTAAATATCACTTTATTTCCTCAGATAAAATGTTGAGATAAGAGCTGTACCCAAACTTTATGAATAAATGGCTTGGGCTAAGACCAGATCATTTCTAGCTAACTAACCCTAGGCCTAGGCCTGTTACTAGCCTCCCCACAATTTGGTCTTCTATAAGCCTGGACTTTCAAGGTTCTAGCTTTCAGCCTCCAGCTGCTAACCTAGGCCTAGAATGTGTTCAGACTTTTTGCTGTATAAGTTCACCCTTTCTAGCTCTTTATGAACTCTCATTAGCTGGTTCAATTCAGCTGTTCTGGCTCAAACTCCACTCCATGATGCCTGATTCAATCTGATTTCTCTCAGCTTCTCACTGAATTGCTCTGCTTGGTCTCAAACTAACTCTGGAAACTTGTTCTAATACTCTGGCTCCTTCTTATTTTCTGACTTCAACTGCCTCTGTTGCCCTGCATAGAACTGCATGAACTCAGGAATGAACTCAATCTCATCACACTGAGTTCACTGCACTGACTTCTAACTAACTCAACTCTCAACTCACTAAATTCACTCTCTGTCTCTGTGATGCTCTTAGTTTCCCTTTCCTGTCTGCTTCCATGAGAGTTGGACATGTCCTATTTCTGACTCATTCTGTCAAATCTGTCTCTGATTTGTCACTTTTTCTGCCCCTCAATTAGACATTATTGTTTGAGATTAGAGGCCAAACCTACTCCATCTTGGGACCAGCCTTCATATTAAAAGAAAAAAGCCAGAGAACTTGACCCACAGCTGAACCCAAGCTATACCCAAGTACCATGAAGGACTCCATGGCTTTTTCTTGACCACTCACTAGCTACTTTCCAGAGTCACTCACTAGCTACTTCCTAGCAACAGTTAATTAAAGATTAGTCTGATTGTTTATGATGTACTTTCAGACCATTTGTGATTGTTCAGGGTCTTCTTTCAGAGCATCCACTTGTCAGCTTACAATTAGGTGCTTGTTAGGATGGGCACCCCCTCATTTGCTCCCATTCCCTAAAACAACTTGTCTCAATGAGAGTTTGGGGCTACTTCCCCAAACTGTCCTATAAACCCAAAGTCGAATTTGTAATAATGAGACTCTGATGTGATTACAACAGAATTGGCTTACTGTTGGTTTTGGGGGTGCCTGGCACAACAAGAGGCATTCAGTAATTGTATGTCTGCATTCCAGCCAGATCACACTGACCTAGAAGGTCTTTAGATGTGATCAGAGCAGCCATTTTGTTATATTAATATTCCTCTATGTGGTAGGAACACAGGCTCTCATCATATATTGAGGTTGTAAAACCTGCCTGAGCTATATGAGACCTTGACTCAAACAACCAACAAACAAATAGCAACAAAAATATGATTTGACCATTCAGTGAGATAAAGGGTCTGTTTCTAATACATATGGCATCTTCAGATTTTCAGGATACCTGAGTGACTTGCCTCCACATGGTATTTAGGTCTCTACATCATATTTTCGTAAAGCATATATAGCTACTGTCCACAGCTTATCCCAGACCAGTACTGAGAACTCGTGTATCAAGATTAAGAAAGGGTTGGGTTGGTTCATTTGAAGTCATTGTTTGAGCATACAATTCTTCTTGGTAGAGAAGTCATAAAAGCAGAGCACTGTGAGTTGATTAGTTACATTCTGACTATGGACAGGATGGAAATTCTGGTGTTCTACCAACTTCCTCCTTTTTGTTCCATCCAAGACTAAAATCTAAGGGTCAGTGCTACCCACATCCATGCTGAGTCATTTCTTTTCATTTAAACATTTCTGAAAATACCCCCAGAAGTGTGTTTCTATGGTGATCTAAATTGAGTCCTGTTACCTCATCTCTGCATCTCCAGAGAGCTATCACTCAATACATCATATATAATCTTTGTTTCCTTCACTTTGCCACCACTGTAAGAGGTGCCCTCTGACTCAAAGAAATGGCAGCATGTCCATTGCTCACTGCCTAGAGCCTTCAACTCATTTCATATTTTCTCCTTTGGAATCTGAGGTTCATATTCTGCCCCCACACCCATGCTTTCCCAGATGATCTGAACGCCTTTGTTTCCTAATATGAAGATTTTAAACTGACATTTGCTTTGCATTGTGCAATGGGAAAATTTACAAAATGGAATAAGAGAGAGTTAATTTGGGAGAATAGATTTTTCCAGCATTTCAAATGTCAGTATGTTGTCTTAGGAGATGTCTGTGTCTATAATATAGAAATGCTTGTGAATACAGCAGTAAATCACAGTTTATGTTTGTACATTTTTCTCTTAAATCCTAAATGCAGATGTACCATATGGAATTATGGTGTCTACTAGAAAATAATCATTTCTTTTTCTTCCTCTACTTTTCTTCCTCCTCCTCCTCCTCCTCCTCTTCCTCTTCCTCCTCCTCCCCTTCATCTCCTTGTCTTCCTCCTTCTTTGAAATAAGATGATTTTAGAAAATAAATTGAGGAGTATATAAAAATAGCTAACCAGCAGATAGAATTTTTAAAAGATGAAGTGACTCATGTAAGGAGGTAGACAAGAAAAAGCCAGTATTTGAATGGAATACACTAAAAAGGTTTAAGCTACTGGAGGCAGACTGGAATAGGTGACCCATTGCCCTGCTCCAGTCTGATAGCCCATTACCCCTAACACAACAAGGGAAGACTAGTGAAAAGGAAAGTGAAAACCATTATTAGTTTCATTTTAAAGTTAAACACAATCTCTCAACATTTCCATCTTTTATGTTCCTGACAAATAGAAGATGTGGTGACATTTAAGCTTGACCTGAAATCCCTTATGTCTTTTTTTATGTTTTTTTTCTTATTGTGCTAAACTTAAAAAGTATATCAATCCCAAGATGAAAATATAATACTGTAGAGATTTTTAATTTAAGTGGTGATGTTTCAAAGTAGCTAGTTAGCATCTTGAAGGCTCTTATAGACCTATTTACTAAAGCTGATGAAAGGGACTTGAGAGCAAATTTGTGTTTCATCAGACTTCCCTGAAATTATATTTCAGCTTCTGACTAAGGATCACTTTATTACCTGCAAAATGTTCTTAAAGCTACATGCTCTTATAGCTTTCTGCTTTACAGATAGTTTTAAAGCATAGTCATTTAAAAATATATTTTTTCTTTTTAAATTTTACAAGAGATATGGATCAAATTACTTTCTGAAAAAAAACCACAATATAATCAGAATGCATTTTAAAAAATTCAATAGATTTCTCTTTAAGTTCCTTTGTAGGATTAAAATAGAAAGCCAAAGTTCATGTAACTTTTAAATTGGGCAAGTCATTTCTTTGCAGTGTAAAGCTTCCGAAGTTGAATTTCCACTGCCCCTTACAAATGTATGGAGTATCTAAGAAAAGTATTTTCTCAAACTACATAACAATGAAAAGACCAAAGCAAAAGCATCACATTACTTAATACTTAAGTATTATGTAATAGGAATAGCACTAAATACCTTAAACCATTTTACGGTTTAAAGCTTACCTAGTCTATTAAGTTACTAGAAGAGAGGGATTATGTTTTATCTATTCTTTCTGAGATTAGAAATAAAAAAAAAAAACAGGATCACAGTTAAATCCAGGTGTCTTCCCTTGGCAATCTACTAATTTCTTCAAGATGGTACTTTAGAACACTCAAAGCATGACAGAAAATGGACTGAGTGTTGTTACGAGCAAAATCTGAACTCTTAGTGAAACATGACAGGATACTGCAAACCACTACTTGGGACGCTATAAAGAAACTGTCTCTGAGAGCCCCCAAGACAAAAGCTCACAACTGGTAAACACCAGTGTTACCACGAGTAAAGGAATTTCCCCCAAAAAATGTTGAGTGAAAACTGTCTCCATATGCTTTCTTTATACAGACTTTCAAAGATAAACGATAAACAGCAAGAACCTTTCAAAAATTTTGATAAATTTCTGAAGAAAATTTAAAAAGAGAAAAGAAGTTAAAGCTTAAAGACTTGGCAAAAAGGGACAAAGACAGAGGGAAGAAAAGGGTGACAAAAAATTTACTTCCTTTCCAGAGTTAGGAAACTCTCACTGTTCCAAATAGATGACTATCTACACTGTGATTTTGCTCTATACAAGGCAGAAAGCCCAGCAATAAAAGCATAATTCTGCCTATGCAGGATATTAAAAGTCAAGACTAATGTGTCTGAACTATTCACCAGATCATCCATCATCTAAGCAAATAATAACAAATACAATTAGAAATCCAATGAAAAGGTGAGCTGTGAAAAGGATATTGCATACTGAGAATGGTGTGAAAATGGAAAGAATACCCAAAAAGCTCCATGAAGATAAACCAAATTACAAAGAGGAGGAGGAAGAAGAGGAAGAAGGGGAGAAGAAATAGGAGGAAAAGGAGGAGGAGGAAGGGGAACGAGGGAGAAAAAAGAGGAGGAAGAAGAAGAGGAGGAGGAAGAGGAGGAAGAGGAATGAAAAGGAAAATAACCATTCCTGCAATGAGGTGTGTGGACTGAGCCTATGCTCTGATAGTCACATGGCAATCTTGTGACTCTCAAGGTCCTGGAGGTCACCATTGCTTTTAAGATAAATGGATTTTTGTAAAGAAATATTTTCATAAGAAGTTTATCAAGAAAATACTTTTTAATATATATATAGCTTATATAAATTTTAACTCCACAGTAAACATTTATCCTGTATCCCAAATAACCATACTGAGTAGCCCTCATCAAAGAAGTTTCTTTTTGTAGGAGATGTAATTTATCATTGAAATCTACAATGGGTCAACATCCAGAGAATAACAGAACATGGGATGCACAACCATAATTGGTAAATATGCAATGCAGTTCCTGTACTGAAAGCCCAGGGAACCTCATGGAAGCATGGGAAGAAAGTCTGTAAGATACAGACGACTAGAATGTTTGTTACAAGATAGCGTCTTCCAGATAAAACAGGGAAGCTGTACCTAAGAAATATGAACAGTTTGATAGCCTAACCAAGACTAGCATAATGACAACACTCATGCATTGACAAGCTAACATGGATGAGCGAAATCTTACAAAGCCCCAACCCTAGATGTAATTGTTGCATGCGCCTCTCGAGTCCCCTTCGCCTGCGAAAAAGGACACGAGAGGCAGAATTCGGGTAGATACTACAAACGAGGCTTTACTCTGTATCACGGATGTGAAAAGACGCGGAAGGGCTGAAGACAGGAAGAGGCCCAGCTTAAATACACCCTAGAGTGACGTATTCACTTCTGATTGACTGTTCACTCACCACCCAATATTACGCCTCGGGATTGGCCAGTGACTTTGGCGGGCTTTCTGCCTTTGCAGCTGCGCAGTTACTTATTTACTAGTGGGAGGACACGATGTCTGCGCCATCTTGGAATGGCAGATTATACCACCGCTAACAGCAGCTTCCTACATGTAATAAATGGAATCACACACACACACATGCACACACACAGTGTGTGTATGTAAAATGAATAATTAAAGAAGAAGGGGTAATGACTTTAAAAGAAATGGGGAAACAAGAAAAGACTTGGAGTAGACGAGAAATAAAAATGATGTAAATATAATTCTCATGTATGAAATTGCTAAAACAATTAAAAAGATGACAGTTCATAGCTTTTGATGGGCAACTATATAGACTTTTAAAATCGTGGTGTTAAATGTTCTTAAATATGTAATGACTTCTTGGATATCAAGTTCAGTAGAGAAATTTGGAAAACTCATGATTTAATATCAGTAGTAAATTTGGATGGTGCATTTTGTGATTTAAAAACAATTAATTAAATTATGTATAAGCATATAAATAATTATTTGTAAGTAACTGAATTATGTATTGTCAGTATGTATTATCAGGTGCTCAAAATCTTGTGAAAATGAATACTAGAAGAGAAAAGAACACAGTCATTTCATTAATACTGAAAAGGACATGCAAGTTACTTGTTGAGGCCTAAGGTGGCCCACTTTGGGTGGCCAAAAAATGTTGAGGCCTAAGCTAGAGTCCCTGTTCGGGTGCCAAAAATGTTGAGAACCGCACTAGCCCCATGTTCAAGCGGCCAAAAATGTTGCGGCCCAAGCAAAATGTTGAGGCCCGGGCTGCCCTGTGTTTGGGCGGCCACTGTATCCCGGCCCAAGCTGCCGCTCCAGTCCGCGAGTCGGGGTTCAGCAAGAGAGAGAGAGTGAGGGCGGTCGCGAGGAATGGAGACCAGACAGAGTGTGTTTCAACCCTGTTTATTCTTCAGTCTCTCTTCTTCTCTCCAAGTCCCAAGTCCTAAGTTCCTAGTCCCTAGTTCCTAGTCCCTAGTGCCTCCAAGTTCCAAGTTACTTCTTCCAAATTCTCTTCCAAGTGCCTGCTACCTAATGCCTAATTCCTACTCTAAGTTGTACTCTCTAAAGTGTCTGATTCTCTGTTCTGTCTCTGCCTTTTATATGTTTCACTTCTAAGCCACGCCTCTAAGTCACACCTATAATCAAGCCCTTAGGTCTTGTCTCTAAATCTGATCTCTACACTTCTAAATTACTCTCTTAAGTTACACACCTTTAATCTCACACACCCAAGGTATCTAAACAAGATTATCAGAGTGTGCTCAGCTGTTGTAGACTATTGTAATCCAAGTCTCTTGTCAAGGTATATGGCTCAAGATGGCTGCAAAGCTGATAGCTGCTTTCTGCTAAAAGTCGGCCCCCAACAGTTACTGAATATGTATAATTTTTCTAATTTTTTTTCTGGGGAAGTGCATAGGATGCCAGTATTATCAGTTTCCTTATATACATACTTGAGACATAAGGATAGTGATCAGAATTCAAGTTTCTAAGATATATGCATTGACTCACTTGTATATGGGACATAAATGAGAATCCACGAGGCAAATAAGTCTGTGGCACAATCAGTACATATTCACATAAAGACCAGTGTAAAAATATGCATTTTGAACGGACAGTATCTAACTAAAAATGTATAATGCATATAGAGTTCACAACTTAAGCTAATATCTAACATAAACAATAGGTGTGTTATTTGTTTATAATCATCATTAGCAACATCATGATAATCATTATGTTAATTTTTCTAATTAAAATTAACTGACTATATATACATATATATGCATGTATTTGTTCAGTCAAGAGGTAATATCAGTGTTCTGTACCTGAAAGATCATTTAGCCTACAAACCTGTTTACTTCTTCCCATTATGATTACTTCACATGTTCATTTAGTATAACAGAAGCTGGAAGTAACTCAATAATTCTAGCCAAAATATTTTCTTATTATTCCATACCAGAAAAGCCTACAACCTGTCCAAATTGAAATTATCTGTTACTGCAAAACTTCTGGCATCTTCTGTTTAAGGGAAAGGAAGACATTTAAAGTAAATCTTAATACAATTTTAAATCCTTTAACATATGAATACAATATCAATCAGATTAATTTAAAAGTATTTTTATTTAGGCATTCATCGATCAATATGTTCTTCAGACAATTTTAGACAGGGCTGACAAAAGGCCTTCTAACATTTTTACACACACATGTTTTATACAGTCACTAACAATGCACATACTTCCATTCCACCGTAACCATATCTACAGCAACTGTACATGTCATTCTCACTGACTAATGCCTAAAGCCAGGAATAATCCATAATAATTTCTCACTTATTCAACTTGGTTTCTGACTCAGTGTTATAATGACATTCTTATAGCAAGGTCAGCAACTTGTCTCCAATTTAATATCATTTGCTAAAAAGAAAACATGGATTTCTATTACTTAGTAAGGACAGTCTCATAATCACAAAGGAAAAGTGTTAATACCTATTATTATTTAACATGACTTACAGTGTTTCTTCATTTCATCTTTTATCAGAGTTTTAATTGGCATTTTAATGAGAGTAGATTACAAAAACCTTGCATGATAAAAAAGACAATGGCCAGCAGGAAGGCCCATTGTGAACAAGCCCTTGAAGTCATGTGAAAAGGGGGAGAAAGGCCTGAAAATAGGTTCTTTGATGAAAATTTTACATTTTTAAAGGTAGTTGTAAATTATCTTTTCATAGACACAGTGGAGCAAGAAGTCATTGAAGACATGCTCTAATTAGGGAACCACTTACATTTGGATGAAAAATGAAGAGTTTTATTTCTGTGCCTCTTACTCTGGCTTAAAGGAGAATACTGAGTGCCTCAAGGAGCCACTGCTTAGGAAGGTTTGGGGACTTGGAAGTGGCAAAGCCTTCCTAGAGGAAGTAGTCCTATGATCTGGCTTCACTTCCTGCTCTCTCATAAGTTCCTGTCTACTAATGTAATATGACCATCAGACATCTAGTTCCTACCTTTTTTCTCTCCCCCACTGTTGTCAAGTCTTTCTTATCCTAAATGGACGGTATTTTCTACAGCTACAAGGGAGAACAAACTCTTCCTTAAACTGTTTGAGGTCAACCATTTGTCACACTGAGAAGAAAGTAATCAATACATCTACTTATTTCTTTTTGGTGAGATGTTTTACTTTTTCATTTTTCTCATTTAATGTATCACCTGCCCCTGAAAACACAGGTTCATCAGTGTTTAATTGATAAATCTTACATTTCTTTAACCACTTATTGGCTATATGATTAGTGCCTGTGAATTTACTTTTCCTCATTGGATATCTGCCTTCCAGAAATTGTGTAATGAAGTTAAACTAATGGAATTTTTAAAAAGAAAAAAAAAAAACAGTGACCATAAAACCCTCGTCAGGGCTGATTTGTTTTTAATCAAGGCTAAAACAGACAGAGGTTACAGAATTGCTAAATAGAGCCTCTTAAATTCTTTCTCCTTTGCTTATGACAAAACAAGCATAGCTTTTTCTGAATGTTTCATATTCTCACCAAACATGCAACACTTTTCAATATTTTATACACAACTTTGCTATTGCTTGTGTCTCTAGTGAAAAATCTCTGATAATTCCTATAAATGTATTGTATGTTTTGCATGTTAAAAGTCTTTCCTATTTATTGGACTGCTTTATTATATAAATATTAACCTTCTGCACTGTAATAAAATATAATTTCCTCCATTTGAAACCCACATCTTGGTAAGAACATAATTTAAAAATTGGAAGTGCCCCTTAGTTCCACACATATTTATTTAACATGTATATAAGTATACATATGAGGTTTTAAGAAGTTCATAGCACACATTGTAAAATAATATCTATGGCTATTATAGATTGGTACCCATGACACCAGCATTAATATAGATATAAAATATCAGTCTCTAGAAACTCCAAACTGATGTTTATCTGATTTTAGTATAAGAAAACCTCACTTTTTTATCCTTTATCTCAAACACTACAGAAGAATTTATATATTGTATCAACACTTAGATATTATGAAGCTGGTATGGGGCTGGGGAAAGTAAAACTGATACCGGCTTGAAAGAACAAGGATTGAAGTCTTATACGGAAGGGTTGCTTCATAATATCCATTCACAGAAAATGAAGATAATATTGTGAAAAGCTAGTGTAAATAATACAGTAATAAACTGATTTTCTTGTAGGTATAACAAAAGCAGAATCTACCATGGCTGTCCATAAGAAAAGATGAATAGAATTTTGGCATTCCTGTGTTCAAGACAGAATATTGGGAACAATGAGTTTATCATCAATTGATCATTTCTGTTCTTTGGAGCAAATTAGTAGAACCCACAATTCACTTGTCACCCTTTAAGTAGGTATAAATGATAAATAATAGTCAGCTATCGGTGCATACAATAGAACTATTAACTCCCAGTTCACAAGGCCAGGTCTACTAGTGGTAATATGAGAAAATAATGAGCAAAATACCATTTATTATCCTCCCTGTCTTCATTCAGTGTCACATGCATTCAGTCTATTTCAAATGCTTGGACAGCAGGGGTAGTTTTCCTATTCTGACTAAGTCTATACAATCTACTGCACACTAGGAATAGTTGTTTATATCACTGAGCTTTACAAGGAGCTTTTAAAGGAAGACCTAGGGCCATGGAAATGCAGTGATGAACATAGTGAGGGGGGTCAAGGAGTGAGAAATAATCTGTACCAGGTCAGATGCACTCATATCAGAAAATTTACTCTTTCTCAATCCTGGTAATTAAGACGTCTTGGGAATCCTGGTGTTGGCTTAGTGATAAGGCTTCTTGAGGACAAAATCAGGAACTTCAATTGTATTCTTTGCTTTTTGCCTTTTGACCTTTTGAAAAAGTGATTCCTGATCTCATTTTCTCTGGCTCTTAAATAGAATCATAGTTGCCTATAAAGAAATTTTAAGATGCTCAGATGAGTGATGTCTCACATATATAAATGCTGGTAGCTTATGGTTTTCTGAAAGACCAATATTTCTTTATTTGGGATGTGTCTTATAGCTTTTATTATCCTTTACCATATAGAGAGGTTTAAAATGTGATAGCCTTAAGACACATTTTTCAACTCAACTATAAAATGAAAAATATAAATTTAAAAATTAGAAGTCAGAATTTCAAAAATTAAATGCAGTTCATTACTACTCCAAATTTTAGTAGAGAAAACGTTTGATGAATGTATAATTAGAGAAAAGTTCTAATAATGGCACTGTATTTCATTTAGGTTAGTGTAAAATATAACAAAATATATGTAATGATAAATGTATATTAAATATATACAATATTGGATATATATGTCTATCTATATATTTCTGTATTTTATGAACATAAAAACATACAAAGATATAAATATATATTCTAATTATCTGTCAAAAAATAACCCTGTAGAGTATATAATATCATCCCATTGTATACATGAGGAATCTGGGATAAGAAAGAAGTTATCAATCCATACCCGAAATAATCATACATTGAAAAATGGAATAAATAAATTAACAACCCAGTCAGCTATGGTGTAACCACTGATAAGAAAGAGTATGGAAGCCTCTCCCTTTAAACATGATTTCTTTTAAAAATGAGAAGCATAGTTGACCTTCCAATATATAAAATAACCTGTGTGAAATCCTTGCAGCATATTTATGGCCATACCACCAGAACTATGACCAATCATATATGAATTTCTACTGTATTCGATGGGATTAGCATCACATTTCTTGGATGAAAAGATAGTATTGTTTTGTTCATGTTGTCTTCATTCTAAGATGAAGGCTCAAGTACTCCAGTATCATTATTAGATATTAAAGGAAAAACAGAATAGTCAGGTATTTACTTTAAAAATAACTAGTTGACTCTTAGTGTTGTTTGGTTGAGGAAGGGGGATTGATGTAATTATATTGAATATATCAAAAATATATAAAAAGTTTAAACATTTTACTATCTGATATTTGATTACATATATATAGTAGATAATTCCCTTATCGGGGTAAACTTAGCTATCCCCTGAAACACTACTTCTCAGTGTAGTTCACCAGCCCTTCTTTCTGTGGATCACACAGTTCAAATCTGTTCTCTAGGAACATTCTGTTTTCCCTAGCCTTGTAGAGTTAATGCTGATCTAAAACGTACTGTGAATTCTCACGTTGCCCATTCTCCTCTCTGTTCTATTTTCTAGTAACTTCCAGCTATCCTTAGCGTCTATGACAATGATGGGTTTACATCTCACATGAGTAAAATCACACACTACTGTTCTCTGAGACTAGTGTACATCCCCCTGACACAATGATTTACACTTCCACCTATGGTGTCACAAGTGCCAGGATTTCTTCTGTGCTTTCTTTTCATGTTTTCTAGTACACTGCTGTGTACATATGTGTCACTATTCTTTTGTCCATACATTAATTTTTTAGTATCTAAAGCATTTTAAAAGATACCATGGCTGATGGTGGATTTGATTCTCACTGATAATGAAGAGAACATCTCATGCTCTAAGCATTTCTTACCTTTGGAGAATTGAACCACAGTGAACATTTGGCATGAGGCTGTCTCTTCAACACTTTAACTTCATGGCCTTTAGATATACTCCCAAGGCTGAGATTGGTCTACCATATGTTAGTTCTGCTTTGAACCTTTGAGAATCTTTACAGTGTATTCCATAATAGATGTACTAATCAACAATTCCCCTAAATAATGCATAGAGATTTCTTTTATTTCTCATCCTCACCAGGCCTTGCTTAGTTCTTCTAAAGATATCCATCCTTACTGAGGTGAAGCAATAATGCTTCTGGTGTAAGTGTGAGTTTTCCTGATGAGAAGTGATCTTGAATACCTTCTTCTATACCCCTTGGCCATTTATATGTTTTCTTGTGAGAGATATCTTAATAAGTTTATTGTCCATTAAAAGAAAAGAAAGTTGATTTTTGCGGTAGAATTTTAAAGTTACTGAGAATGACATCAGGTCAGATGGTTTGCACAAAATTGTTTTAAATATATATATATATATATATATATATATATATATATATGCATATTATAAATTAGTGTCATTCTAAATTATGGCCAAGCGTGTTGTGTGGCTTTCAATTTGGGAGTTATACAGAAGTAAGAGAGAAAACAGGTTTTCTTCCAATAATATAAATATGGCTATTTAGTTGAGATTATTCAACTTACTAAAATATACCATTATTTATAAAATAAATAAATAAATAAATAAATAAATAAATAAATAAATAAAACTGTATGGATGTCTGGCTGCCAGTATCTCCAGTCTGTATTGATAGTAGCACTTAGGTAGTTTGGGTATGGTTGAAAGAGTAAATATCATTATTTTTAAACAACTTAAATAGCAATTTGAGACATACATCAGTCTACCTGGGGTCATATGCCACATGCTAGATGGGAAGTTAACCTTGTGGTTCAATTATACATTATTCCATAAAACAGAGTCCTGTGGAAATAGACAACATTGTTTCTAAACACATAATTCATGCATGGTACCACACTATAGCCTAGAGGTATTAGTCTCTGTATGTAGAAGTAGGAATCTTACAAGAAGTAAATCCTATCTCTTTTCCTTTGATAATTTCACTTTCAGAGAGACATGATGCTATGTAATAAATAAATTACAAACAACTCATCATAAGAGAGCTGGAATAATAGATGTGGGAGTGTCATTTAAATGAATTGGAAAATCCATTTAGAAGATGGCCTGGAAGATCGTTTTTACTTTATAAAGAAAGAATGGAACAAAAATACATTGTGGCTCACAGTAAAATAGCTGCGGGATTTATGGTCTCTAAAGAGGTTGCCATAGCCGAAGCAAATATTTATTTCTACTTTCTGAACAAGGACATGTCAGAGTTTTCTCTGCCACTTCTGAAGAAAGTGACACACTTTCACTTCCATTCGACATTATAACTTCATTCCTGTGGGGCTGATAGATGTACCATTTGGGGCTTCTTCTGTCAAAGTGAACGCCACAAAAATACTAATAAAAATGCTCACATCCAACTTTTATAATTCCTTGCTATTTCTAACATGGCAATTTAATAAAGGCTGGGATTTGAGAATAGATATTGCTAGCACCTTCAAGACAATGCACTACTATTTTATTCTCTTATTGAAATAGATACAAAAAGTAGTGTTCTATGATCTAACCTTCACTATAGAGGAATAAAGTACCAATTGTTGCAGTGGGCAAGGTTCTAGCCTTGGAATGGGTCTAGAATGGGGATGTTGATGAACCTTAAATTCTTTGGCTATGTGAGCTAGTTGTGTTTTAATTTACAGAATATTCTTTCAGTCAGTAGAAATTTTCTTTACGAAAAGTACACAGAGTGGGGCTGCCCACGAAATATATATGCATGGAACATTGATTCCACAGTGCTACAGAAATAAGTAATCATTTTCAGGATATGTGTTTAGATGAATGTGATGATTATAATTTTTTATGGTTTTTTTTTGTATTTTTAAGTTGTTTGTACTTGTATGAATTATTTTTTGCTGGTAGTTATATAATATATACATATATACTTGTATAGTATGTACATATATATTGTGTATAGTATGCATACGCTTGTACAAAAGAAAATGTAAAGGCATGGCAATTTATTTTTTAATAGTTATGCAACATGTGGCTGCTGTCATTTTCTTCCATTAGTAATGAATGGTATGAAGTCATCTGGACACTGACTTCATATATGAAAACCTTTTTGCTAATAACTGAGATTATTTTGTCAGGAACATGTTTAAATGTTAAGTAAAATGTTTTAAACCTAAAAATTATTCTAAAATTTCCATTGATTAGTAGCTGGGCCATAGAAGCAAGCAACATGAGTAATTCAGTGCTGTCTTTTGAAGTGTCCTTGTCAGAGAATTAAATACATCACTAACTGAGCTCCAGAAGCACCATGAGTGTGACAGTAACCCACGGTGCCAAATCCCACACTGTGGCATTCTGGACACTGAGAGAAACCCATGCTGTTCCTCTTTTGATGTTTCAGGTAGGCTCTTCCTCTACTCAATGGAAGTCCAAACTTTAGAATCACCTGACCTGAAACACAGGACTTGAACTGAACTGTTCATTTGGCTGACTCTCAATTCTTGCATCTATTTATGAGAGAATGCATTCGGGCAGCAAGCCAATTTGAATCTTCCTGGTGTCTTATCTTTGGGAGTTGCGGACATGTATACAGGGGGAAAAGTTTTCATTGTTTTTATTTTTAAATCATAATATAAAGAAAAATTAATCTGGGTGTCATTGGTGATAGCTATAATCTCTGTTCTCTAAAGATGGAGCAGCCTATTGAGTTGGAGGAAAAGAGGTAGGAGGGGGAGAAGTAATGGCAGAAGGAAGGGAATAAATAAAAGATATGCTGTGTGTTTCCCTACTTGCTACACTGGCATTTTAAATAGATGTACAATTAAACTATCAAGGAAATCATTATGTGGAGAGGGTTACTTAGCATGTGTATTTCTCCTATCCATAATTTTGTGTTTGAATAGCTAGGACTGCTCTGCCATCAGAATTTTAGCCAACCACTGAAAAGAAAGAATTGATCTTCATAATATTTTCATTTATTTTGCTATTATATTTATTCTCCTATAAAAATAAAAACATATTATATTGTAATTATGTATTAATTATGATATTCTGGCTTAATTCATTTTTTATAGATCTTCAAGTTTTTCCCACAAATGGACTAATGTTGACTTCTAGTAACATGGTATATAAACTAAAGAAACATTCTGGGTTACAAGAACAGATGTCCTTCAAATCTTAACCTGATACTATATAGGTAGACAGTCAATTTCACTTCTATACTATTAAACAACTAGCTACTGATCTTAATTTATCTTTATCAAGAAATAGTAAATGGAAGTTATTTGTCAAATAAACTGTATGCTCTTTAATTTAATAATACTGACACAAAATTTGATTAATCATTGAGAGTAACTACTTGTACCAATTTTTATTGTTGAAGGTGTTTACCTTGTGTATCTACCCCCCATATGGGTATTATACAATCAACTTAGGTTGATGGGAGTTTCACATTATTTTAATTAAGGTAGCAAGATATCATTATATGCTTATGGTTGTTCAAAGTAGGTACAATACAACAAATAAAATGTCTCTACTTTGAAACCACATGTATACAATTTCCAGTAGTATTTTTAATACATAGTTTTCACTTATAAGTATTATACATACTAAAACATAGTGGAGTTTATTTCAGAAATTATGATCATTTTGTGAGTCATGATTCACAACTCTAGGATAGAGATGAAAACATGGTAGACAAATTTAATTTCCAAAGCTTAAATGCAAACCTGATACTTCTGTGGAAATGATGGGTATAAGAAGTGGATATGTGTCTGACTGAGTAACTTGTTCTATCTTGTGTGTATTATAACGAAGTTTACATATGAAAATCTGGATTTAAAAGCTGACCAATTTGAGGGTATGAAGTTTAGTTTGTGGTTCCTCATAGCCCCAGATATTTTATGGACTGTTTGACAGATTTCCATTGCTGTAGTAAGTACTTAAGATAATAAAGTTACACAGAGAAAGATGATTATTTCTGATAATAGTTTTGTATGTTTCAATGTATAGTTTGTTGGACGTATTGTTTTGGATCTATGATGAGGTGGTGTACCATGAAAGAAAGGAGTAGTGGAATGGGAAATTTCTTCTCATGGTGAGGAACAAGCAGAGGCTCTGGAGAGGGAAGAGGGAGTCACTGGGATTGCATTAGAGGTGCATAGTGCTCTCCAACAGCAGACACCAGCACACTTCCAGTATCCCTCACCCAGAGATGCAGGAAATGTGAGGGAGATACATTTATTGAGGCTGCCTCTCCATCATTTGTTGGTCTCTGGATTGTATCCTGGTGTGACTTTGTGTGATGATCTTCATTGATGCTAAAGAAAAGCTCTTCTGATAATTTGTAAGAGCTGCACTTAGGAGTATAAAATTTGGAATAAAATTGTTTTTACTAAGTAAAATGATATAAACTCTGAAAAAAAAAAAAAGAACTCTGCCCAGAATTTACACCATGCGGAAGTCCTAATTGATTCTCCTAGCTCATGCAGGTCACTCTCTATGTATCTGATACTTCACAAATATGAGTGATTTAAAAGGAAGTTTGAGCAGGTAGGATTTTAAAATTAGTCATTTCTGTAATCATCACCTTTGATGTATAATCACCAGATACTGCTGTCTATTTGCTCATCGGTAATAATTGAGAATCTAGTAGCATCCATAATACTTTCAGCATGTGAGTAAAGTTCTCTCCCACAGTTCCCTACAGCATAATGAAAGAGCTCAGCCTTGGAAATCTAAGGAGGAAGTATGAGCCCTGGTTGACTAAATAAATTTGGGCAAGCCTGGTATTATATTCATATACTTTTCTTCATTGAACTCTCATACTAACCTTATGAGTTAACTCCTAACCTCTACTTCAAACCAAGCCAAAGTCATTATGGCAACAAGGTTGCATGGTTAACAAGGCTCTATGATGAGCTAAAATATTGCTTTACATAAATATAGAAATCTGCTGTCGCGGGCGGTGGTGGTGCACGCCTTTAATCCCAGAACTTGGGAGACAGAGGCAGGCGGATTTCTGAGTTCGAGGCCAGCCTGGTCTACAGAGTGAGTTCCAGGACAGCCAGGCCTAAACAGAAAAACCCTGTCTCGAAAAACAAAAAAACAAAAAAAAAAAAAAAAAAAAGAGAAATCTGCTGTCATCAAAGGAAGTACAGACACTGTAGCTAGGAGCACAGAGCTTACCTTCATGGTCATTTGAAGTATTTACTACAATTTCAATTTTTAAAATGTTTCTAATGGGCTACTTTAATTTTACTTTCTTCAAATTTCATGAAATAGGTTGCTTGGCTTCCCTGTGACCCTGCTGTGTGAGCTATACACCACCACCTATCTGTGATCTTGAAAATGAGATTTGTCTCTGTGTTATTGATGAAACAGAATTCAATTGGAATACAGTACATGACTAGGCAAAGTTATTTATCCTGAAATGTCTCAGAGCAGGAGGTCTAAGAAGCTAGAGGGCCGGTCCCCAAGGCAAATAGGAGATACAGACATGTACAACCCTGAGTCTCACTGAGCAGCTACTATCACTTGCCTACATGTCAAAAATGTACTGGTTAGTTAGGTCTCTCAAGCAAATGAATCCTTGGTGTTTACAAAGACCTTACTCTCCTTCACATGCATTAGTTACCTTTCTGCTGTGATAAAGCACAACCACTGATTAAAGAGGAAATGTTAAAATAACCTTTCACATCTTCTACCTCAAACATGAAACAAAGACACCTACTGGTGACCAAGCATCCAAACACATGAGTCTATGAGAGACATTTTAGTTTCTAACCACAACCAATATAATACTCAAACCCAAATGCAGGTACAGCGATACTGTCACTGCTCTTTCTTCATTTTAATTGCAATCTAATATTGTAACATATATGTGACATGAGACAGATGACTAAATAACTGATATATGAAAATGTTGAGGTCTAGCTAATTTGTGTGTTTGTGTGTGTGTGTGTGTGTGTGTGTGTGTGTGTGTGTGTGAGCATGTGGGCACCTTAGTTAGGGTGTTGTGAAGAGACACCATGATCAAGGAAAGTTTTATAAAGGACAACATTTCATTGCAGATGGCTTACAGGTTCAGAGGTTCAGTCCATTATCATCAAGGCAGGAGCATGGCAGCATCCAAGCAGGCATGGTACAGGAGGAGCTGAGAGTTCTCAATCTTCATCTGAAGGCTGCTAGGAGAATACTGGCTTCCAGGCAGCTATGATGAGGGTCTTAAAGCCAACACCCACAGTGACACACCTATTCCAACAAACCCACACCTATTTGAACAAGGCCACACCTCTTAATAGTACCACTCCCTGGGCCAGGCATATTCGAACTACCATAGTGCATATGCACAATTATTTTTTTATAAGAAACTTCTAAATCCTCTTTCCTCTTCAGGCATCATCCCTAAAGTGTGAATATTATATTTGGAAAGGCTGCACCAGTTTGAAGCCATAAACCATGTGCAAGAATTTCAATATTTATAATTCTCTTATTCTTGCTAATGTGATAAATTTGGATTCTGTTTCTTGATATCTCATGATGCTGTGCTTGAGTCTTTCTTCAAAGGTATTTTTTTTTTTATAATCTTTGCTTGCTACCTTATCTTAAGCTGATTTTTATGAAGTAAACAACACATATTTAGTTGATCAGCAGAGTGGAAAGGGAACTAAATATTAATGATCTAAATCTTCTGACATTCCTTCTGAAATATGTTTTCTTTGTGCTATTACCAATATTTGCATTTCTTTAGGTGATCTCACAAGTATTAATTTGCATGCAATCAAATACAGAAAAATTTGGTATTTTTTCTATGATTTCATTTAAATTTCTTCTTCATCAAGTTTCTATATTTGTATTTCCTATATTTACAAATATTTCCTACAAATTGCATGTTTTCTTATCATTTTAAAATTCTTTTATTTTTCATTCTCAGCTCATCTTTCATTTGTATAACGAAAGGCAATGTATTTGCTTGAGTTTGCGTTTGATTGCATATCTAGCCACTTTACTAAAGTTGTTTATCAAATGCTTGAATCATAATAGAAAAATTAAATAATTTATCATTACCTATATTTTACCCCATAATGGGAAGATTGTTTTCATTTAAATCTGGAACCTCTTCAATGTTTCATGTTTTGAACAATAGAATTACCGCCCATGAGATTATAGAAAATTGTGGGATATTTAAAGACTGGGGTCTAGCTAGGCCTAGAGAGAGGTCTTTGAAGATGATAGCTTAGGCCTCCTCATCCTGGGCCTGCTTGGTGCTTCTTCCTGGTCTGCCATGAATGGATTTCCTCAGCCACATATTCTTACCATGCTCATGGAGTTGATCTGTCTGCTGTCCTTGCAATGAAGGACTGAAATCATTAGACGAGGTGAGTCTTCCTCCCATAAGTAGTTTCTGTGTTTATTTTATAAAATAGTCATAAACACAGAGATGCAGAGAGAGAGAGAGACAGAGACAGAGACAGAGACAGAGAGACAGAGACTGGTGGCTGGACGGACAGACAGACAGACAGACAGATAAATAGATAGACTTTATGACTGTTTTGTATCGATATATATAGATATTTATATACCTGGATATATATCCACACATCCATATGCCTTTTCTTTTAACTCATAGATGTCATAACCCTGATAAATATCTCAATTTCATAAGCATATTGTATAAATCACAAACTTCCCATACATGTAATCCATCTGTCAACATAAAAAGACATTCACTTTGTTATTTTCTAAATATTATCCTGCATCTGATTTTTATTTTACCGAACATACACTTAAGTTAGTTTTGTGCTGTATTAGTTACATTCATGTTGTTGCAATAATATGACCAGAACAACTTAGGAAAAGAGAGTTTACTTACCTTAAGTTTCCAGAAGAAGAGGATCCTCACAGCAAAGAAGTGTGGCTTAGCTGAAGGGGCTAAAAGCTGGCTGGCTGGTTACATTTCTATATGGAGGAAACATATAGAAACATATAGAAAAAAGCAGAGTGAGGTTATAAACTAAAAGCCCATAACAGGTAATATTCTTTCTCAGAATTCCTATAATCTCCACAAACCAGGGATCAAAGGTCAACACACCTGAGTCGATCAGGAACATTTCTCATTCAAACCAGCACATATACTGAGGCCTCAATGCAATTTTTAAATTCTTGTTTTCCATTTCAGATGAGATATCTATAAGTTATTTATCCACCCTAACATATTCAAATAGCTCTGATGTTCTGATACTGTATATTTAAATTTACTGCTAATTTCATTTTTGTCAAAATCCTGGAATGTCTACTTAGATAAAAGTCTACACATTTAAATGATACAAAACAGTGACAGTTGCTGCTTTGGAGTTAAATAAGGGCAACATTTTTATGGCTTAATCTGCTATTTTTATGGGCACAACATCTATATACCATTTTATAACAGGTAATGTTTTTAAATATAGTGAGATATTTGAGGTAAAGATTGAGTATATGCACGTAGTAAATCTACTTCACAAAAATAATTTGAAAGCAAGAGAGTAGAGATTATTTTCAAGTCACAAATGCAAAGTAATAAAAAGGAAGAATTAAGAACAGGTTGAAAGAAGAGGATGATTGGTGAAAACAGGAAGCAGGGAAAGCCTGATAATTCAGAAGTATTATAGGGCAAACTCATGGAAAGTCAAGGAAAGCCAAGGGTCAGCAGTTTGACTGATGGATTCCATGACAGGTTCAGAAATTGTGTGTGTGTGTGTGTGTGTGTGTGTGTGTGTGTGTGTGTGTGTTGTGTATGTGTGTGTGTTTGTGTGTACGTGCATGCATGCATGGAAATGTGTGTTATGCGTGTGTGTATATTTGTGTGGCATATGTGAAGTAGAAAATTGGCCTTAAAAATTCAACTTCCATGGTACACAGTTAATCTGAATGCCATCTGATTCTCTATTGTTGTGCCCCAGGGTTTTAATTCCCTTATGATAATACAAGTCATGCCTAAAGTGAGGTGGTGGATATGAATAATTCAGGCAATGTTCTGAAATTGTGATTTTTTTAATATTTTTCATAAGAGTAATTGTTTGGCCTCCATAGATTCTTTCTTTACAGTTGCCTGTATTTATTGTAACCCAAACGCCATTCTAGAAAAAAAAAAAAAAAAAAAAAAAAAAAACTACATTTCCCCTTGTAAATTTAAGCTGACAAAGACAGAGGAGATAACAATGTAACAATTGGTGAGGACAGTAAAATGTGCATCCTGTCTTTTAAGCCTCCACATTTGTAGGTATCTTCTCAAGAACTTGATCCAGGCATTGTGATCTCTTGACTATTAAGGTCAGATGAGTTATGAGGATTTCTGACCTTCAACATTCTGATCACTGTCTTCTCCTAGAGCTCTAAGGCAAGCTGTTATGCAGCAATGGAAGCTGATGTGTGAAAGGTCTTCGTGCCTTTGACCCCAGCATCCTTTCATACTTTGTTTGGAAAATGTACACAGATATACCATATTGGACCAGGATGAAGCTTCCACTAAGCTTAAGTCAAGAAAGAGCTAGAAAGAACCCACAAAGTAGGGATGGAAGGCAACAGGGAACAGAAAGAAATTGACAAGGTATTACATAAGTGAAGCCAGCATAGAAAAGAAATTAAGGCTAGGACACAGACGAAGGTCCCAGGAGTGATTCCCTCAATGAAATTGGTTTAATAGAATAACTGTGGAATTTTAATATGTCAGGTTTAGAGAAAGACAACTGCTAGTCATGAATGAATAAGTGAAAAACAGAAGTGAACATTCTAAACCTACCTCAAGTAAATGACAATCATTAACACAGGAGAAAATGACCAAATTGGAACTTTAAAAACAACAGTAGTAAAATGGACAGCTCATTTTTGTGCAAAGTGTTTTAGCAACTAGTAATTCTATTATTAAATTAATGCAATTAAATGTACAATTCATCTAGATTTGGTTTATGGGAGAATGAAAGGCTATGAGTCCTGTGATCAGCTGATTTACTCTGATTACAGAGAGCTACATTTTCATTTTACTTAGTAAAATACTAACTGTAATGTCTAATAGTTAAAATAATAGTAAAAGGACATTTTATTGTAAATAATATATTAATTATTTAATATAATATAAATGTAACAGTATATAATTATTAATTATAATATATTTACAATCATATATCATGTCATATATTATGTAGCATATAACACATTTCACATATCACAAATCATATCATAAATATCATATATCATATAATCATATATCATACATCAATCATACATTATGCATTATATATTATGTTATGTATTTATTATTATATAATTATATAATATGAAAAAATACCCACTAAAGTTTACTTTGTTGAAATAATGTCCCTTAATTGTATTGATTAAAGTGTTTGACTTCAGACAAATAGATAGCAACATCTTTCAAAAGAAACCAGTAAATATTAACATTGTTTAAACTTTAATACTTTCTAATATAGGAAAATTCCATTGTGTGACTTGATGTGAATGACAATGTCTGAAAAAGATAAAAATTGTACAAGCAGAAAACAAATGACATCAGGATTTATAGGGCCTCGGCTAACTTCAATTGGGCACAAGAGAATTTTGTGCTGGAATAAAAAAGTCCTATATCTTGCTGTTGATGACAGGTACATGAAGGCATACATTTGTCACAGCTATCAAACCCTACATTATGAAAAGAAGTTTATTGCTTGTAAATTATATCTTAATATAAAAACATGTATGGAATAAAAAGGATAAATAATAAGGTATAGGTATTGGAAGAAAGTTTTATTGAAATCATTTGAAATGATGTTCCAGGTATAGCTGGATCAATGGTACAGAATATCTGAACAAAACTCTGTTTTGATCTTAGACACTTAGACATCTTAGATAGACGACACATTATTTATCTGACTTGCTGTTATTTCCAGCAGGAAAATTGGTTTAAAATAAGACTTTGTACATAAAGATAAAGAATTTGATATATTTTCTAAATAAGGAAAGGGCAACATGTTTATTTTTTTTGTAAGGGCAGTGTGCAATGAACCAGTGAATAACAAGAGATAAAGACCTGTTTTGCGACTTGTCATGTTTGATTTAAATAGAAGTTCTCTCAAACCCTCATTCAGAATCCTAATTGTTTTACTTACCTTGGACATATAGAGAGTACCAAAGTCCAGTGAGGGTTTTCTTCAAGCCATTTGAGAATTAAAATGTAAGTTCTGGTTATTGACAGTGAACTCTGAAAGTCCATATGGAAAGAAGCTTCCCTTTGTAAAGCCTGGTTGTGATCTTACTATGTAAGAAGACATATGTGACATTGATTTATAGTTTAGCTATATCAAGGTAAGATTCTTGAAGTTCTTTAGCCTGAACTCTAGAAAAATGTTGGCTAATTAGGATACTCTTGGGTCCTTATTGTATCAGGGATAGCCTAGTGGGGGGATTGAAAGCATCAACATCCTAGTGAGCCTTTTTTACTGATAACAGTGGCAAAGTCATTAGTATAGCTTGTAGATAATTGCTGCTTCTCTCAGTGGCTTCTCAGGTAGTCAAGGGGTCTCAACTTCTCTAGCATATGACATCTGATGAGAACAAAGAACATAGAAAAACCACCGTTTCTTGCAAGAGGAATATGCCGTAAGTACCAGATCCTATACTGAAAAAGCCAAGCAAACTGTATTAAGCTTATGCAGTACAGATTACCTAAGCTACATAATGGCACCTCTGTACAAGGCAATATATTTAGAGTTCATGGGAGTCTCTAGTGTCTAGAAAGGCATGTAGCAAGAAACATTCCAGTCACTACTTCATAGTCTAGAACTTATCATTTCAATCCTCTGCTTTAGAATCCATGAACACTTATAGTCAAGGTGGGTGGTATAGAGATTCCAAGAAGAGATGAAAAAGATACAGTCTCTACAGTGAAGGACTTTCTGAGTGTAAAAGCAGATGTTAACTTAAATTCTAGAGTGTTCTGTTGCAGAGTCTGAGCAGACTGGAAAGAAATTTTGCATTGTTTATGCAATTATGTAACCTTATATGTCAAAGTTCATGATATCCTTTGCTTTACAATTTGGGATAATGCTCTTCAAGAATAGAAATGCAGGACTCCTGAAGATCTGCAGAACATGACCATTGACAACAGCAGAAAGAGAGGCAGTACCAACAAAGACTTTCCACAGTAACCTTCCCCTCCAGCAACATCAGACTTAGTCCACTTCTCTTTTGTGGGAGATCCCAAACTTCTCCTGAAGTCACCACAAATACATGGGCCAAAATAACATTCTTCCAATCAATATTGAAACACATCAGTGCTGAAGAAGTGATAGGTCACTAAAATGGACTTTTGCTAGACATAGGTTCTGAAGCACACAAGTGACTACTGACATGCAGGTAAAATAGCTGGTCTTTGTTATTACTCTAGTATGGGACCCCTGAACTAACATCATGCAAACTGGGGAGCTGAATAAATTAATATCAATCATTATGAATATGCCAAAGAAACAGAATTAGTAAAGAGAGAAGATGTAAGTATTTATAGACAGAACAAATTTTATAGCATCTAAAATTTTTCTATTTTCCCTTTGTTCTTGTGTGTGTGTGTGCATGTGTGTGTGTACATGTGCATGTGTGAGTGTGTGGTGTATGTATTCATGTTTTACCTGTGTATGCATGCATACATGTGTTGGCTTGGCACTTCTGCTAGTTCATGTGGAGGACAGGTTTATGTTAGAAATCATGCTTAACTATTTTGATATTATATTAAGGCAGATTCTCTCAGTCCCACCTAGAAATCACCAAAATGGCTACCTGGCTAATTAACTTGCTCCAAGGGTTCCCTAGCTTTACCTTCAGAAGCTGGAGTTTCAGGTGGAGATGTTGTGCACCCAACATTTATGTGGGTTTCTGGGGTTCAAACTTCAGTCTTCAAAATTGTACTTCAAGCATTTTAATAGCTTGTCCACAAGATTGCTTAAATGCACAAAAACACTGAGTATGAACAGATGAAACAGAACTCTCTTTGCGTTAAGTGTCCAAGTAAGACGGTTATGCCAAATAGGACTACACAAAATCCTCCATCAAGAGACAGGAGGCGCCTCATATATGATAAGTGGGCTGACTTAGCTAGTTGTCTTGAAAGACCTGTAAATTAGTTTATATGAAAAATTTCCAGACCCCAACACATAGGTCTGTCTCTACTTGTCTGATGTGTGACCTTGGGTTGATTCATGGTCACACAATGTGTTTTAAAGTATGACAGCTCATAATGGAAATGATTGAGGTATATACTTAATTTGATGCTAAGAGGGGACATTGGCAGACCTCTACCTACAGCTCCAAAACTGAGTCGAGATACCATGCCAAACAGACAAATGAAAACAGACTTTACAGGGGTCACCCAGTCTTCATGAATCAGAATCTCACCTATGACTCTATTCTTAGAAAATGACAGTGTCTGTTTCAGCTCAGTGACCACTGATTTACCCTAAGGAATAATAATGTGAGAATAAGAAGACTCACATATTTCTGATTAGCCTCACGGCATGGAAGAGCTATTGATTGCGAGGTCAAGAAGATACATGCTGCTGAAATCAGATCAAGTCAACCAATGTATTGTTTGATGACCTTCTCTAAGGAAAAATTGCCCAGTCTGTACCTGTTTAACTTAGGCCTGGACATAAAACTTCTTCTCCTAGACAATAAAATGTGAAAGATACATGGCATTTACTATCTCCTGAGAGAAAATTTTAGAAATGATGAATCTTCCAACATTCCCTGTGTCTTGTTTGTGGATTCATAGAAGCATATATCAAGACAAAACATCTAGAAGGCTGTGTACCTCAGGGTAATACAATCAGAGTTCACTGCATGACTTGGCTGGCATATATCCATAGACCAAGGGAAAGAAGTGTTTAGTTATAGTAATCCTTCTGCATGTTTGTTCATTTTAAATTTAAAGGTTATTTTTAATGGGATAAGTTAAGGAAACAATGAGAAAGAATTGAGAAGAGCTTCAGAGATGGCCCAGAAGAGCACTGGCTCTTCGAGAGGTCCCAGTTTAATTCTCAGCAACCACATGGCGGCTCACGACCATCTGTAGTAGGATCTGATACCCTCCTCCTCTTCCACACAGGTGTACATGCAGAAACAACATGCATGTATAATAAATAAATAAATCTTTAAAACATAAAAAGAGTTGAGGAAAATATAATATTTCATCCTAAAAAATGAGCTATAATCAATTGACATATTTAAATACAAGCTATATTTCCTTTACATTGCAGCATGATACATATTTCTTTTCCATATCAAATGAGTCCTGCTTAGATCACAAGATACTCTTGTTAGATGTCAAGATGTTAGGCTCCAGGTGCATAGTCTCATATTTGACCAGACTATACTGTTTATTTCATTTTTAATTTTTTAATTTCTTTTTTTTTCAGACACAGAATCTTACTGTGTGCAACTGGCTGCTCTAGAACTTTTTATACAGAGAAAGGCTAGCCTTGAACTCAGAAATCCATCTCTCTCTGCTTCTCAAGTGCTGAGATTAAATATATTTCAATGTATTTTTGAACAAGCGGGACTTTACTGCTATGCTTCCGCACACAGGATATAATTCAGTAGATTGGTAACTAACAGAGAGGGTTAGAACTCAGCCCTTACTGGGTCTGCAACAGAGAATAGCAGAACTTTGGAGAAAAGACAAGACAGAGGAGAAATATCTTGTGTCTAAAATATGCAAATTGTGGGAAAATAAACACACATGAGGCTAGTGCAGGTAAAGTCTGCTTCATTTTAAATACTTCTCTGTCATAGTGGTATTTGCATTACCAGCTGACAGAAACATCCAAATAAGTAAGGAGTAATCATTTTATTGAAAATGTCTTGTGAGTGGGAAGGCTCTAGTGTATCAGCTCACCTCAAGCGAGCTTAGCTGTCATAGCTATTTGTCCTTGTTGTTTCATGACAGTCCTGGGTCCTGACTTTGAGATTTGTCCCTCTTTTACCTTCAAAAATGAATTAGTTTGGAGGACAGGTTGTATGGTCAGTCAACGTAAGTTTGGATGCAATGCTGTGATATATTAATGATGAAAGTGATAATAAATTGTTTAAACAATTATCTCAAATATGTATTACATATGCTTGTTTGTAATATGCATATCGCTAGATGTCAAGGTGTTAGGCTCCAAGTGTATAGTCTCATCTTGGACCAAACTACACATACAATATATACCTATTATAAAGTTATTTTCTTTGTATTTCTTTTTCATGTAATGAGTCATTGGCATAAGTTGAAGTTTTGTCACATTTAGGGAAATAATTAGAATGTAACTTGCATTTAAATTCCGGTATGTTGCTCCAGATTTAAAAACAGTAAAGAAGAGTTTACCAAATCTTAGAATCCATTGGCTTAAGGTTGACAATCTTTTCGTTGTTGTGGGGGGTGAGGGGGAGAACTTTTTCCTAGCATCTCTCACTGTGTCACATGTCCAGGATCTTGACAAATGTTGACAGGAGAGGAAACAGTTCCTACTGTTGCAACAAACTGCCCTGTCATCAGTCACTTAGAGCAACATATGTCTGTTACCTTCTGGTCTGGTGATCAACTGCATCACGTATGATCTGAAAGGGGATTTGAGACTTCCAGATCAAGGATGGGCTCTCAAATGTTTTGGAATGCTAATTAGTGAAGACACCAACATGAAGCCCATTTCAGACTTTATTTAACACCCATCACCAGAATTGCATTAGATCATGTATGGTAAAATTAGAAACTTGGTGGCTTAACAGCATACTTTGTATGTGGATGGAGAACAGACAATGAAAATAGCCTGAAAAAAAACAGCAGTTAGAATTTTCTAAAGGAGTTGTTTGGAAATTGGCCCTCCTGATTGCTTTCAGGCTTAGCTTTCCAATGTGTAAATCATAGTATATGGCATATGATGAAGTTTTAGTATTTAATATAAGCCCAAATTTTACAAAATACTTGGTACTTGTAAGCCATCAGAATTAGGGAGTAAATCCAATCTCCTGCATGATAGAACATTAGCTCTATGTTTTATTAATGGAAATAGACAATTTTCAGACGTTTTCAAACTATAAATACAAGACAATATGAAAAGTCTACAGCTCAGACCTTGGAGTTCTTATCTGATAGAAAGTTTAATCATGAAATCAATATTTTGTGAAGGAAAAGTCTAGCGAGCTCTGTGTGCCTAGGGAGAATATTTCATGGCTCAGTGATGCTACTTAGTGACTGAAAATCATTGAGGTGGAACCTGAGAAGGGAATTTATAAAATGAGCATTCGGCTGTTTTTACAAGTTACTGGGCAATGCAAATTATATTTTTGTCTAACCTTCATGTTTTTTTAACGCTCCGATGCCTTTATATTGGCTGACCAGCAAAGTATTACTGCCATACAGTTTTTATTGTTTATTAAATTTTAATTAATTAATTAATTAATGTTTATTAATTATTATTTTTATTTGTCTTGAGTTTACCTCAACCTAATTTTATGATTTTTCTAGTCATTTTATACTGACATTGAATGCTATTAAGTAACATGGACATAAACACCATCCTATGTGTGCCCAGGAAAGTGGCCATAGATATACCCAGTGAGCCACAAAGCAAAAACAAACACAGGAGCAAAAAGGGGCATCAAAATGGGACAGGGAGCGAGTGGAAAGAGTTGCTATTGAAGTCCAGAATGGGCCATCAGATCGCCTGGAGCTGAAGTTATAGGCAGTTGTAAGCTACCTGACTTGGGTGCTGGGAACTGAACTCTGGTCCTTTCTAAGACCAGCACTCAGTTTTACTACCTGAGCTATCTATCCCTTCGATCCCTGTCCTCTCTATTGTTTCTTGAACCCAGTGATTTATAATTTCTTAGGTGGTTATAGGTCTCACCAAATGCTGAATCTGTTACCTTTCTTTCAGCAAAATGCACCTGTGTGTTACTATCTCCTTAAATATCATCACAGCTCACATCTGAAACAGAGCAGCTATTCTAAGGTTGCAAGCAACTAGGGCTGCTACTCAAGTCTCTCCCATGGAAGGGCTGCCCTTCTATAGTAGTGTTCAGAAGTGCCCAAAACTCAGTCCTTCTGACCAGCTTCAGCTACCACCAGTAGCCCTGCTAGAGGCCATGATTAGCCCTGGGCAGCTCAGAACTTGGAAAACTCAACAAGGTAATGCTTACTCCAACATCCCTTCTAACTTGGCTCTTTGTACTCCTGTTGGATCCATGTCAGAACCTGTCTTGTTACCCTATGAAGTCCTGTCTCCTCCCTTGTCCTTACACTAACATGGACCTCCAATACAGTATTGTGAGCAAACTTGATTTTTAGTGTACATTGATGAAGCTCTCTACTTTGTGGTATCACTGACTCCTACTGAAGTGTTAAGGAAAAGTGATTTACTTTGCTTTGCTTCTACTTGGATTGCACATTCGAAGACACATGAAATATCAACATCCTTATCAACAAATGATGAGTCTAAAATGTTAAAATCATTACAACTTTGTGTTCTAGAACGTTACCCAAAGGGCAAGCAAACTCTATTTATGATCATTTAATCATCCCCATTATGAGTCTCATTATTTTTTCAAGCATTTAATAAACAGAAAAAAATTACAGTTATCTTTATGGAAATCAAATTCTTTCCTGGTCATGAGGATATTTAATTATTTCAAAGATGACAGTGTGCCAGGCACTGTATTTAAGTATGCATTCGTTATGATAAACCTACCATTAGAGCAACTCCTGTCAAATTATGAATAAGAAAACAAAGTAATAAAAAGCAAATGTTAATGAATAAAATGAATAAAACTGAATACAAATAAATCTGGATATTAAGCAAAGGCATACATTAAAATAGTCTGACACATAAGCCTATGATCTAAGCTGTCTAATGGTAAGACCTAGAAATTGGGAGAAAAGATACAATAGACAGAAAAGTTGACTCTTGATATGAGATTGGGAGCTACATTTTCAGAGATTATATAAAAGCAATGTCAGATACCAAAGAAACATGTGTGAAATATGATAGAAAACAGTTGAAATTATATATTTTAACTCACATTATGTATTTACCAGGTAGGAGTATTATAATATGTCAAAGACAAATGTATTCATATCAGATGCTGCTATTAGCTTATTAAAATGCAAAAGAAACAGCAATCTCAAATATTTGTTGATTCCCCACACCAGGAAATACATGGTGTATTTACTGAGAGGCATCACCTCTATCGAAGCTATAATTTATATTCCATCAAGTTTCCCAAGTGTATAATGATACCCTCTGAACACATCAGGCTGATCACCTTGGCAACCAACACTAAGTAGCCACATGTACACTAGGATGTCAGTAGACTCTGTGATAACCAATCCCAGGTTAACAAAAAGAGAGAACTGAGATTTCGATAGGAGCAGAACAGGACAGTTCTGGAGGTCAGTACACACATACTGCAGAATAATGTGCCCTAGAGGTCTTGTAGCTGAAATCATTCCTTCTCAATGACATTAGTTTCTAGTGAACCTTTCTTAAATATTGGGTATTATAAACAAACTTCTCACAACATTTATCTTGCAGATGGTTTCCTATAGTCTCTATCTTCACTCTACATGGTCTTTGATTGGTTGACTATCAGCACATGTATGGTACTCCTTTTAGGACACTTATAGCTCATATTTCTGACTATTCTTTGAATAAAACAGTAGACAGGATAAGTACTGAGCTTGACATTGAACTCTTTGGCATCACTTCTTAGCTGTGGGGCTGTCACATGTCTTTTCCTTAGGAGACATTAACAAAGGCGCCTCACTGTTAAAATAATTCCACCCAGTCTATCTTGAGAGAAACAAGAAATGTATTGGTTCATGACAAGAGTGGTGAAGGGTCATTTATAGAATCATGGAAGATTAATGCAGAGCCTCATCACTGAAGAGTCTACAGCAAAGTGAAGAGCAGGACATGACAACTGCATCTCTGCATCTCCCTACACAACTTGTAGGCAACACAATTTGTAGGCAGCTCAAATTGGTCCAAGTATCCTCGCCTTCACAGTTCTTTTTTACTTTTGTAACAGTTGGGGAGAGCCTTGTTGAATCTTACAAATTGCTGAGGTCTATAGCCTCATATATTGCCTTGGCTTTCTGGGTCTTATGAGTCTTCCTTTGCCTTCAATAAGGAAATGTATCAATTCAAAGCTACTAACATTGTAAAACTGGAAAAATGATAGACTGTATTAAGTCTTCATCTGCCCTCCAACCAGGTATCATCACTGTTTTGAACTCTGATTTGAAAAAATAAGTTTAAATTGTTGGTCTAAGGGGATGTATAATTTACAAGCCACATCTTTGCAGGCCTGACCAAACTCTACCTACTGTCACTATATAAATGATAGCAGATAACTCAATAAACAAGCAGTCTACAGAATAGCAGACCACAAATAATATTTATAATTTCACTGTGTCCAAGCATCTGAACTACAAGTACTACATGATAATTATAGTCACTGCTTGATATAATCCCTCTGTGTGAACATAATATAGTTCAGAAACATGTTCTCTGTATTCTTTACATGAATTCATTCAGTGTTGATATAGGTCCTGGTATCTTTCATTTAGCCTTTTTTAGCTTGACTTTTAAGACTAGACATAGTACATTTTTATAGCCTGTGAACCTAATAACACTCAACAATTTATTATTTCTAACATTTTGATAATTCCTTTTTTCCCTTTATTAAAGGTATACATTTATACCTCTAGCATAAAATAGATGTTTATTAAATCAAAGAGTAAAATAAAAGAAACCATGCATAGCTAATATTTTTGATTCCTTTTGTTGAGTTCAGCAAAAAGCTCAATCCTAATTCTCCCTTTCTGGTGTTTCACCATGTGGGAACTTTTATTATATGGTCTACGTGGAAATAAATTAAGCATGAGGAACATCTATTATCCTGTCTTTCCTTTTTAATTTTTTCAAGTAGACTTGATTTCAATGTCATCATATTTTATTCATTGGGGAATAGTCTTACTTTCTATGATTTTAGCTTTTGGCAAAATCCAAGAACATATACTTGAGATTTGAGATCTTTAACTTTTGATTACCACACTGGTCAGTTAGACTCCCTCAGCCTCTTGTCTGAATGGCACAGTTCCAGTATCTGTTTATCTCAGCTTTAAAAAGGTTGCCTAATTATGGCCCATGACTCTCTTCTCAAACTGGGAAGACCAACTTAAAGTCACAAATGAATATAATAAGCAGAAAATTTCACATTCCTTTCTTTGTCCCATTGTCTGCGAGTGTCTAGAAAATGTGCAAATTGAATATGTTAAATTAAGTTCAAATATAACCTCTCTGAAAACAAGATATATATACACACTACTCCATTTTTGGTTTTTTATTTTTATGTCCCTTAGAAAGAAATATTTGCTTGGAAGGTATCACCTGATCCTTATTTTGAATGTTCTATTGTTGTCAGGACAAATATCCTGTCCCTTATTTTGATGAGCCAGGTTAAATGCTTGAAAGTGTATGAACCAGATCTGCACAAAATATACTAAAAATTCTAAATTCACCTTGTCCTTGGGACTGCTTAAAGATTCTTCAAATAGCATCCCATATCAGAAAAGGATTACCAAATTTGTCAATTCCACTGGAGTCAAAGGGACTACTTAATCATGCTGTTATTAAATAAAAGTGTTACAATGATTTTTTTTTAAAAAATGTGCATAAAGAGGTAACAATAAATGAGGTTCTTAATAAGAAAAGTAAGCTTTTGTCTATAATTTGTCAAACTACTGTCAAATAACTTATTTGAAAAATAAAAATATTGGAAAATACTTTTGGAAATGTTTATATTTCTTTACATTTGCCATATATTTTTGTCTGCATTCCTTTTATTGATGTGGTTTATTTGTATAAAGGGCATCTTCCATGCAGATATGTGGCTAATTTATTTTAGGACATTATTTTTATGAGAACATAATGTTTATATTTACTGTATCATTCCCCCCCCCCAAACCAATGAAGTTTCTTTTGTACAAACTATCTTCTCTTTTTATTACCTCAGGAGCTATATCTTAATATGCCTCTTGATAGACAGACATAATAAACATTTATTTAAACTGATATCATAAAAACAAAACAAATGTCATATTTTACAAATTATAAGATGACCTTTTGAAACAAGCCTAATGGTTTAATACCAAAATACATAAGAAACATGGAAGACATTACTTTTCATTTGTCATGTATTACAACCAGGGGCATGGCATTTGTGTTTAAAAGGTCAGGATGGATGACATAACTGTATACTAAGGTTAACACCCACTAAAGTTTAAATTAGATATTTTACAAGTGTATCATTGAATGTAATAATGTCTTTAGGACAACTGATACTACATATGAAATTTCCCTATCTTAAAATTTCAAGGTCATATGCATGGGACTCTACCATTGAATAAAGAATATTTGGTCCCAGAACTTTTCTTCTGGGACATACTTCCACATGCACTAAAATAGCTTTATATTCCAGTCTGCAGAATATACATGGTGCCTAGTTTTTGAACCTTTTACAATACCACCACAACAAACACTGCATATATATATATATATATATATATATATATATATATATATATATATATGAGTTGTGCAGACTTCTTCCTGTCAAATATCAGCTCATATTTTAGACTTTGTGAGTTTCTCAATTCTTCAGGCACAGCATGAAAACAGCCACGAAAAATACACAAACAAATGTGTATGTGGCTGTATTCCAATACCAATGTGTTTAGAAAGCAGATGGCAACTGGATGGCTGTAGTCTCCATCCTGATGGAAAACCAGCACAGTACAGCTTTGATAGATAAAAAATCCTCTTAAATTTTAATGTGCAAATTATCATATCATCTATTTTGAACAATACATTTTTGGTCATGGTCCTCCACTGAAGGAGAAGCAGTTTCATATATTGTAACTAGCTGCCTGTTTACTCAAGCCTCTTGAGACAACAGTAATTTTTTATGCAGTATTCTTAGGTCATCTGTAATTACAATGATTTAGGGAAGATGTTAGAATAAAAGAATGCATAACAATTTTTTTCTATAGTAGGAAATATCATTCCACACAATGAAATGTACCATGACTCTTCAAAGGAAGAATAGAGAATGTTTCTAAACTTACTTTGCACAAAAATAAACCACTTTATTTGCTTCTTTTCCAAAAATATGATATTTCTCCCTTACAGAATCACCGTTTTTAAAAACATTAACTTTAGTTTAACTTCTGAGAGGGCTGATAGTGACTTAATTATTGAAACTACTAGCACAATATTTGCTGCTTCTTTCTATACAGAATTGGCAAGAATCCATATTAGTTTCTATGAAAACAAAAAAAAATGTGTCAAAAGTGTTTACTTTTACAGAGGCTGAAATGTAAGGTAAAACAACAACAAAAAAAAAATGGTATGAACCTATTACTATAGAATCTTCCTAAAATAAATCCTTATAAATTCATAAAAGCGATAAGAGATAGTTATCCTATAATAAAGCAAACTTGCCCCTGCTAGATACCAAATATTAACAAATAACAAGCCAAGTGTCAGGAATGGGTTATTTCTTTTTTTAATTGCTGTCCAGTGTGTGCCATTGACCCCCAAGCATTCCAAGGTATATAATGTTCTTGGATACCTTCTAGTACATAATGATAATATCTTTTTGTTGAAGTTACCATATACTTGAGTCATAGATCACAGAAAGATTATGCTTATATTGACCTAGAAACTCCATGCCTATTGGCTAGGTTTCATAGAACTAGAAGATGTGAGCATGTCACTAGAGGAGAAAAGTAAGCTTCAATCATGAGGAGCCATGATCTTTATGAGCTACAATAATTATTGGCATGGTAAAACATGCCCCCTTGTGCAATAGTGGTACAAGCATCATGGGCATGACCAAATACTTTCTAATTTGAGGCCTACTCTACAAGTTGAAATACATACAGTCCACTATTCCTAGTAAAGGAGCACGTAGCTTGGAAGGTAATAGGCCATAGGGGAGAACTTACTCCAGTTGAAATGAAATTAGTGAGATGAATTCTAAAGGCCATAAAATATATGTGAGGGTATAGGCAATATGATCCAGTGATTGACAGGATGAACACTGGAGTGAGGTAAATGTGGCATGTAGATAACTTCTTGATAGCCTGGAAATGACAGGGACAACAGGGTTCAAAGAAAGAAAAGACAGGTATGGTGTTTTTCATTTCCATAACTAGAAATGTAAAGATTCATAAGCTATACTATCAATATATCAGGTGAGTCAAATAATTGAAAATAATATAAAATTGAGCAGAATTTTATGAGTGAAGTCTAACTTCCATGTTGTTTAATCAGGAACATATTTCTTGATTCCAAAAATATTTTCCCCATGAGCTCAGAACAGAGAAAGCAGAGTGAAGCCTTGGCTAGATGTGTATCATCTTTACTGTTTTGTTAATTGCAGAAGGTGAAAAGTGGCTACATTTCTAACTCTGAGAGGATTGAAGGACCAGTAAAGTTATATAGATAAATTATCACATCATTTAGTTCAAATTATTCACTTTTTATATGTCCTGACAATTTATTGAAGGATACAGAGAAAGCTCCTCAACATTTAACCTTGTAATCTTTACAAAATATGACATAAAACTATCTTCTTTCAAGAAAAAATTATAATAGTAGCTATAAGGTGAAGAAAATTGTTGCCAGCATACAGAAACATCCCCTCCTTATCATCTCCTATTTAAGTTTTTGACACTCTATACAGAGACCATGTGTATTCACTTACTCAAAGCTAAGGAATGGCTGAACCAATAAAAGAGCATATTATATTTGCTAGAGAGCATACTATATTTGCTAAAGTCATTCAAGACAACGGAAAATCTCATCTTTAATCCTTGAAAAAGACATTTCTGAACTGACTTCAAAACTACTTAAGCATATTTTAAAATAAACAGTATTTTAATACAAGGTCAAATATGCAGCTACACTGTCATTGCTGAACACATATTAACAATGAAAACAAACATGTTTAACAGTGTCAAATATATTTTTGTCCAGTTCTCTTGATAAGAAACATTAAAACTTCATGTTCTGGGCTAGGGAGATGTCTTAATATATAACGTGCTTGTTGTACAAACGTGAAGACCTGAGTTTGGGTCCTTAGTATCTATTAAAATATTACTATGGGCTCTAAGCATTGCTGAAATAGTAAACTCCATGTTCAATGCAAAATATCTCAAAAATGAAGTAGGGTATGATAAAATAAAAAAGGAATATACTCTAAGTTGACCTTTGATAATCAAAGATTTATGAACAGGCATGCTAGGCACACCTGTACAAGTACACACACATACACACACACACACATTGAAGACAAATACATGCAGTTCATGACTGTCTTTATATTGTTTACTTAGGTATTATATTTTGAGAAAACTATTTAGTTACACATCCTGAATATTTTTTTTTTCACTTAAACCTTTTTTTTTCTTTTCAATGTTTCTCCCTTTAGGGATCTGGGTGGGAATTTCTAGATCGTGTTTTAGTCAAGGATGACATAATTCACAGAACACAATGAAGACAATTTTTCAAATTAACACACAATACCTGAAACAGACAGGTCAAGTGTAATGGTTTAAATATGCTTGGCCCACAGGGAGTTGTAACATTAGGAGGTACAGTCTTGTTGGAGGAAGTGCGTCACAGTGAGGGGTGGGCTTTGGAAGTCTCCTATGCTCAGGCTCCTCCCATTATGGAAAAGAACCTCCTCCAAGCTGCCTGAGAGTCAATCTTCTCCTGACTACTTTCAGATCACAGTGTAGAACTCTTTCTTTCTTTTCTTTTCTTTTTCTTTTCTTTTTTTTTTTTTTTTTTTTTTTTGTTGTTTGTTTGTTTTTCGAGACAGGGTTTCTCTGTGTAGCCCTGGCTGTCCTGGAACTCACTCTGTAGACCAGGCTGGCCTCGGACTCAGAAATCTGCCTCCCTCTGCCTCCCAAGTGCTGGGATTAAAGGCGTGCGCCACCACTGCCCAGCTGCCTTTTCCAGTTCTGTGCCTGCCTGGACATTGCCATGCTTCCTACTGTGGTGAGGACTGACTGAACATCTGAACTCCTAAGGCAGCACCAATTAAATGTTGTCCCTTTTAAGAGTTGCCTTGGTCATGGTGTCTCCTCTCAGCAATGGAAATCCTAACTAAGACAAATGTCTTATCCTGATTGTGACTTAGAACTACCACTCAATAACAACAATCCTACAACAAAAATATTACCTCAAAGCAATCATGGAAGGTTAGCAAAACTGGTAAAGCTTCTCACAATTCCCTGGGACCCATTTAAATCATAGCAAAAAAATTACCTACAGTAATCCCTAAATTTGTTTCTAAACAGTAAGCAAATGATAATATATAGCATATGATTCCTATATAAATTCAATAAATTATAAAAAATTGAAAACTAATGTAAATTAGAATACAAATAGAATTAACTGATAGAGATAAAATCCAAATCCATTTTCAGTAAAAGAGATATTAGAAAACTATAGATAAGGCCTAATGCAAGTTTTTATAAAAGCAATAAGAAATACAGTAAACATAAATATTTCCATTGTGATTGACTAGCATTGTTTAATAAGCTACTTTACCACTTGATGGCTTAAATCATACCTATTTTATTATCAAAATAATGTGCCAGGAAAACAGGAAGGAATCTGTTGGGAAACATATCCTAGTCCAGTCTCACACAGGAGAATTCATCTCCTGTCTGGTCTCGTCTAGAAGATTGATAATAATTTCACTCACATAAATGTGACAATACTGGTTTATGGTCACAGGGAGAGCTGGAAGACCGTGAATCATCTGTGTGCAATTCATTCTCTGTGCTTCTGTACACATCTCCCTCGGAGACTGATTACCCTGACTTCGCTGTGGCTTACAGATGCCATTCCTTTTCGAGATGGTGCCTGTGAAGTGGGCAAGCATTATTTCTGCCCTCCTCCTAGTTCAAAGCATTCACATAGCATCCTGGGTCCAAAGGAAGAGAATATAAATCACAACTCAATCAAATGATGTTAATCTGTGGATGTTTTAATTTTAATTTCTTAAGTTATCTAGTTTAAAATAATAATAATTTAATAAGAGATTTAAAATATCTATGAAAAAATTAGAATTGAATATACATAAAACTGTCTTTACCATTTCTAGACTAGTAGTCTATGCAAAGGTACAAAATAGAAGGGAAATTTGAAAAAAAATTAAATGATATCTATATGAAATTTTTATAATTATGAATTATAATCTGCTATATTCATAGATCAATGTCTTGCTCAGCCACCATCAATGAAGCTGCCTCCTGAAGTAGATGTGAATAAATACAGAGACCCACAGGTGGTCAAGGTTCAGAGAGTGGGAAACATTGAAACACATAGTCCTAAGTGGTATGACTTTATCAAATCCTTTCTCTCAGAGGGAAGAGTACCAAGAAGGGGAGAAAGATATATTACAAGAGCAAGAAAGGATGAGAGCACCAAAGAAACAAGGCCTTTTAACACAGACTGATGTACCTATCAATGCACAGAGACTGAGGGAGAATGCAGAGGGTGGACATGGGTCTGTGCCCAATGTGGTTCCAGCACTTAAAGGAGAGCTGGGCACAAGCTTTCATCCCTAACCTAGAAACTATCTCCAGTTGACTACCACTCAGAAATGAAATTTTAGTTTCCTCCAATGGAGTCTCACTTAGTAGACAAACCACTCTTAAGGTCAGGCCCCATGTCCAGAAAATACATGAGCAAAACAAAAAACTCAATGGTATTTGTGAATTATTTTTGGTTAATCTCATGTTTTGTCTGGGTATTTATTTCTGTACTTTTTTTTTTCTTAATTTACGTGTCTTTTGCTTATACATTATGGTTTAGTATTTTGTGTGTTTGGAGGGATTTCTGTTCATGTCAATGTGCATGTCTCTTGGTCTGTATGTGTTTTGTATGTTTCATCTTTTGCACTTGGTTTTTCTGTTTTGTATGTTTGTTTGGTTGGGTTTAGGCTTGTTTGATTTGACCTCCCCCTTCTTCCTCCTCTTCCTTCTCTTCTTCCTCCTCCTTCTCTTCCTTTTTCAACTTCTCTTTGCCTATAAGATTTGGGTGGGTGAGCCAATGAAGATCAGAAGATCATGGTAGAGCTGGAGATGGGACAACTATCATAGAATGTAATATATAATAAAAATCGCTTTTCAATTTTAAAAAGAATATTAGAAATTAGATGTCTTTTTCATACAATTTAATGAATTAGTAGTTCATAAAGTCAACCTATAAATATCAATAGTATATATGCAAACAAAGTGAAAAAGTCTATACACAACAGCAAAATAAAAGATTCAGAAGAGCTCCTGAGATAAAAACAAGACAGTATGATTCATTAAATGGAAAACTAACGTTTAAGGATTAAAAAAAAAAAAACCTCAATGTAAAAAAGATAAAAACTTTCCCTACATTCATATATGTGATACTTATATAATATACATCATAAGATATGTGTGTGTATATATACATATGTATATATGTCACATATGAAAATATATGATATATATTACAACATATATATATATATAAATTTGTATATAAATTTATATGTAGTATTTATATGTAATAACATAAAATTTGTCTCCAACATATAGATATTATACATTTCATAATTATTAATGTATTATTTATAGATAACATGCTTGTTGTAAACAGTTCATTTTGTTTGTCCTTTTGACATAATTACTGGCAAGGGATTTTTAATGAGAAATTATCTAGTATCAGTTGGCCTATAGATATGATGATAGATATTTTTTTAACTTGGATAAATGAGTTTGGACAACTTACTCTGAACATAGCCTGCACCATTTCATAGGCTTGGCTCTGGAAGAAATGAGTAGGTGGGAGTAGACTATGCACTAGTATGCATGAACTCACTGTTCTCTACTCTTGACTGTGGATGCACTGTGACTAGCTGCTTCATGTTCCTGCCCTTTTGATTTCATCACAGGGATCAGCCATGAACTTGGGACTGTAACCCAAATAAACCTTTCTCTTAACTCTCTTTACTTTTAGTATTTTATCACAACAACAGGAAATTGAATTAAAGCACTCTTACTTAAAGTATCATTTGGTTTTTTATTTCCTAAAGCATAACCAATTCATTTGTAGGTTCATGTAAAAGAATGTTAAGCCAAGAATAGGCAGGGGAGGAGGTGGGGACTAAGAAGAAGGAAAGATAATGGGAAAAATCAGGTTTTGTGATGCAGAAGATAAAAAAAAAAGAAGAAGAAGAAAAAGTCTACACATTAATTAAGTTATGTATAATAACTTAGCATGAAAAATGTTAACTAAGATAAAAGGATGAGTTGTTATTATGTTGGTTCCTAATAAGTATTTAGTTGGCTAAATATAAATAAAGATGGACATATGAGAGAATAAAAAGTTACCTACAACCTTACTTATACTCCAGGATACAATGTTCTCCATGAACCACACATTTAAAAGCAAACTAAGAACAGACACTTTTCTATTTTCTCATTGAATTTTCCTAGCAGAGGAAAAAAAGGTCTTCAACAAAAACAATAGAGAAATGTTCTTTTAAGAAGATGCTGGTAGGATATGGCAAAAGGCACTGAGAGCGAGATAATGAAGAAAAGGAAATTTCACAAGTAGGCATCACACATGTCACAAATCTGACTGAGATAAAATCACCTTTCAGACTGGAAGTCATTGTCCAGGATGCAAGCAGATACTCTGTTCAGAGGATCTATGTAGGACTGGCTCTTAATTAGCTATGGAAACAAACTATTGTCATGTTTTATGGTCACTAACACAGCTTTAAGCTCACTGAAGGAAATGAAGAGGACAGCATAGTGTGACTGAAATTTGATGACCCCTGTGTGTCATATCGTATCAGCCCTGTGTTCATATCAGCCCTGGATCAAGGGATGGGCTGGGCAAGCACAGGCCGGAAGGCTTTCCAGTGGAGCTGGCATGGCTAGAGAACAGCTATTGTTATATAGAGAGCTCCAGTTTAATTAGTTTTTGAGGGAATCGGAAGCTTAACCTAACTGACTTTGTTAATATAGGGTTAACACCACAGGTGTCTCAATAGGACACAAGAGAGGCTCTTTTTTAAAAAATAAAATGCATATGCTGAAACCTTTATGCCCTTCTTTAAAAAGAAGGAAACAACCCCCAAAACCCTTCTAAGATTCTCAAGGTGATAAATAAGGAGAAAATTTAAAGTCAGATCATTACAGCTAGGGGAACATGAGAAAACCTTCACATTTCCGTGGACAACACAAGTTCAAGGCAGCAAGTCATTAAGGAACACGGATTAAAACAAAAGTATGCAGAGTTCAGAGAATGAAATGAAGAGGACAGCATAGTGTGACTGGAATTTGAAGACCCCCGTGTGTCATATCATATCAGCCCTGTGTTCATATCAGCCCTGGATCAAAAAGTCTCAAAAAAGGGGGGGATGGTGGGGTATATTTTTTAAATTGAATATTAAAAATAAAAAAGCAAATTACCTTAATGAATAAACAAGTAATGGCTTTCAATGGAAAAGAATGGGATTTTCTAAGAAAAGATATATGTGTCATTTTCCTTTGATGGAAGATTGGAATTATTGATGAGAGGACATAACTAGACAGTAGGAAGAAAAACCTGCCATGCCTATGAGGTATACCAGAAAGACTTGGTTGCTAAAAGAGATGGGACGTTAGAATCTGAAAGCAAGAACCATTCCTCTACATCTACTCCATCTCCCTATTCACTGTCGAAGGGCGTAGCTGATGATAAAAAGCCATCCAGCTGGAAATGTTCTGAGGCCTGACTCATGAGAAGTCTTCTTTGGGAGCCCTCAGTATAAAATTTAGAAGGAAAGATAACAGGTCTCTTTTTGCACCAAAACAAAGCTACCCCCCATCGGATACTTTGAAAGTATTGAGTCTGATAGAGTATGACCAAAGGAAGGGATTTTAAATTGAACTCATGGTTTTTGTTTTTATAATGTTTCATTTAAAATACAGGAAGTTGGAGGTAGATATGACCAAGATACATTTTAGGCATGTTTGAAAGTGTTAAAGCAAAAATAAAGTATGTTTTAAAATACAGTTTTGTATAGCAATTTCTACTGAATTGAAACACCCCACTTGTGGAGTCCCTAGAGACCCAGACAGTAAATAAGTATTACATATCTGTAAAAAGTGAAAGCTACAAAATTTATGAGGAATCCTGTCTCACATTATAGAAGCAGCAAACAACTGGAAGAGCCTGAGAAAGGTAGGTCCCTTTAGAAGGCCCTGACAGGTGGAGTAGCCTGCAAGGCTTGCAGAGAGCTCCAAAGGTTCTGTCATGAGTTCTTGTCTCCTGTGCTTGGTAAGGTTTCAGAGATTCAGCTGCTTGTGAGTCAGCTCTGCTCCAAAAGTAACTCTTCATTCATACTCCTGAGAGCAACCACCATGAACACTTTGGTTGCCAAGTTAAACTCTGAAGCAACCACTATGATAAGTCTTCTGTTCCCTATCCAGATTAAATCAACATGTGTATAGTGTCTCCTCAGAAAAATAGTGTCTCCTATATACATATGTACAGATATACATACATATGTAAATAAATATGTTCATACATATATATGTGGATGCATATATGTATATGTGTATGTGTATGTATACGTATATGATGTATATGTATATGTATGTATGCTTGCACATACTCTCACACATATAAACAGGTCTTAGACACGATCTATATATCATATTGTGGTGGGGATTTGGAAAAAAATGGGAAAGTGGCAGAACTTGACTTTAACACTATGAAGCTTACCACTAGAATTTGCCTTTTAAAAATAATACATTAAAAGTTGAGGAACACTCCTTCCAATATCAAAAATATGTGAAGAATGCACACCATGGTGGTAACCAAAAATTCACTAATTGAACTTTAGACTTGCTCAACAGAAGGGAAACCATACTTGCTACTGGAAACATAGCTAACTACTTAGTGCTAGTGAAGTTGTGGTTATTGTAGAAGGATCTATGATCACTAATTTACTAAACCAGGGTAAACACTAAGAACAATACTTAAACATTTATCTTTACACCCACAGATAATTGTATCTTCCTTCCTCATGAAGGAAATAACTCTTTGCAATGTGGAGACCACTACAGAAAAGTACAACTAAACAAAATACAGAACTGAAGAGCCCAGATACATTTACAGAACACTCTGGAACCCAAAGTTTATGTTACACACCACAGACACAGGGAGGAAAGATTGGAAGAGCCATAGGAGAAGGGCATTGGCTGAGGCTGCATCTCCTATGAATTTCAGAAGCTACACAGATAAAGTCTCATCAACATGAATGCCCAACTAGAAGCTGAATTAGGATGTCTCCAGTAGATATGCCAAGTAGAAGGGAGAACAGCCCGTGAGTCCTCAACCCTACACAAAATACTGTAGGTAACCCAGGAAAGCTGAAAACAAAGAAGAGGTTTTCTTGTCCAGTTCTAAACAACACTGAAAACACACATACAAGTAGAATTAAATCGTTTGAACAGGTAATACCTGGGTATATATACATTTATACATATAGGAATATGCATGTAATACCAATTATTAAATAACAACAACAAAGGGGCCATGAGTTTGAAGGAGAATGGCAGGGAGTGTTTTAAGAGCATAAAGAGAAGGGGAAAATGTTGTAATTAATATCAACTCAAAAAGTAAAAAAAAAAATCTGCAAGAGGATTATATTGTGCTAGACAGTGTGCCTAGACAGTAAACAGAAAGGAAAGAATTCAACATGTAAACATGTCAAACAGCAGATAAATTGTTCATTATAGATGACAGAGTTGGCAGTTGGCATGCTTGAAATGTTTAAGGTGATTCCACAAAAAAAAAAAAGTAAGTAATAAAAATAACATTGAAACCAGGGATGGCTAGGTATGAGATGTATATGATGAAACCATTAGACTTCAGAAATAACAATAATGTGAGGTTATTAGGGAGCAAAAGATAACTTACCACCTTTAGAAGGAATGCCCTAAAAGACATGTGGAGAAAATTTTCCAAACTCATGATTAAAAATAACGTGTAGACACAGAAGAGCTGGGGGGAGAATGTCCTGATTTCATTCCTGCTCCTGTGATAAAACACCCTAACAGAAAACAACCTAGGGGCAGAGAGGGTTTGTTGGTCTCACAATTCCAGGTCCCAGTTCTTTGCTGCAGAAAAGTCAAAGAGAAACTCAAAGCAATTGTCAATCACAGTAAAGAACAGAGAAAAAATAACCCCAAGGGTGCTTGCTCTCAGGTATCTTTCTCCTTGGTGATTCTTTTCACAAACACTTGCCTTACCTAGGGAATGGTGCTTCCCACAAGGTCTATGTCCTGTTACATTAGTTAATAAGTAGGACAATCCTTGAAGACATTTCCATAGGCAGATAATCCCCAGTAAAACTCTTCCCTGATGATTCTTGGTTGCATCAAGTTAACAGATCAAACAATCCAAAAGAAAAAGAGCATGATGTGTGTAAGTTAACTCTATTCAGAAAAACAAAACCAGGAACTTATGTAAAACTGGATATTTATCAAAGAAATTAAATTAAACCACATTAATATAGAGCTTTATATACTCCAAATCTTCAGTGTGGGATATCTGTATACATAAATTTAAAAATATTTGTCAAACTTATAAACAAATATCCTTTTAACACAGTAATTTGCCTCAGAACAATGCACCCCTTAATTATCAAACCCAGGACACCATTGTTTGTAAAATCAACTCTATGGCCAGGCGGTGGTGGCGCACGCCTTTAATCCCAGCACTTGGGAGGCAGAGGCAGGCGGATTTCTGAGTTCGAGGCCAGCCTGGTCTACAGAGTGAGTTCCAGGACAGCCAGGACTACACAGAGTAAACCCTGTCTCTAAGAACCAAAAAAAAAAAAAAAAAAAAAAAAAAAAAAAAAAACAACTATATGAAAAAGACAATATATAATAAATATGGTATAGATGTGAAAACCCAACCTTATATATTTTTTTGATAATTATATTAAAAATATGTCACTTGAGCAACATAAAAAATTATATCCCAGATAATATACTAATGACAAATTTAGTATATTATATTTAATGACTTAAAGGAAAATAAGTACTTATAAAATTATTTGTTGCTACACAAAATAATGCTAAGAAACAGTACAGAGAAATAATACCACATTCTGATCTAAAAAGTGATCAAGGCTCTAAACTTCAATCATGACAACCTTTTATCATTACCTCATTTAAATAAACAAGTTTGAAATATTTGAAATAAGTAGTTAACACTCCCCCCCACACACATACACATACTTTATCTCATATTCCAAAGGCCTTTGAAAGTATAAAGCTAGTCTTCCTTGTCCTTCACAGCCTCCACTCTAAAGCCATCTTTGGTTTGTTTCATGTATTTTGCATATTTCTAGGTAAATTATTCCAATGCATATTATAATAGCCTTTCTTAGCTCAATTTAAAACTCATTAGTTTTATGTTATATCTTTAAATCTGCCAATACGTGATGCCACTTTTATAATTCTTGAATCATCATTATGCACTCCATAATACCCTTGAGCATAGCTTATTAAATAATTTTAGCTGTTTCCAAAAGGTAGCAAGAATGTCTGTAAGTTTAATGTTTTATTTTGTTTTGTTTTTAATATGATTTGAAAGTGAAAATCAGTAGGAGACAGTAACTATATTAGGGAGAACTTCAGCTACAAATCCTTATTTATTCTTGCCTGAAACAGAGTAGATATTAGCCATAAAGTGGTCATTACATAACCATGAGGTAGCAGTATGGAGAACACAAACCACATTCAAAAAAAATAATAATAATGAACAGAAATGTTGACAGTAACCACAGTTTCAAGCCACCAATTAACCTGGCACCAAATATTTTCCAGTTTGTGTCCAATGAGAAAAGCAAAAACCAATTTGAATATACTCATTAGTTCCATATTCTATTGCATTAGCAAGAATTTGTTTCTAAGTGAAGACAAACAATATGTTGTCTTATTTCACACTGTAGGGACAACCGACACCTGTTGTGACCCCAATATCTTTATGAATGGAGTCTTTCCACTAAAGCAAAGACTTCTCAGACTTCATTTACCAACATATTCCAAGCAAACTTAAAACTCCATTCTTTTATTGGTAGGTGTGTTTTGCAACAACACCTCACTCTGTAAACCCAGGCTGCCCTTGAACTTACTCTGTAGAATAGACTAACCTCAAACTCACTATGTAGACCAGGCTGGCTTTAAACTTACAGCAACCCTCCTGCCCCAACCTTCCCAAGCACTGTGATCTTATGATATGAATGAAGTCTGGAATCACATTGGGATTTTCTTTTTGAGGAAAGATTCACAAAAAGATAAACATTATTTTGTAGCTTGACTAGAAATAGGCAGAGGCCTCTTTTGCAAAGTGTGAAAAGATGGTTGTTTTTCCCTCTGTTCTGTAAAACTCATCTCTGGATATAATTCAGCTAAACCAACAGAGCATACTTATTTTTAATTTATGTGATTTTTTTCTACAGTGAACATATGTCCAAAGAGAGTAATTTCCAAGAAAATTCTCACAGCTATTTCTCCATAGATCAAGAAATGGGGCCAAACACACAGAGACAAAAACCTGCCATGTCACACTTTGTGCAGGTGACTTTTAACTGCCTGCTTGACACAACATAGAATCACCCAGTGGTAGAGTTTAATGATGAACTGTTTAGACTGTTCTGTGGGTATGACTGATAGAAACTCTCTTGATTTTTAACTGGTCTAGGAAGACCTGGGTCACCATGGTCATCATTACTTGTCAGGAAGGGGCAAGAGAAGTATAAGAATGGAGGGATGGAGGTGAGCATGCAAGCAAGCGAGCAAAGACCCATGCATGCATTTAACCTCTCTCTACTCTTGGCTGTGAACATGGTGGCCCAAGTTCCTGCCTTGACTTCCTTGAAATGATGGAGTGTGATCTAGAATAGCAGGCTGAAATAAATGCTTCCTATTTCTTCTCTGTGTGGCTTTCATTTGAGGGCAGGGGGTGAGTCAGGGGCAGCCCTGCTTATACACTGAAGGCCTAGAATCAGCCATAGGCCTGACATAAATGCTGGCTAATACAAAGTCTTGGGTCTCTGTGGAATAACCCTGAAACAGATGGCTAGAAGCTATTGTAAACAAGCAGCTTTGGTGGAAAGTTGCCAAGTCTTAGTCATAGACCTTGTAGATAGGTAACCTTGGTAGATAGTACCAACTTAGATAAGGACAAATGAATCACCGGTGGAGTCATAGTGACCTGTCCCCTGAAGCTTCACACAGCTGATATTCTGTTCTGGAAGATATCTGTACTCCCCATGAACACTTAGGTTCTTGTGTCATCCCCTTCCCCCACATCCCGCCTTTTTGTGTATATAACTCCGATGGGAAAAGTAAAAATTGCGATTTGATCAGATGATAGTCAGATCACCATTCTTTGAGTCTTTGCCTGTTCCCCCCCCCCAGCTCTCTTTCAGGTGTCCTCCCCTGACCCCTGTTTAATGCCCTGCTGGACAGGACAGGGGTGCAGTTAGGGGGAGAATATTTCATTCTGGCAATGACAACAAAAAGCAAACTAGAACATACCTTTCCCATTCCTCCACAATAAATCAGAATTAAGATATTTTGCTTTGAACAAACCTATTTTGTTCTTTCCTGCTAATTATCACTGTTTGAATCAGGTTAACAATGCCAAGTTCATTTTATTCTCTTCTCCTAAAATTCACTCAGTGAACAATCTAGGTCCTAATGTACCAGAAAGAAAGGTACTTTTGCTTCTATATTTTTTATGAGAAATTCAAATTAGAGTATGAGCAGGGTAGCTTATTTTGATCACCTCATTGGGATTTTGTTGCTGTTATAAAACACCATGTCCAAACCCAGCTTTGTGGTGAAAAGGATTTATATCAACTTACACTTCCAAGACACAATCCTTCATTGGGAAGGTCAAGACAGTAACTCAGGCAGGAACTGAAATAGAATATTCCCCTCTCTGAACTTCTTCACTCGCTTGCTTGCTTGCTTGCTTGCTTGCTTGCTTGCTTGCTTGCTTGCTCATATAGCCCAGGTATAGCTGTTTAAAGATGGCACTGACAACAGAGGGTAGGCATCTCCTATAGCAATTTAGCAGTCAAAGAAATGCTCAAACAGACATGTCTGTAGATCAGTCACACCTGGGAAATTCCTCATTGAAGTTTCTCCTCCAAAGTGACCCTAACTTGTGTTGAGTGGCGATATAAATTTACCAATGCACTTGGTGCATGGTAAGGTTGCATTGCTTTTTTCCAGCTGACTTGCTGCAATAATTCATGAGCTTTAGCACATCTCTCCCATCATTAAAATAAAACTGGACTTTGGGGGTGCCCCTGTATTCATCATGAAACAGGAGAAGACACACTGAATAAAGGTGTCTGAGCTGCTATGAATCTGTGAGGATCTGTCCACCAATAGAGTATCTGTCATCAATAACTAGATGGGTAATTAATCAATACAGTTATGCTTAAAGAAAGCAGTGTCATCAAAATACTCATCACCTGAGAGACTAAGTTTTCTTTTTCTTTAAAACTAAAATATACATATGTCATCCACCCAGGATGTAGGGACTTATGAGTGAAGAGAGTGGCTGTATCATCACTCAATATGTGAAATGTGTCTTCTATGTAGACATGCAGGTTCTGCCATAGTATAGTTAGAACATTCCACTTCCTGGCAGAAGTATGTTGCAGTGAAGTGTGCATCACTTTAAAGAGAAATTATTTACAAACAAAATATCTCTATTGTGAAATACTGAGAGTATTTCACTGTTGTTATTGTAACTTTGCTTCAAGGAGTGAGTTTATATGGGGGATTTGGGGTGAGTAATTATTTAAGTAGTTAACTGTTGTTAATGTATTTTTTCACTCAGGAATATAAACGTGTGAGTGATCATTAATATGTCAGTATGTGAGTGTATGAGCATATGCATGTGCTATTGTTAGTGCTTGGGGGTGAGTGTGTGCTTTGATGTGTGAGGCTGTGTGACTGTGAAAATGCAATTGTGTAAGTGTGCAAGTGAGCATATGTGAATTTCTTTTTCATCTATACATGTATAAAAGGATATATATATGTTTAAAATAATATGCATAATGTATTTATGTAATATATACATATTTAAATATATTACATATTTAAAATAATATATTATTTTAAAGATACATTCATTTTTATGTGTCTGCATGTATGTTTACTCATGAAGCGTCTGCAGTACCAGAGGAGGCAGAAGATGGAGTCAGATCTGGTGGAACTGGAGTTAAAAGGCAGTTGTAAGGTGCTGGGAATAGAATCCTGGTACCCTGGAGGATCGTGAAGCATTCTTAACCTTTGAATCATTGCTCCAGCCTTCTCCTTATATTTTTAAATAATAATTTATACCACAGAGGTGACCAAGCCTCTGCTGAGAAAGATTCATAAGCCTAATGCAGTGTTCTCTCCTTATGGCAAGGCCTGAGGAGTTCAGTCCCCACAGGTAAGTAAGAACTTATGGAGATATTCATGCAGAATCTGCTGGCCTTTCCTGAGGGAATGTGTGGTTCACTTTTTGTCTTGTGTTTGCATTCTTTTCTTTGCTACTAGAAGTCTTTGCTTTCACTTCCTCTGTGATAGATGTTTGCCCAGAATCAGAAGACGTACACTTGGCCTGTGATTCTTTCCTGTTTGTCTCTGAGCATCATGGAAATGAAACAGATTATTACTTCTCTGTTTGTAAATAATGGTGATGTGGTTGAATCAACCCAAGGCCCTGGTCTGGGTTTATCAGCTAATGTCTGGATGTTCTCTCCCAGTGGAATCTTATTTCTAACAATTTGCCCACGGACCTGTTCCATACAACAGTTAGATGAGTATCAAAAAGTTAGAAAGGTCTTGCTGGATCATTGGCTCCAAGATTTAATGAGAACATTCAGAGGTGAGCTAAGCAAGGACCAGGGACTGACTCAAGTTACTAATTTGCTGAAAGCCTTGGGCATGAAAGGAATTAGATCTCCTGAGTAAGATATGGGGAGATGCTTGGTACCATCCAATTAAATTGGAATTTTCTGAGAATGTAGTCAATCACCTTTCTATACTGTAACCACAATTGCCACCAACCATGCTCACTTGGTTATGTACCAACATGCTGGGTTATATATTAACTGGTTGCTGAAGCTATGCTTTGTCTTTCTTGATACAGTTCATGGGTCAGCAGAAAACCACAGAGATTGAGGAGGAGAAGGAAGGGGAAAAGTGCAGCGTGCACATTATTGTTAAATGTAGGAAGTTCTTAAAAGAGATTGTGCATGAGAAAATGTGAAAATGAATGGAAAAAAATTTCAGCTGTGATAAAACAGATATATAAATAAAGGTGGCCTGAGTTGTCTCAGTGCCAGAGTGTATGAGCTGCACCTCTTGGTCAGTCTTCTTTCAGTGATCTGAGACATCCTCTTTGGGCTTTGAATCCCACAAGCCTGGACACCCATAATATCAGAAATTTATTGTATGCCAAGTATCAAATACTATTGCATGCTTTCCCAAATTCGCACATGTGCGCGCACGCACACACACACACACACACACACACACACACAAATATAATATGACAATTTGAGGCTGTCATCATTTTATATTAATTCTTCTGTTGATTACTGTATTACTACTTGTTAAATTAATGACTTAACTTTCAAGGTTTTTTTTCCTCAACACACTGCTTTATTTTTTTAGTTTTATAATATTGTGTTTAATTTTGATTACAGAATATTTAAGTATTACTTTTCAAAAAGCTTCTTACAGTTCTCTTTAATCTTCCAATTTTGTCTCCATCTATTTATTTGTTTGGAAATAAAAACTTTACTTTTATCATGGATGTTGTTGTAAATTAGTAATTTTATATTTTAAGATCCTTTTAAATTCCAATTGAAGAAGACTGCCTATTTGTCATCTTTAGTTCTATTCCCTAGAACTTCTAAATTGGCATTAAATAACAAAACCAAAAACAAAAGACAAACAAACTAACAAACAAAATACCCAAGGGGCTAGAGAAATGGCTGTCAGTTTAGATTTTTCCAAACCTATTTTAATAAGAGTTCCTAAATGCTTCAACCTGCCTTATATCCCACCAACCAAAGTTAGGGGTGGAAGACAGCTAAAAGGGCAAAGAGGATATGGATCTGTTTAGAAATAGTTCTTTGGGGCAATTCCAATCTTCATTGTCAGCAGTCCAGTCCAACAGCAAAATGCCAAACATGAACAGACCAGACGAATACTATTACATGTTAACTCTTCTTTCATAAGTCCAGATTACTGGACTTTTCTCTACCATATGAATTGAATGGTATTGCCCCATCTCTGGACCTTTGCAGTGATAATAACCCCATCCTCTGTGTCAGTGTATCATATAACATCCCACCTCCATCTTTGAGAAGGAACCCATGCCTAAGTTGCTCAGACCATTTCTCCCTGTCACTACTCTGCTGGATTTTACAATTCTTATCAAACTTTGCTGGATTTTACAATTCTTATCAAACTTTGATATTTAAAGTATTCCTGTTTAGTGACTTCTAACTGGATGTTGGCACCCTGACTTAGGTGCCCATACTGATGTAACTTCTTTGGTGTTTTAGGAATAAAGAATAAGTCAGGGTTTTTTTTTTTTTCCCATACAAAAGACTGCTAAAATGTACCATCACTTTTAGGGTTTCCATGGCAATTTCATTAGTGATGTAAAAAAATATAAACCAAACAATATAGTGTATTCAGTGTGTGTGTGTGTGTGTGTGTGTTTGTGTGTGTGTGTGTGTTTTTTGTGTGTGTGTGTTTGTGTGTGTGTGTGTGTGTGTGTGTGTGTGGTATGTAATTTGGCTTTACATTTATTTCTACTTATGACTATTTTGCATGTATGGGATGAGATATGTGTTTGTTGGTGGGTTTTGGTAGCCACATGGCGCATGTAGAAGCAAGTTTCATTAGTCTGCCTTATTCCCTAGTGACAATCTCTCACTCAACCTATAACTGAGCATTTTGTCTAAGCTGCCTGGCCTGAAAAATCCTGGAGATTGACCTGCCTCTCCCCTGCTAAAGTAGAATAACACACATGCATGGCTGTACTTGCTTTTATGTAGGTCTTGGGGATTCAAACTTAGAGCTTTAACCTTGTGCAGCTAAGTACTTTTACCCTGCAAGCCATCTCTCCAGCCCCATAGTACGTTTAGTTAGAGCATGTTTCAGAAAATTACAGACATTTAAAAATAAGTTGACATCAAATGCAAATAATCTGGTAATTAGTTCCCAGTTTCTAAATGAAATATATGCAAAGGAGCTCTGAGCTTCCAGATAGGATTTGATAAAAATAAAATAAAATAAAATAAAATAAAATAAAATAAAATAAAATAAAATTGTTGGAGACTCTCACTAAACAAAAATTACCAAATGACCCAGCTTCACCATTCCAGGGCACTAGCAAAGAATGCCTACATAAATATGTTTAGCAATGCTTTGTTCACAATAATTAGAAAATAGAATCAGCCTAAATATGCATCAACAGATCAATGGATGATATTACACACACATACACACATACACACATACACACATACACACACACACACACACACACACACACACACAAACACACACAGTGTGTAGCTTTTGCTACCCTGCCTTAACTCGGGGAACTGGTGAAGACCAGAAAACTAGAAGGCAACCTGAAGACTGGAAAACAAGAGGGTTTATGGAAGCACAGTTGGAAAAGACAATGGAACAAAGTTGAAGAGTGGAAGATAACATGAGAAGGGTAAGATGGGGAAGGAGGAAATAGAGGAATGCAGGGAGCAGGGTACCACGAGATAAGAGGGAGGTAGAGGTATGAAGGGACAGAGAACCAGAAGGTGGGAGAGACTGTATATATATATATATATATATATATATATATATATATATATATATATATATATATATATAATAAAAGAAAACAAAACAAAAACAATGCCCATTGAATATATCTTCCTTTTAGTGGACTGTACTCTGTACTCTCTCTCTCTCTCTCTATATATATATATATATATATATATATATAATATATATTATATATTTTATATAATAAACACACAAAATCTGGTCTTTTTGTAAGCTCAGTGAGAAGATAAAATAAGGAATTTTTAATTGAGAAATTTAAACAGAAAGATTTCTGCATCTTAATATTGACACTAAAGTTTTGTTTATATGTTTGTTTTCTTTTCTGTTTGGGGCTCTCCATTTTGTTTTTTGTTATTTTTTTAATTGCTTCCCAAAGACTACCCTCCGGAGAATTTGGCTGTGAATGGAAGTGCATTGACTATGATGTTCCGATAGAGCCTGGAGATGTACATCGTTACCAGGAACCTTGAGAATATAGATTTATCATCCCCTAATTCTAGAGATTTTATTTTGAAAAAAAAAAAAAAACCAAAAAAAACAAAAAACCAAAACAATGCCCATTGAATATACCTTCCTTTTAGTGGACTGTACTCTGTCACATATGCCTTCATTTCACCATGAGGAATTTCTCTGAGACAGGTGCTCTTTTATACTGTTTTCCCAAGGACCACTGGCAGGGAAGAGCCTCTTCTAGTGAGCACATCTTCTCGTGGAAAGAATGGCTTACTGAGAGAATGTCTGCAGAACATCAAGTCCGGTCACCTCTCAGTTCAGGAGGCCTACATAGCTCACAACTCCTCGCTTTAGCCTTAACTTCATGGTCAGATTCAATCCTGCACTTGCTCAATTAATTTGATGATCCAGTAGGGGACATGGGAGGTGTTTCCTTGCTAATGACCACCTCTCTAGGGCTGGAAGGAGAATCTTAAAACTGTCATTTTCTCGTGCTATTTATATACTACGCTATTTTTTTTTTTTGGGTCTTTACTGAGTGGAAAGAATGCATGGGAATTTCTTTTAAAACTCCACTCAGGAACCTGAGAAGAAACTGCGTACAATTTAATCTTCACAACTACTTGGTGAATTTATTAATTCATCTATTTCTACTCCAGGAATTAGAACGAGAGATTAAGCCAATGTTTCTTTTCACATGGAAACACAAAATGATGAGCTTAACATTCTTTGCTATGAGATCCTTCTTTTTCTAGCTACTTCTATGTGGATGAGAAAACTGACAATTACTAACAGTGCATGCATGTGCTATTAGTCAACCTAGATGATGCATTTATATCCATAGATATTATGAACCATGGTTTTCATTACACAGAGTATTTCTCCTTGAGGAATCATCCTTCTTTCTCAGTTTCTAAATTCCCACTATGAGATGCAAAAGCTAGTTTCTAATATTTTTTTTCTGCTCATTTTAGTATGGCACCTTCCCATAGCAAGAACCAATTAATCATTCTTACCAGATGAAAAAGGACAATAGGCAAGAATAATAATTGTGAGCGAAAATGAAACATGTCACAATATAAAAAGATCCTCTACTTAAAATGAAAATTGCTGAAGAAAATAAACCCAAAGACAAAAGGCTTCACCTTCCAGGTGCCAGCATAGTCGTGGTAGCCGGGGGCTCTCCAGAGCATCAAGCCAAAAGCAAAGAGAGATTTATTATAGGCAATTGGCTGGCACTGTTATGGAAGCTATAGAGTCCTGGATCTGCCATCTACAACCTTCAGACCCAAGAGAGGTGATGCTGTAGTTCTATCCATGTTCAAGTTCAGCAGAACTTATGGGAACAGCAATTTTATTTTCTAATGAGTCACTATGGACAACAGTGAGAAACACCCCTTTCACTTATACCCCTTAATTCCTGGACTTGGGAACCCCTGTGATAAACCACATGTGAAATATTTGTTCAGCACAGATACTCTCAGAGGGGACATAAACCAAATCAGCAAAGAACTGTTACTCTGATGGGACCATAAGTCAGTTTTCAAGTGCTTTGCATTCTGGTAATGTGCCTGTTGGAAGATGCAGAGAACATGACCAGATATAGGGACCATGATATAATGAGGGGAGCCTAATGATGTTCAAGGCACATGATGAGATATAGGTAATGATACAGCATCAGGGGCATGACAAGCATGTGCCTCTTTTCACACTCCTTTGGCTCTGAAGTGAGTTATGTGGTCATATTGAATGCCACATGAAATGCCATGTTGATGAATAGGGTGTCGTTAAAGGCAGTTTGCACAAAAGCATTGTGTGCAGGGTCCATCCAATATCCAGAATAAATGCTTACACCAGTAGAAATAAAACACATCTTCTTCCCAGATGAGATTGATTTACCATAATCTTTCCCCCATTGCTGGCAAATTACTCTAGAGAGTAGTGCCTAATAGAGGATGCTGGTTTGCTCTTGTAGCTGGGGTTATTCCAGATTAGCCATTGTAAGTCAAAGACCATGTCGCTAAGCATACACATAAACTCCATTCTGGACACAACTGACCACTTTGTAAGCCTGTTATCCAATTACAGAGAATTCTGCAGAAAGAAACAGGCTTATAGCCACAGAGCAGGTTGTTCTATTCTCTTGGCTGTGGAAATCTTCCTCTACTAATATGAACATCCACCATGTGTTGTACAAATATCTTCACTTCTCTCTTCTCTTTCAGGGAATCAATGAACTTCTCAAATTTATTTAGCACAAATTTCTCATTCTCACTCTTCCAAACCACTAGACACAGCTCAGAGCTTGTACATGCATAAGGTCTAGGCATATCTCCTCTCCAGATAAGTGAATACATAGTTGCCCTGCCTGAGTTCTGGAATGTGGTGTGTTTTCCTTTCCTGTCACTTCAGATATGTCCCATTGATATCTGTATTTCATGTAAAAACATCTATAACTGAGGCTCATTTTTCTCTTCCTAGTTCCACTGGTCATAAAGAATTACCCATGAATCTGTTAGTGTAGGTTCAGAGAAAACAGGACAGCAGGAAGAGATACAGAGGCATTGGAACCCTTCAATATGCATCTTTCATATGCTCTCAGAGCCTGGTTGGGTCAAATCAACCTAACTCCCCTTTTTAATGATAGATTCATCCTTGCAGCCATTTGAGCCATATACCCCGATAAGAGACTTGATTACATTAGCCTGCAACAGCTGAGCACACTCTGATAACATCTTGCTTTAGATACCCAGGATCTTCCCTTGGGTGTATGAGACTTAAAGGTGTGTGAATTAAGGGCATGGCTTAGAGATCAGATTTAGAGATAAGACCTAAGGGCATGACTTAAAGGCATGACTTAGAGGTGTGGCTTAGAAGTAAGACATATAAAAGGCGAGAAGCAGACAGAAGAGAACAACAGATTATTAGGCACTCAGGAGTACAACTTGGAACTAGGAATTAGGTTAGAGAGTACAACTTAGAATACAACTTGGGGTAGGAATTAGGCATTGAGGAAGAAGACACTTGGACTAGAGAACTCGGAAGAAAGATTATTAGACATTAGGCACTTAGCACTTGGAAGAAGAAACTTGGAACTTGGAGGCACTAGGGACTAGGAACTAGGGACTAGGAACTCAAGACTTGGGACTTGGACTAGGAAGAGAGACTGAAGAATAAATGGGATTGAATCACATTGTCTGGTCTCCATTCTTCACGTCTATCCTCACTCTCTCTCTTGTTGAACCCCAACCCTTGGACCAGAGCAGCTTGGGGCAGTGCGGGCTCTAACAGTTTAGCGCCCAAGGCTTTTGGCAGTGTAGGTTCCAAGACTGACAGAGCAGTCCCCACAATATTTTGGCCCTCAAACTTGGACTAGAGCGCTCTCAACATTTTTGGCTCCCAGTGTGGAGCAGCTCAGGCCGCAACAATAGATGACTGTTTTGAACTACAATTTGATGGTTTGGTGGGACATTAGATAGCTCTGAATGGAACATTGAGGTTTCATTGTAGCATGGTGAGCCACAATTAAGAAAGCATTATCTACTGAGGTCCAATAAGAGGCAATTGAGTCAAGGCATCTGCTAACAGGGAAAAAGTCAAAGATAGACCAAGGAAGATTAAATGCATGACCCATGTGTGAGCAGCACTTGAGCAGCAGTGACCACCACCACCACCACCACCATCATCATCATCATCATCATCATCATCATCATCTCATCATCATCATCATCATCATCATCATCATCATCATCATCATCATCATCACTTGTGTTGTAGCAGATGACCAGATACGGAGCCTGTGGGCCTCATATTGGTTCTACTTACCACATACCCAGAGAACTAAGCAACCTCAAAAAATTAGTGGAGGGTTTTCAGAAGCCTGACTGTACTTCCCATAAAAGTCTTCAAATAAATCTCAGCACAGAAACCTCCCTGGTTTCTCTGATCTTTTGAATATAGTTGCTTTGCTTCCTCAGTGTCCCTGGCCTTTATGTCTCATCCATGTGAATGAAACAAACTCCAGAGACATCTGGGAGGCAGGGACTGATGATTTTTTTCCTAATTTTTTTTAAAATTTTGTTTCTTTTTTTTTTTTAATTTATTTAAAATCCAGCCTTTGACCCATCGCTCCAGTTTTGGTCCCCCATCCCACGGTTCCTCATCCTTCTCTTGTACCCCGTTTCCAAGAGGATGTGCCCCTCACAGGCCATCCCCTGGGGCCTCAAGTTTCTCAAGGGTTAGGTACATCTTCTCCCAATGAGGTCACACCAGGCGGTCCTCTGCTGTATATAGGTTGTACGGCCTCAGACCAGACCAGCTCATGTATGCTGCCTGGTGGCTCACTGTCTGGGAGCTCCAAAGGGTCTAGATTAATTGAGACTGCTGGTCTTTCTAGGGCCTCATTCTTCTCTTCGGCTTTTTCCATCCTTCCCCTAATTCAACATTAGGGCTCCCTGACTTCAGTTCAATGGTTTGGTGTAGATCTAAGTATCTGTGTCTGTCTCAGTCAGTTGCTTGTTGTGTCTCTTGGAAGACAGCCATGCTGGTCTCTTGTCTGTAAGTATACCATAGCATCAGTAATAGTGTCAGGCCTTGGAGCCTCCCCTTGAGATGGATCCCAAGTTGGTCATGGGACTGCCTATTCCTCAGTCTGTTCTCCACATCTGTTGCCACAGTTCTTTTAGACAGGGACAATTCTGGGTCAGAAATTTTGACTGTGGGTTGGTAATCCCATCCCTCTACTTGATGCCCTGTCTATCTACTGGAGGTAGATTCTTCCAGTTCCCTCTGCCCACTGCTAAGCATTTTGTTGAAGGTCACTCCTATTGAGTTCTGAGAGTCTTTCACCTCCCAGGTCTCTGGTATTTGCTAGAGGGTCTCCCAACCTCCCAACCCCCAAGGCTGCATATTTCTATTCACTCTGCTGGACCTCTGGACATTGGTCCTGTTCCCCCCAACTCTTGGCCATACCAGTTCCTGTTACAATTTTCCCTTCCCCTACCCCACAAAGGTTCCTCCCTCTTTCTGCCTCCAGTGATTATTTTCTTCCTCTTTCTACATGGGGATGTAGCATTCCACTTGGGCCTTCCTGCTTGTTAAACTTCTCAAGTTCTGCAGGTTGTATCCTAAATATTCTGTACTTTCTGGCTAATATCCTCTAATCAGTGAGTACATACCATGCGTTTTCCTTTGTGTCTGGGTTACTTCACTCAGGATGATATTTTCTAGTTCCATCCATTTGAGAACAAAACTCATAGCATCCTCATTCTTAATAGCTGAATAGTATTCCACTGTGTAAATGAACCACACTGTCTGTATCTTTGCTTGAGGGCATCTGGGTTATTTCCAACTTCTGGCTATTACAAATAAGGCTGTATGAACATAGTGGAGCACTTGTCCCTGTGATAGGGTGGAGCATCTTTTGGGTGTATTTCCAGGAGTGGTATAGCTGGTTCTTTAGATAGAGCTATTTCCAATTTTCTGAGAAACCTCTAGATTGATTTCCAGAGTGGCTATACCAGTTTACATCCCAGCAATGGAGGAGTGTTCCTTTTTCTCCACGTTCTCTCCAGCATGTGCTGTCATTTGAGTTTTTGATCTTAGCCACTCTGATTGGTATGAGATGAAATTTCAGGGTTGTCTTGATTTGCATTTACCTGATGACTAATGACTTTGAACATTTCTTTAAGTGCTTCTTGGCCATTTACTATTCCTCTGTTGTAAATTCCCTGTTTAGCCCTATACTCCATTTTTAATTGGGTTATTTGGTGGTTGTGGAGGTTAGCTTTTTGAATTCTTTATATATTTTGGATATTAGCCTTCTGTTGGATGTGGGGTTAGTGAAAATTTTTTCCTAATCTGTAGATTGCCAATTTGTCCTATTGACTGTGTCTTTTGCCTTACAGAATCTTTTCAGTTTCATGAGGTCCCATTTATGCATTCTTGATCTTAGAGCCTGAGCCACTGGAGTTCTGTTCAGGAAATTTCCCCCTGTGACAATGAATTTGAGGCTCTTTCCCACTTTATTTTCTATTATATTCAGTGTATTTGGTTTTACATTGAGATACTTGATCCATGTGGATTTGAGCATTGGGAAAGGTGATAAATAAGGATTTATGTTCATTTTCTACATATATACTACCAGTTAGTAGGAAGGCTATGAAGGTGCTGGGAAGCAAACTCTATCTCCTGGAAGAACAAACATGCTCTTAAACTTTGAGCCATCTCTCCTTCCCTTCATTATACAGTCTTTATTACCATAATAAGTGAAGACTTAACACACTAAAGGAGTTCTAATCTTAAATATTTTTTCTATTGTCCTTGGTGTATGTGTGTATGTTATTTTACTATTATTTTTTATCGTTCCTTATTATTCTAACTCATTTACTCTTACTTAAATTGGTTTCTCTCCTGACAACTCTGGGGAAAAAAGCAACTGATTAATGTGAATTATGTAAAAACAAAAAGCAGTACAAAATTATAAGGTGTTCTTTAAAAAATTCAAATAGAATGTGGAAATTTATCAAATCAAGTATAGCAAAAATCTCTTGAAACCTGAGAAATAATTAGTGTCACTCAAAGATAATTTGTAGGCACCAAGATCATTTCTAATTAATAGTTGATATTTCAGTAGCAGTAGATACATTAAATACATTAAATATGTGAATTTTGGAATATGACTGAACCCAGAAGAAGAATATCTTGACTTACAAAGAATAAATTCTGTCAAGAGTTATTATCTTTGAGTGAATCAGCTAATGAATTTTATTGTAGATTTAAGAGAAATGATTACACAAATATGATGCCAGTTCTTGACAGATCCACTTTTGAGACATTTTGCTTTACACTAATTGTTTTGTGTTTACCTAAGGGCTGTGTTTGAAGGCCATCAGAATGGTTCTGTTTATTCTGATATGCACACACAGTCACTTCATTTATGCATATTAATGCTAGAATAAAATAAATTCTGTCATTGCTATAGGCAATATTGTGTGATCAAAAGAAATTGCAAAGGAGACTTTTTTCAGATCACATGAGTATGTTTTTCCCTGTCTGTTTCATTCTTTATTTGTCTGTAGGCAAGTATCAGAAATGCCATTTTTTTCAGGTGGTTTCTAACTCTGATAATGATTTTTCTAAATACTCTAAAATCAAATGGATACAACTCCATACATGTTATTTCCATTGCCTTGTTAATTTCTCTATATTTACATGTCCTTTGTTAAGAATTAAAAACAATGTGCCTTTATTGTTGTTTGCTTGCTTGTTTTTTTATTATGTCTGATTAAAATTTGGTACTGGATCAAAAATATTCTTTATTAATTAAATACTAATTATATTAATTAAATTCTGTTCTTGCTGATAAAAGAGTTAGTATTTTTTATTTTTTGTCAAATATGCTTTATATCATTTGTTTTATTCAAGCTGTATAACATTATATGAATTTGATATTTACTTTTACAACATTAATTTTATTTATCATGAATCTCTACATGAAGTGACAATGTTATTTAAGAGATTAATTAAGAGCCTATGTATTTAAACTCCACTTCATTGTCAACATGAAGACTGTCCTATTTAAGATTGATAGTACAATACGGTTGACAGACTCAAATCTATTCAAAAGTACTTTAACTATAAAATAGAGAAGGGTAAAAGAAGTTTATGTCAGTGAACATTTTCAATGAGACCCATAGAAGATATATGTGAGGAAATTGTTTTTTCTCAATGGGTAATGTAGAGATACTACTGAGAATATTTTCTGTCTGGCATGAACCACAAAGCATACATAACACACCCATCAAAGATAAAACATGTTAACTCAAAAGAATTATTAGCATGATTATTTCATGATAAATCTTTACCATTTCATCATAATATTATTATAAGGTTTGTGACTTTTTTTGGGTAAACATGAACAGACATCTACTCATTTCATTACAGCACTGGTGACAGAGAAAAACAGTATCAAAATCAAGCTAGGCAAACTACTGCGTTTATTTGAGCTTACTTGCAGAGCATCGGTGAAGGGCTTCTTAGAACAGAGTAAAGCAAAAGGAGGTGTGCTACCAAAAACTGTACCCCAGAGGAACAATGACCCAAGAGATTACACTAGAATCCCTTAGCTCAGCTGGTAAAATTGTTAGTGCTATACAATATTACAGAGTGGGCCCATGACTCTTGTAATTTTTTGAACATTCTAGGTCTTGTACATTTTGTTTTCTTCCTGTGTCTTAGAAGTTTACTTCCTGTATCAAGAAAGAATCTCCATTTGGAGGTCACTCTGGAACAGCAGGACTCATGGCAGATGGAGAGGTGGAAGCTGAACTACCAAGAGATTTAGCAAATGCAAGACTATTTTTCTGGGGAGAAAGAAAATAAAATTTTGGTTCAGACATTAGAAGTTGAAGATCAAGTTCTGATGTGGTAATTTAGAATAATGTAGATTCAAACTTCATCATTATTTGACTTACATGTAGTTAACACATTTAAATATTCACTTATTTAACTTATTTTTCTTGGAGATTTTGTCGCAATGTTGAGAAACTAATACAAAATGCAATGTTTGAATACAGTTAGTGTGAAGTTGAAGATCTAAAAATTGGGACAATTTGTTACAAGTGGAATATAGCTGATGGTTGAAGGAAGACTGTGTAGGATAGCTTAGATTTCCAAATGGTATAATAAGCCACTGAGATCATCACTTACAAGATGCAGGACAGGGAAAAATTCAAGCAAAATATCATTCATAATATTTCACATATATTAAGCTATAGATTCCTGGCATGGAACTAAATATTAGAATCTTACTCAGATATTAACCTGAACTGAAGTTGTCAATACAGAGTTGATAATGGAGTTAACAAATCTTATTAGAGATACAGTCAGTGAAAAAAGACAATTGTTCAGAATACATTGTTCAGAAAATTAAACATCTGATATTTGTTCAAAGAAAGAGAAAGCAAAGCAACTAAGGACTTGGAGACATCAAAGTGGACCCTTCACTCTCAAATGCTGTGAAAACCACAAAAAAAAAATTCAGGCTATTGTGTTTTCTTTTTTCCAAGCAAATGTTCCTGAATTATTCTAAAATTAGTTTAGATATAAATCTTAATTGCACTAAGTAATTTAAACTAGAGAATACAGTGTTACAAAGTACTGAGAAGATAATACTTTAGTATTCTATATAATGCATTTGAAGAAAGACAGGTAGGGTAGTGGGAGATGTAGAAAAGAGTTGTATGATACTGGAATTTCTATTTAATGATGGCCATTGCCTTTGGACAGATGTCACATAGACTGCTGGTAGAGGGAAGGAGATAAGAAGATAGGAAAAAGAAAAAAATACAGGGACAAAAAATGAAGCAGAGACAAATGGGTATAATTATGCTCTAATTGTATTTTGAGAGAAAAGTTTTATTTTAACAGGAAGGATGATATGTAGGAGGAGCTAAGGTGGGAGGAGTAAGGAGAGGAGGAGCTAAGGTGGGAGGAGTACTGAGAGGAAGAGATGGCGTAAGGAGAGAAGGAGAAGAAGGAGAGAAGCTAGGTGATGAGAGAGAGAAAGAGAGAGAAAGAGAGGGGGGCATGGAGGCAGATATTCACGTGTCTTCACCAGTCAAAGATAGTTGATATATTTAGGTTAGGTATTGGGTTACACTTCTGATTGAGCATTACCAAACTTATAAAGCCTTTGATTAACATTTTTAAAAAATTGTATAAAAGCAAAAAGGAAAAGGGGGCATGGGATAGGGGTTTTCTAGGGAGGGGAAATGGGGAAAGGGGATGGCATCTGAAATGTAAATAAAATATCCAATAAAAAATAAATTTAAAAAAAAATGAAGCAGAGATTGAAAGACCAACAAGTGAACAGCCCAACTTGGAAACCATTCCAAGGCCAGGCATCAAACCCTGGCACTATTATTTATGTTATGTTGTACTGGCAGACAGGAACTTAGCATCTCTGTTCCCTGAAAGGCTCTATCCGCAGCTGACTGAGACAGATGCAGATACTTACAACCAAGCATTGGACTGAAGTCTGGGACCCCTATGGAAGAATTGGGGGAAGGATTGACAGAATTGAAGGAGATGCCAACACCATAGGAAGACCAACAATGTCAACTAACCCAGTATCCCCGGGAGCTCCCAGAGACTAAGTCACTAACCAAAAAGCATACATGGGCTAGTCCTTGGCCCCTGGAACATTTGCAGCAGAGAGCTGTCCTGTGAGGCCTCAGTGGGAGAGGATGTGCCTAATCCTATAGAGATAATGAAGGGGTTGCCAGGGGTGAGGGTGAGATTAAGTGGGAAGGGTGGGTGGGAAATGGGGGGTGAGGGTAGATCGAATGAGAGAACATACTCTCAGAGGCAACTGGTAGGGGAAACAGGGGGAACACTCTGGGAGGGGAGACAACATTTGAAATGTAAACAAATAAATTAGATTTAAAAAAATTTTAAAAACAGACAAAAGGTTTTGGGGAGAATAACTGAAGAGGGGCATCAAGACCTCTGCATGCAGATATAGTTTCTGTTTGAGAACAAAACAGAAATATGAAGTTATCCCAGACCTGAAGCATTTGAATAGAAACATATATTCTTGCAACAATAGAACATAATGCTTGGTATAAATATTTTATAATGGTGTAAACACACAAAAAAATGAAGACATCTCACTGTATACCTGTTAAGGCTGTAATTTGACCAGATATCATAAATGTACACGAAGAAGTAAAATAACAAAACTCTGTTAGGGATGTAATATATAACACGAAGCAAAACAGTATCTTATAAATAAAAGACAAATATATTCAAGGAATAAAAGACATAAGCAGAACATGCCAAGAAAGGTAATAGTAAAGGAAGCACCAAGCAACATTTGTCCCCAGTCAATAAGGGAACAAATAGCAAACTATTTAGGCAACTATTTATTAACCCACTAGAAGTGCTATAGGCATTCCTAGCTATAACTTTGCTATCAGCACTTTGCAAGGATGTTAAAAAGTGACATAGAGCCTGGCAGTGGTAGTGCACGCCTTTAATCCCAGCACTTGAGAGACAGAGACAGGAAGATTTCTGAGTTCAAGGCCAGCCTGGTCTACAGAGTGAGTTCCAGGACAGCCAGGGCTACACAGAGAAACCCATTCTTGGAAAAAAATAAAGTGACATAGATAAATTCTTATATAGTTGCATTATGAAATCCAACTCATTCAGTAGACCTCTTTATGTGACTTGTGATAGTAACAAGAGTTTCTTACCTTTAATATCCACTATTCAACTTCCTTTGTGGGAACAGGGAGAGGTAGAGCTCAGTCTTGCTAGCACCCATGGGCCCTGTGGTCTTAACCCCACATTGAGTTGTTTTACCAATTCTCAAAGACTTTTCTCGTGAGATATACTCTTTGTTCTAGACTGGAGACTCTAATATTTATTAGAAGGATTTAGGGTAAGAAAGAACACATTGATAGAAGAGTAGAATTCAATAGATAGTTGGAGAGAATTTTGAAAAAGAGGAAGTGTATGCATTTCTAGACACAATATGAACAAAAAGGTTTAGTATGCATGATCAGTGGTATGTACATAAGCAAAGGATGGTGGTTGGTCAGTGGAGAGAGCACATAGCTGCAAACATTCACAATGCTCTCACGGCTGTTAAGGGTAAAAGAAAAATATATATATACACCTGGAATTTAAAAGCTATTTTTAGATTTGAAGAGCTTAGTCTTCTCCACATTGAATGTGCATCTATCTTGTGCTGACCAATTTACTTTTCATTTATTTAAAAATGGAAGAAGGGAAAAAAACATGTCTCAGAAAAAAAATGATTAACCAGAGAATGGACAGATAAATTCATCATAATTCAAAATAAATCACTGCAATCGCTTCTATTTTCCTGAAATTCCACAAAAGGCTTGAGATGGATAATATCTTTGCATCTAAAATGATTTTGCGCTCCCCCCCCTCTTCAGCAGAAGCAGTTCAACAGAGAATATTCAATTGAAAGCCAAGAAACAGTTGGAATGCATTTTACATTAATTTTCTTCAAAGGCAAAAATCTAACAATGCTAACTTACAGGTTCCATTAGCTCTGGCTCACTTTTAACCCTTGACAGGTGCCCAAGAATATAATCTCATAAATACTTCTCAATGTCTCAAACTGAAAAGTTAACAGTAAAAGTAAGTTCAGACAACATCAAGATTTATCATAAGTCTTCATTTGTTTAGCCTTAGTTTAATCTTTTTATGGTCAAAAATGAGCAGACTCAAACACATTTGTTAATGTAATCTTTTGATGTCAGGATGTATGGAACAATGACAGTCTGCTTCTATTCTAATAAGGATTCCCAGTAACAGATAAGATGTCAAATAATTGACATCAATTGGTACTCCTGATTGCAATGTCATATCTTCTACATGATAACTATGTGTGGAGCGTGTTTTCGTACTCTCTTGTATTAAATACATGCCTTCTGTGAAAAACAGCCCTCTGGTATCTACAAGTGAATAATAAAACATGTTTGTAGCAACTAAATGTCATATTCTGAAAACTACAGTACAGCTTTAGCCTTAGAGACACATTTCTCCAGCAATAGAAAATTCACCAGTATAAAAGCTATGGGCTTCAAATAATATATTCCTTATAATGTATTCCTTGTATTCACTAATGGACAAGCTTCAATGCAGAAATGTATTCTGTCTGAATTACAGTCACAAATGCTGTTAAAGACATGTGAAGAGTCTGCGAGTTTCTCCCCATTAAAGTGATATTTAAATAATTGAAATCTTATAAGATATATTCCTAATCCTGCTTTTCCTCTTAATGTCTTCAAATAGTAAGCCTTTCCCCAGTGTACTCCCACAACATCCCTAATCACAATAAACAGTTTAATGGCTTTACACGATTATATTAAATGGGTTCCTCACCGTGTACTTGGCCAGCCCCCCTGCTCGGAAATGTAGGTTATTCAGATGTTGTTATTATAACACCAACTATGTTTAATATCTCTATGCATTCTGATATTTTCAGTTTTTAATTTGTTCTGGTATAAACAGCTATAAATTGCCAGAATGTCCTCAGAAATTCTTCACAGTAGATGCATGCTAACAAACCACAGTATTGATGCACACTCTACTCCCCAGTCTTGAAATTAACTGTTATGAAGACATTCCAGCCTAGGCCATGTGTCTTTTTATTTTTCTGTCCTCTAACAGTATTTCACTGATGACAAAGGGCAGAGGCCTGGCTATTATGTTATCTTGCTGATTCTATGAGTAAAGGAACTAACCATTGTCTGCTTTTGCTCCTTTAGAATTGATGACTTGTTTACACCTACTGTTTTTAAGACTGACATTCTATAGAAAACAGATATATATATATATCATAAGAATGACATATCTTTTATGTGCATATGTGTAATTTGTGCATGCATGTCTATATGTGCTCTCGTGAACACATACAACATGAATGTGCAGGGAAACCGGAAGACACCGTTGGCTCTCATTCCTCAGGTATGGCCTATCTTATTGGCTGAGATAGGGTTTTTAATTGACTTAGAGCCCACTGAGTCAGGCAGGTTGAGTGGACAGTGAGATCTGGGATCGAACTGCCTCTGACCCTCCAGCATTGAGATTATAAATGTGGAGAAGCTTTTTTACACGAGTCCTTGAGAGTTGGACTTAGGTTCCAATGCTTGTATGGAAAAGACCTTAGCTCTTTAGTTATCACTACACACCACAAATCATATATTCCATTACTATATTGATTTTCATTTTACATATACAAATTTTAATATGTTTAAAAAGTCACCAAAATAAATTATTTTTATTATTTGGGACACCTTATTTTTCTGTTTTTTGTTTTGCTTTGTTTTTCAAAAAACAGACGCTAATTGCATCAGTTCCTGCAGGGGTTAACAGAGTGTCTCAAAACTACATAAGATAAATTCCTTCCTTCCTTGATATATATCTTCTCTTTTGTCACACAATAAACTGGTATTAATTTAGTTCTATGTCCTAGCTGCCATTTCTTTCTCATCACCCTGGTCTTCTAATCTGACATCAGTTTTACACTATTGAAATTAGGTCTGGGTAGGCTAGAGCTCCCTCGATGCCCTTCCATCAACATTATAATTCTTTTTGTTGCACCTTAGCCTGTTAAGCTTCCCAGTCATTTTGGGAAAGCTTAAAAGTAAATTCTGTTAGCTTACCCAGGAGAATTGAGTTAGTTCATTAATGAATAGGGCCCGAGATCCACCTAAGACTAGTTCCCTAAAAATAAGGGGTTAGCATGAAGTTATCATTTAATATCCTGCAGATAGCTTGACAAAGTCACCCCGGTCAAAGCGAAGGAAGCTGCTCTTTTGAAGTGAGCAATAGTTTAAGCAGAGATGCAGCTGGTCACAGTGTAGGGAATGAATGACTATGGAAGCTCAATTATAAAGAGGACATCTGTGTCGACTCTGCAAGGAGCATCTTGGAAGAGGGGATGAAAGGAATATAGGATCCAGAGATCGGTAAGTATAGAGAGAATCTCTTATAAACATCACCTGCCAATAAAAAAAAGCCAATAGCCAATGAGCTGAGACAAGCAGGAAGTGTCCACCGGCAGAGAGGGGATTCTGGCAGACAACGAGAAGCATCTGAGAATCGTCCTGGAACATAGAGGAGGTCAGAAGCATAGATGCTGAGCAAAGGTCACCAGCCACATAGAGAAACTCAGGATAGAGTAAAGGGAAATTTGTCTGAAATGCTGAAGTGATGGACCTAAACTGAAAACAGCTAACCTCAGAACAGAATAAAGAGGTGATTCGCCCTAGACTTGGACACATGAAGCTGAGGGGAGGTAGGTAACCACATAGAAGATGTAGAATAGTTTAAATGGGTTAAAAGAGTCACAAGCGAGTCCAGAAATAAGTTAAATTATATGGCCTAGGCATTTATTAATAAATAGTCTCAGAGTTGTACTTCCGGGTTCAGGGGCTGGGAGGAAAACTTGGTGTTTTTTGAAACAGGAAAGACTGCTGCAAAACTGTCTTCTAGACATGACATGGCCATTGCTGTCATGTAGTTACTGCCGCCGCAGTTGCCAGCACAAGAACTACATAAAATTGGTTCAACAGCATATCATCAGGTATGAGGGAGTTCTGCACGTCCCACCCATCACTGACAGACTATTGGAAGAAGTTGGTGGCTACAGGGGGATTAACTTTCTTCAGTGGTGGTGCCCCTGGTAAGTTGCCTCTGTAGACATAAATAACCTCTATTTATGGCCATGTAGTTAATTACAATTTAATTCAATTGTCAAAAGAAATTATATCATTTTTAATGTTCTTACTGTTTACTTTATCAATATATGCCCCAATGTTGCTTGTGTATTAATGGATAGTGCTTACTCAATTACAAGATTTCTCATATACCTTTCATTTCTATAAACAGCTATTTCATTAAGGATTTAAAAACCTCTTCCTTAGGATTTACCCTTCAGTTTACATTAACTAGATATCTTTAGTCATGTGTACCTTAAAGGAAATTAGAGTTCTCCATAATATGATGCTCTGCTTCTCCATCATCATGCTGTAGAAACTCCTGAGGAGACCATCATTCCCACCTTCCTAATGCTTGTGATACCTTACTTAATACCGTTCCTATTGTTGTGGTGACCCCAACAATAAAATTATTTTGTTGCAACCTCAGAACTTTAATTTTGCAACTGCTATAAGTTGTAATATAAATATCTGATACACAGGATATCAGATATGACCCCTGTGGGGATCATGACCCTCAGGTTAAGAACACTGTTTTAGGGAGAGGGACACAACAGTGGGAAGTGGTCCTCTCTTAGCTTGTATGTGAGCAAGAAGAAAATCTCTGCTGTTTAGCCTCTGAGAGTTGAAAGAAGTTGGTTCTCTATCTTTTATTCTAATCTTATTAGTAAGAGGCTTTTATCTACAGTCACCAGAGATAATCTTTCCCTTAAACAAAAACAAACAAAAAAAAACCCTCATTCTTTGTGAATTCTTTAAAAAATTAGTGAAAATAAGAAAATCGTTCCTTTTGACTCATGTGTACTTAAATGAAGTATTTTCATAGGTTATTTTTTAGCTTTACATTTATTTATTTCTATTGTGTAAGAGTTAGCACGGCATGTGTGTGCCACAGGGTGCATGTAAAGCTAAGGAGACCACGTGTTAGTTCTCTGCTTCTGGAATATGGCTTCCAGGGATCTCACCAGGCTTGGAAGAAAGCTCCTGCTGAGCCAGCTCACTGATCCTTATGTTCATAGCAGTTTGTTTTTGCTTAGTTTTATTACTTGTTTCAATTTCTTTTGTTTTCTTTTGAGACTGAAATTTTTTCCATGGGGTCTAGTTCACTAATTTTTTTTCAGTTTTGCAGTATGTTCATGTTAACAAACTCTACCATATATTATTACAAAAATGCCTAGTCCCCTCAAATGGGGTTAAAATTTTCTTGCTTTATCCTGCCCAAGACAATATACACTGCCAAAATATATGTATATTATTTATAAGGTTGTAGAAGGAAAATAGAAGAAAAATTATATATATATATATATATATATATATATATATATTCAATATATTTTGCTACATCTATTTATCTATCTATCTATCTATCTATCTATCTATCTATCTATCTAGATGATTTATAAGGTTGTAAAAGTAAAATAGAAGGAAAATTATATATTATATATATATATATATTCAATATATCTTGCTACATCTTGATATACATTGATATATTAACATAGGTAATATATAAATAGTATATATAGCATATTGGTAGATATAATTATATAGATAAAAAATGTCTTAATATATATCAGTATTTTAACACATATAATGCAGATATAATAATATATTATTATAATGCACATATAATAATATATAACATATATATTAACATATATATTTATATTTACTGATAATTTATATTGATATATAAAAGCCTTATACACTGATACATACATATGTGTATATATATATATATATATACATATATATTTGATATATAAGGTTGTAGAAGGAAAATCTTGGCAGTATATATATATGTGTGTGTGTGTGTGTGTGTGTGTGTGTGTGTATAATGAATGACCAACAGTGAAAAACAAACATAGAAATCCTTTGAATGATGTGATTCTAAATAAGCTTTGTTACACAATGACTTGACTCATTGGTGACGTATAAATGAAGAAAGATCTACTTACAACAATTCCAATCCTGTCTAATGAAACCTAGAATTCACCAAACATGAAGGGGATTAAGAGGCTGCAGCAAATACAGGAAGCTCACCTGCCTTCTCCTCTACTCTCCAAAGCATTGAGAAAGGGAGCCTCTTTTTTCCCTTCTAGTTTTTTCTTTGTTTTCTTTTTCTACATAAATTATAATTTTAATTTTTTTAATTTATTCACTTATCCCACTCCCTGCCCTGCTCCCAGTCACTCACTCCCTCAAACCTACCTCCCATCCTCTCTCCTTATCCTCTTAGTGAGTGGCGGCTCCCCGGGTATCCCCCAACCCTGGTATATTAAAGCCTGGTATCTACAAGGCTAGACATGTCTTCTGAGACTGAGGCCAGACAAGGCGACCAAGCTAGAAGAATATATTCCACAGACAGGCAACAGCTTTTGGGATAGTCCCTGCTCCAATTATTCAGGACCCCACACATGAAGACCAAGGTACACATCTGCAACATATGAGTGGGGAGGCTCAGGTACAGCCCATGTATGTTGGGTTGGTGGTTCAGACTCTGAGTGCCCCAATGGTCCAAGTCAGTTGACTCTGTTGGTCTACCTGTGGAGTTCCTATCCCCTTCAGGGCCCCCAATCCTTCCTCTAACTCTTCCATAAGAGTCCTCAAGCTCTCTCCAATGTTTGACTGTGGATCTCTGCATCTGTTTCAATCAGCTGCTGATTCTGGAGCTTCTCAGAGGGCAGTTATGCTAGGTTCCTGTCTGTAAGCATGAGTGTCACTAATAGTGTTAGGGATAGATACTTGCCTGTGGGATAGGTCTCAAGTTGGGCTGAGGTGACTCATTGTTAGGTGGCCATTCCTTAATCTCTGCTTCATCCCTCATCCCTGCATTTCTTGTAGATGGGATAAATTTTTTGGTCAAAAGTTTTGTGGGTGGGTTGTTGTCCCTATTGCTCCACTGTGGTTTCTGCCTGGCTACAGAGGGTGACCTTTTCAGGTTCTGTAAACCCAATGCTAAGTCACAGATAATGTCACCCCCACTGATTCTTCGATGTCTCCCTTATCCCAGGTCTCTGTCTCATCTTGGTGATGGCCCCTACCTTCAGCTGCTGGAGGCAATGGATTTAGCTGCTGCTGTGAAGAGCTTTGAAGCTGAAGCTAGTGTGTTATTAAAGAATGTGCTTCAACTGTATTCCAAATGATTCAAACAGCAGCCGGAATGGAACCTCATTCCACTCCCTTAAGCACGTTTTCTCTTCAAATAGATACTTTTCCCTTGAAGACCATGAAGTGTATTTCAATTACACTTTAACAAAATGTATTTTTCATTACCATATCTTAAGAGTTTTGCTCTATTATCAAATACATTCAACCCTTTACAACTATGCTTTGAATTCATAGAAATTTTCTTATTCTCCTAATTTGTATCTTCATTGAAAAACAAACAAACAAATAAAAAATACAGAAAATATTAGCCAAGCAATTAAAAGACATGTTGTGGTTAGTTTCAACTTAGTTCCTTCAGACTTTTTTTTTTTTAGGAGATTTAAGAAACAAAAATATTTTCAATAGTAAAATCTTTGAGCTATGAAATGGCCCATTATGTGTGAACAAAAAATACTTTGTAATGATTTAAAGATTGAATACCACAAACACCATGGTTTTCCTTTATGCTTTATGAAATATAGTATTTAGCAGTCTGAGGGTTCCAGTTTTACAAGTTCAACAATAATGCTAAGTCTGTGAAGGTGTCTGTGGTATTCTAAAGAAACTGTATCTTGTCTGCTAGGAGAACTGGGAAGAGACAAGAAAAGGGTTTCCCCCGTATTTGTGAAGTGAATACACTATTTCCTAGTATTTTATTTAATATATAGTATTCTAATTTTGATTTACAAGTTTGATTTATATCTCCTTAAATCTACATCAATGCATTTAAATCCAGTATATTCTTTAATGTTTATTGAAAATGTCTTCTCTTACTTTACTAATATGAAACATGTCAAAAAAATTTTCACCATTTTTGTGATTCAAGCTCCTTTACTGGCTTCTCTATCTGTAACAAAAATGTCAATAGAAAGGCCTATGATTCCTTACTTCTCAGATGGCCACCTTAGTGATAAGAAGCACCCTTCACAAGTAAATACGGTACATCCCAATACCACCCATCCCTGTATAGGGAAAGAATGTGTGTAAAGTTAGATCCCAACTATATGAGCAATAGTGACAACTCATCATTCCACAGAACAACCTGCAGTAGGATGTAGAATTCACTAAACTTACAGAGTAATCCAGGATAAATGGGAGTGCACATGCATACACTCACTCACACACACACGCACACACACACACACACACAAACACGCACACATGCACACACACACACACACAAACACGCACACATGCACACACACACACACACACAAATACGCACACACATACATGTTCACACAGATAGAACTAAGCACCTCTGCATGTACTCAGACCACCTCAGAAAGGAGATTTTACTTGCTGTCTTCTTCTCTCACATTCTAGACCAGCAATGCTATATCACACAGCTTGGAAACCTAATACATTTCGTCTGATGGAGGAGCATTTTCTAGATCAAAAACACTTAGAAACTTAGTTTCAGAAGCTCTTAAGTTCCCTCCCTCCTCATATTTTTCCTAAGGTGATTGACATCAAGGGCAACCATTAAGAAAAACACCTCATCCTCTCATTTTGTGTCCTTGCTTTCTGGCCCTGAAAAATCGGTCAAAACCTGTGCAAAAAATTGAAGAGAACATATGAAGCTGGGAACAAGATAGGGTGGGAAATACAAGGGGAAGTTGGTGGTAGTGTATGGATATGATCAATAAACATTGTATATGAGATGTTCAAAGAAGGAAAAATATTAAAAATAAGTACAATAAAACTGGTACTCAGAAATGGTTAAATTTTCCCATTGCCTCTATTATTTGCTAGTCTGTAGCAAGCATTTTAAAGCACATTTCAGTTTTCTGTGCTGTATGCTGTTTAAAATGTTGAAATTATAACTGAAAATTGTCTAATTCACAATGTCAATCATTTTCTACAAAGGGCTTAAAAAGATATGCGCTCATGTTTCTGTGCACGCGTGTTTCAAAAAGTTAAAGTACTGTTTTAGGGGAACAGATTGTAGCACACAGATTTTCTGTATTGTATATTTCAGGTGCATAGCACTGTGTTTTGATTCATATGTATAGTAAAATGTTGATGACCATCAAGCAAATGAACATTTCCATCATCTATCATCTAAGGATTTTGCTGCTGTGAACAAACACTATAATCACAGCAACTCATATAAAGGACAACATTTCATTGGGGCTGGCTTACATGTTCAGAAGTTGAGTCCATTATCATCAAGGTGGGAGCATGGCAATGTCCAGGCAGGCATGCTGCTGGAGGAGCTGAAAGTTCTACATGTTGATACAAAGGCAGCTAGGAGAAGACTGGATTCCAAACAGCTAGGACAAGGGTCTTAAAGTCCATCCCCACAATGACACAATTCTAACAAGGCCACACCTATTCCAAGAAGGCCTCATCTCCAAATAGTGCCACTCTTTGGGCCAAACATATATAAACATTCATATCTCCCATACTTTGTCTGTGATACAGATACTTAAAAGTTTATTCTTTTGCCTCTTTCCATCTACAGACAAATTACTGTCCAGAAAAGGACACACTTGCAGAATAGTCAACTGATTATATCTGCCTAGACAGAGTAATCAGCCCTTAATAATTCTACATCACTAAGGTCTGTCAGATGATCCTGGGCCAGAAGGCTGAAGATTTGATGCTCCAACGTTCTGTAGTATAGGGACTGTCCAGGTGTTCAGCAGTCTCTATAAATTGGTTAAGTTTTAGAAGCTATGCTTTGTGCTTCCCATAATTTCAGTTAACTCAGTCATTCTGGATTTCTGATGGGGTTGAAAACTTATAGTCTCATAGCCAATTCTGGCTACTTACTTTGAGAGAAAAGATCTGAGTGGATGGTTTTCAACTGATATTCATTCTAAAGCCAAGAAAAAAAGCCAGGTTCAGAACTAAGTATTTTACTTAGGATAGATGACAGAGGTTCTGGTTAGTCAACAAAATGATGGACTTGGTATTAGAACTCTCTTGTACCTCACTGGTACAAATAGGCATAATTATGCTCTAATTGTATTTTAAGAGAAAAGTTTTATTTTAACAGAAAGGGTGTTATGTAGGAGGAGCTAAGGTGGGAGGAGTACCGAGAGGAAGAGAAGGAGCAAGGAGAGGAGAAGAAGGAGGAGAGGAGAAGCTAGGTGATGGGAGAGAGAAAGAGAGAGAAAGAGGGGGGAGGACATGGAGGCAGATGTTCACATGTCTCCACCAGTCAAAGATAGTTGATATATCTAGGTTGGGTATTGGGTTACACTTTTGATTGAGCTTTACCAAATTTATAAAGCCTTTGATTAACATTTTTAAAAAATTATATAAAAGCAAAAAGGAAAAAGGGGCATGGGATAGGGGTTTTCTAGGGAAGGGAAAGGGGGAAAGGGGATGGCATCTGAAATGTAAATAAAATATCCAATAAAAAGGAAAAAAGTTTATTCTTAATAAAATTTATATCATAAAATATGATAACTATATCACTCATGCTAGATATATCTCTATACTTCTCCTTCATAATTTTGGATAATTTCTATCTGTTGACATACGTCCTATTCTATCCTGGGAACAAGTAATCTATACTCTTCTTAGGTATTTGACTTCATTTTTAGCTTCTATGTACAGATGAAATCACACAGGATTTTTCTTCACATATGTGTCCTATATTATTTAGTTTAATGTCTTGCAGATACAGATATACTGCTGTGAATGACTGTGATTTTTAAGACATAGTGGTGTAGTGGCATATTTTCCCACAAGTTGGGAGCAGATAAGGTGGGAGGAATAAGGAGAAGAAGAGGAGAAGGAAAAGGAGGAACTAGGGGAAAGAGGATGAGAGAGAAGGGAACATGGCAGCACATGTGTGTATCTCTAGCAGTCTAAGGTAGTTGATATATCTAGGTTGGATATTGAGTTATACCTCTAGTTGTGTGGGTATCTTGTTATTGGGCTTTACCAACATATAAAGCCTTTGGATAATCTAAGCATTAAGAGTCTCATTTCTACCAGGTACCGCGTGCATGGCAGGATGGTTTGGCCTCAGCCCAGGCTTATGGAGACAATGTGGAAGATTGGCAGAGCCATCTTGCACATTGGCATCTTGTGGGTGGCAGGGCTGGTGTCTCTGGCTGCCTGAGCCAGTGGCCTGAGCCAAGTGGTGGCAAGCCACTGCCACTCGTGGCCACAGGCCTAGATTAGTTGGGAAGATGGCAGCTGATTAAGAACAAGCCAGAATGGGTGCTGCCATTTTAAATAATTACTGCAACAGTGGAAGTATTAATAATGGGTCCTCACCCGTTACCTTCAGAGGACTCTCCTTTTTTTTCATTTTTGACTCATATGCATAACTCTGCAGCAGACACAGAAGCACAGAATTTTCTGGGTTATTGATTTCACATTCTTTTTACATGCATCCAGAAAGGTAATGTCTGGGACATGTAAGGAATCTCATTTTAAGTTTAAAGCAGCTTTCAGGCAGAATCCTTGATGACTGTACCATTATACACTTCCATCAACTGGTCCCCATATTCTTATTATCCCATATCACCTCTCTTTGATCCCCACCTCGTTCACAGGTATGAAGTAACATTTCATAGGGGTTCTAATTTACATTTCCCTGGTGATTCAGCTGTTGTGCTTATCAGTTATCCAACATTGTGACAAAATATGAATGCCTGTAATAATCAACTCAACAGGGGACTGGATTGCTCTGGAACACAACTGAACAGGTTCTGTTTCTGGCTTTTCATCTCTGATGGTTTGGATCTTGTGACTGGACAGACTTAATGATCAAAGAGCATGTCCGAAAAAGAAAGAAAACTCCTTCCCATCTCACAAAGGATAGAAATTGAAGGAGAGAAAAGGGCTGTATCCTCTAACTTATGGGCATATTCCAACTACTTTCCAGAAAGCCTCAGTTGTTCATAGCTCCACCACCATACAAGGAGGCTAATGATCAAGCTTTTAGTACAGGACTTCTGTGGTATACTGAAGATATGAGCCATTGCACATAATGAGCTCTCTCTCTCTCTCTCTCTCTCTCTCTCTCTCTCTCTCTCTCTCTCTCTCTCTCTTTCCTCTCTCTTGTCTCCTCACTTCTCATCTGCTCCTCCCTCTTTCCCTCCTTCTCTCCCTCACTCTCCCATTTGTCTCTCCCCTCTTCCTTTCTCTCCTGTATCTACTCTCTTCCTTCTTTCTCCTTTTACTTTGCTCTTCTTCTCTCCTCTGTACAAGGAAATAAACCAAGCACATTCTATATGTAAGGCAATCACCTTAAAATGGAGACACATGCCAAAGTTATACAACAATTTCTTAAAGATCTCTGAATTTACTTGCATAGATTCACTAGGTTAATTTTTACATAAAAAGCATGTCATAAAGGAAATGTTAGCAGGTCATAAAAAGTATTTGAATGTTTGTTTTTACAGATATGCTGTATTTTGCTGTGGCTTACAGTGAAACATTTCTAATAAGATAAAATGTGCAGGTGCAAGTGATCAGTTTCTATAACATAATATAAGAACTATCATTAAAAGTGGCTCCTTTTAAATTTGTAAGCTGTTTTTTTCAAAACCACCACTGCATAAAAATTAGTCACTCAGTTATAAATGGGTTCTTTAGAAACCCCAAATCACACCATCTACTCTATAGCAAATATTATGGAGAAGATTTGAGAGGGCAAAGGATGCTTGGATTAGGAAAATATATGTGGTGAGTGTGAGTGTGTGTGTGTGTGTGTGTGTGTGTGTTTGCATATATGCAGTTTTTCCATGAAGAAATTATGACCTGTGGATACTAGATTCAGAGACAGAACATTTGACCATAATGGCAGGGCATTATTGCAGAATAGTTCTCCAAGCCTTTCACTTGGCCAGCAATGGGCTCCTGAGCCAAAGAGAAAGGAAGTCTTTTTTGTTCTTTTAATTCCCTAATGCTTTGGCCACACAATAGTAAAGAGTTAAAGTCAGAAGAGTTGCCAAAAGAAAAGTAGCTTTGGCCCCAATTGCAGCCTGCCTCAGTCTACCTTAGATGCTGGGCTGGTCACTGATACAGGACCAAGGTGATAGTTTTATTTCTTATTTGACAGATTTAACTTGAAGCTTAAAAACATCAAATAATGTCATGGAAATCATGCAACTGGTAAAAATTATGTCAGAGCCCACAAAGCAAAACAAAGTGTTCTACTTGACATCTCTACATCACCCATATACCATTTTCCTAGCTGATTGGCGGTGGATCACAGCTTGTGAGCACTGAGAACCCCCAGGCTTCTCTTACCCCAAACAAAGGACTCAGACAGAATGAAAAAAGTGAATTCAAAGTATATAGATCTGAGCATAAAAGTAGTATTTTAGGTCACTGATTCCAAACAGGCATCGTAAGTAAAAATGGAGACTCTATAAGCTGATACTCTGTACTAGTTTTTCCTCCTAAAAACATTACTTTGCCTGCTTTAATTCTAAACACTATTCTAAAGTGTTTCCTCTCCTCTTTTAGTTTTTTTAAACTGATCTCATTTTCAAATGATTTCACATCAAACACTTAAAGTTACCTTTTCCTGCCATAACCTTCTGTCATTGGACACCTACTTATTTATATTCTATAACTTAGTTGTTGTGAATCCTGATTAAAAATATATCTTTGACATTTTGACTTGGTATTTTTGAGTAAATACTGAGACTTGATCTAGCTTGCTCACATGGTATGTAAAGTTTAGATTTTTGAGGAATCTGCATACTGATTTCCATAGTGGGTCTTTCATTAGCCTGTCATGAAAAGTTTAATCTCACATGCATAAATGTTAAGGATTCCAAATTTCTACCTACATGTAAATTATAAAGTTCCACCATTTTCAGACCCTTCTGGTTTACAGTACCCCTTATCTATCAAACAATCAAATTCTTATATTCCATGTTAACCATGGAGCATAAAAGTATTGATTTCAACATGTGACTCCACATCCAAACTAAAATAATTGTCACTCCATAGTCACATCTGTACCAGCTGTTTATAAAATAGCAGAAGGATTTAGAAAATGAAGAATTAATCTATTAATAATAATGTGAAACTAAAGTACTTACACATAAGTCATTTGCTGTGTCGATTTGATGAGAAACAGAAACCTTGGATGTAATGGCCCACAATTAAATCTATAATACTGTTAAGATACATCTGAGTTTGACTCATTCGTTAATTTGGTTTGGTTTGGTTTGGTTTTAATGTAGAGGCTAGATTTTTAGCCTAGCCTGGCCTTAAGCTTTTTATGTAACACAGAATTACTACCTTTTAACTTCTGATCTTCCTGCCTTAGGCATCCTATTGGTGAAATAAAACTAAATTGCCATCACACCTGGATCTTTGCTTTTATATATTGATCTGAACCTTGATTTGCTGAGGTCATTTTTTTCTACATATTTTTAATGAATTCCTTTTTGTCTACACACCACGTGATCTCATGTTACTTCTTCCAATTCAAGCTGCATCCTTTACATTATATTTTCTTTCTTGCCTAATGGTTCTAGCTGGAACCTTTAGTTAAAACTGAGCAGGTTAGTGGGCAGACAGACACTGTTGTTTTGTTTGTTAGTGAAGGCTGAAATGTTTGGTCTCATCTTACCGATTACATTTCTCATCATCGTTGCACCACGATGTTACCTTTTGAGACTGCCGTCACTTGTCAGATGTATAAGTATCATTTCCACATCTAATTTCTGCACTTGTGATATAAAACAGTCCAGAATTTGCTAGGTATTTTTCTGTGGTTAATGATATAAAATACATGTTTATGTCTGGTTTATAGGTTGAACTTGTGATACGTTTGGTGTTTATTGAAGGGTAAATCTGGCTTTGGAGAATAAATTCAAAACTTTTATCCTCTTGTAATTTTTGGAAATGAAGAAAAGTTTTAAATTATTTTTGAATATCAAATAGAATACACCAAATACAAAATCTGGTCATAGATTTTTCTTTGTGGAAGCTTTCATTTTGTTTGGTTTGGTTTGGCTTTTGTCTTCCTTGGATTTTAGGCATTTTTTTTTCTTTCCTTGTGAAGTAAGCTTCAGTACTGTTGATCTTCGTAGGGTTTTTTGAAAATCTAAATTATATAATTTTGGCATACAATTTTTCACAATAGTGCATCAGGATCTTTTTCTATAAGGTTGGTAGTGATGTCTCTTCCTGAATTCTCAACTTAGAAATAGAAGTTTAAAATTTTCAAGTAGAATATTGAGAATATTTTATTTTCTCCAGTATGTTTACACTCAAAATAATTTATATTCCAAATCTTATCTTTACATTCTCTCTGCTTACTTGATATATATTTCCTCTGGTTTTTTCTATATATTAATGCAGAAGGTAAGATTACTGACTTAAGATCCACATTAGATTTTAACATATTTATACTTCAAATAAATTTCAATTACTATTGCTTTTTGTAAAATCTGCTTTTCTTGATGTTTTCTTGATGACTTTTTTTTTATTTTCCCTGCTTCACTGATAAATAACTGGTTTTCTTTTTGATAATAGGATTTCTAAATCTCCTAATGTGGTGAAGTATAAAACTTGTACAAAAGGCACTTCCAACTGGATGAAGACTTTTCTGGAGCACTATAGCAGATTAGAACCATGCTTAAGAGCTCATGAATAGCATAAGGAAGAAGTAAAATGTAAATATCTAGATTTGGGAAACTCTCAATGAGAAAGAAGGCTATCAATAGGGGACTGACAGTGATATTTGCATACAGGCATTAAAAAATATGGATATGAATCATTCTACTTTAAAAAGGGCAGACCTCTGAGATAGAAGAGGCTCTTTCATTGCTAACCCATAGAAATCTGCATTAGAATAGCCTAGGGATCCTGCATCTTAGATATACATGTGTTAAACTATGTCCACTGAGTTTTTAAGGTGCATCTTGGCAACAATGAGACAAAAGTTAACAGGTCTTGCTTGGAAAGACAGTGTCCTTTCCTGAAAAAGTGAGATGAACATGGAATGTCAAAGCTAGCAGCTTTAGAATTTTAGACTTTATCAAAAATAATAATAATAGAAAGGAAGGAAGGAACAGTTAAAATTTTTGAGTTAAAACTCAAGAAAAGGCAGGAAAGCTTTAGCTGTAGAAATCTATAAGAAAACCGTGTAGGAAGGGAAGGGCTCCTGGGATATGTAACTGCATTATCTCATTGGGGAGATGATTATTCATTCCATCTTCTAACTATTTAGTCAGGTAAATAACCTTTTCTGAAAAGTATTCTCCTGCTTCAGTGATTCGCAGACCTAGTTTACTTAATTCTTAAGGGAACCCACAAGAATGTCTTTACTGTAACTCAAACTCTGTGCATAATCAAAAGCTGGACTACAAGACTTTCATATCAGGAGAGAAACATGATAGATATTTGGATTTTAATATATTCATTACTGAAAATGTATCAGTTTCCCTTGTTTATTCTATCACCTGTGAAGGAGTCGGTAACTGAAAACTATCAAATAATAATTATTAATCGTATTAGAAGGGAGATCACAAATATACTGATCATTAGACTGTTGTCACAGCAGCAGAACTCTGCCTCAGCCTGGAATGGCAACCTGTGTAACGAGAATCACCCTAGTAACAGGTTTTTTCTTTCAACTTAAGACAGAATAATCAGGCCATGACTATGAGTCTTAGTCTGTCATACTTGCTCTTTGGTGCCTCCTCTGCAGAGTTACTTCACAAGTTCCAACTGCTCTCCAGAAGCTTAGAGGAAGAATCCAATGGCCAGCAGTGTCTTATTAAAAGATAACTCATAAGATTTGTCCAAAGTTAGGAAGATGAAAAGTTGAAACCAGATCTTGTATCTTTATGTAGTCTAACTTCCTCAATCTTTTTTATGTTCCTATACAGTTCAGCATGTTACTTTGTCTTCTATTTGTTAGCTTATCTTCGACTTTGACCTACTGTTCATCTGAAAGATCAATTGTGTAACCTGATCTCTGATTTAGAGATATAGCTACTGAAAACGCTTGAGTGGAACCCCTTTCCCTCTATCAACATTTGTTCCCCTGTTAAAGTAGCAACCCATACTATATTCCTTTCTGCCTGTCATATAAAAAACATACTAATGAAGATACATGCTTTTGAGCATGTTATATTCTTAAAGCGGATTGCTTTGCCCTGTAATCATAGACAATTCATATTTGATCAAAATGAATTCATTTTGCTGTTTAATAATTTATCTGAAGACATTCATTACATGAGACTTTGAAATACTATCTGCCAAGAATAAAGCCTTGATCAGAAGATCAGATTGCCTCTGCAAATTTCTAATTGGGTTAGATATTCGTGAGCATTGATTTCCTACCTTGACTCTCCTAGCATCTCTATGAAAGCAAACTCCATCTCTCCAACTAGCAAGGATGAGGAATGTACAATCTCTTATCATCTAAACACAAGCCTCAGGGAGAGCACAGATTACTGGGCATATTTATGTGAAGACAGCCTGATGACCAGTTCAAAACATTAAAAAGTCTACCAAATCTCGAAACTGTAAAGTTGTTCCAGGTGGTTGTGGCATCAGACAGCACCACCACCCGTATGTTTTGCTCAACCGAGTCTTTCTGCAAAGAGGAAACAGTGGGATCCTGATTGCCTCTCAGCGTTGTATCACACAGTCAAAAGAAAGCTGTCTTTTTAACTATAATGTATACTGCATTATGTAATTTGCTGCTACAGCGAGCATGCAGAAAGTATTTGTTTAATTTGAAATCTACGGACCACTGCTGAGTAGCCCAATTAGTGTGATAAAGAAAAAGAAAAACTTTTCCTTTTCTACATTCCTTATTCAATTCAATTTTACACAGGAGCAAGGTCTTTCTCCATGTCATTCACTGCTACCACATGTCACTCCCTTTGTAAGTGGAGTTCCACTAATGACAATTTTGATGTTTATTTACACAAACACGTTCATTATATTGCTGCATAGGAACTCTCCACACACTGCACAACACTACCTGCTTTGTTTTTATTTGATTTTATGGATAAGTTTGCCTGCTTGTATGTCTGTCCACCACATGCACGGCTGTTGCTTACAAAGGCTGGGAGAGTGCGTCAGGTACCCTGGAACTAGGGTTATAGACATGTGAGCCATTAGATGGGTGCTAGGGATTAAATCTGGGTTCTCTAGAAGAGAAACTAGTGTTCTTAAGCACAGAACCATCTCTTTAGTCCCAAATTAAGTTTTAAAAAAAATGAACAACTTATGAGATTAATCAATGAATCTTTGCTTCATATATATTTTCTAATCATTGCTTCATATATTCTTTCTAAACTAAGCACTGATTTATTTCAATGATTATTTTAATACATGATAAAGGAAGACATTTTAAAATAAAAAATATAAAAAGTATTTTATAACCATTCATGATTTTAAAAAAATAACCACTCTTACAGTAATTGATGAGGCTAGAATGTATGCTCTGTCTCTGTTTGTCTCTGTCTCTGTCTGTCTCTCCCTCTCTCCCTCTCAATCTTTCTCTCCCTCCTTCCCTCTTTAACTTTGTCTGCCTGTCTGTCTCTCTCTTTCTCTTTTTTTCTCTTTTTCTTTGTGTCTGTCCCTGTGTCTATGTCTATGTCTCTGTGTGTCTATTTCTGTCTCTGTGTCTATATCTATGGACCTTTTTTTTGCTTCTGTGTCTCTCTGCCTCTGTCTGCCACACTGTCTGTCTGTGTCTCTCTGTGTGTTTCTGTCTCTCAGCCTCTCTCTTTCTCTTTCTCTCAGCCCCTCTCTCTTTCGTTCTCTGTCTCTCTGTCTTTGTCTGTTACAGTCTGTCCCTCTCTGTGTCTCTCTTTCATTCTGTCTCTGTCTCTCTGTCTCTGTCTGACACACTGTCTGTCTCTGTGTGTCTCTGTTTCTCTGCCTCTCTTTCACTCTCTGTCTCTCTGTCACACTGTCTCTCTCAGTGTGTCTCTGCCTATCTCTCTTTTGCTCTCTGTCTGTCTTTCTGTCTCTCTCCCTTTCTTTCTATATAACTGTCCATATGTCTCTCTCTTTTTGTTCTTTTTTTCTGTCTGTTTCTGTCTTTCTGTGTGTCTGTCTCTATGTCTCTGCCTCTGTATCAATGTGTTTGTACTTGGAAGCTTCACCCCATATTGGCTACATTTCACATTGCCGGAAAGGACAAATCTAACTTTGAATAATGTGAACTAAAACAATGACCATCCTAGCAAGACGTCTCCACTAATACAAGAGTTGAATGAATGTTATAAGAGTAATCAGTCATTTCCTCCTGTGATTTCAGGCTCATTCAGTTATCAGAACAAAAATCTGCTAGACAGGTCACAGACCCTAATGGAGAACCTACTACCATTACTCTGTTAAACATACATAATATTAGATCAACTTATGTTGAGTATTAACAAATCAATCGGTAATATTTTGGTTATTTTAATTTGACTGACCTTTATGTCAACAATTCTCAAAGGATGGTTCTTAGGATTTGTCTTAAATGTTTACACCAGATTAACCTGTGAACCTGCAGAATTTGGGACATCACTAATTTCTTAAAAATCTAAAACAAGAACAAAATGTTATTTTGATACTTGTTAGTAACTTTAATACTGGTCATCAAGATATGCCAGAGATACATGGAAACATTAATATCTCAAGCCAATGGCAACAAAATAGGATAGATAATAACGACTATTGCTGCTGGATATTTCTTAGGAAAAATTACTTGTAGCACATAGTTTCAGATATTGTAAATTATCCCATAATATGGAACATTAGCCACCCTCTTCATTTATTAAATCAACCACCTTTTCATAATATTCCTTATGGGTGAGACAGTGACTTGTTCCAGACAAATTTAATTACATTTTGGTTGTGTGATGGAGATATTCATTCATCAACCACTCTTCTTCCTGCTTGCTTCAATTCTATCTTCTGATCTTATCCTTGTATATGCACACATTCATGATTTAATTATTCTCAGATTATTGTACATATCAGAAATATTTTTAACCTCCTTTTTTTAATGATGTCTTAAGCACTTTATTTTGAACTATTTGGCTAATTTTCATTGGTTTCCATTTCTATCTAGACAGTGAAGTTCTCTTCAGTCCTGGTATCTCCTATGTTTAATCAGTTTAAATTCCCTTGCTGTTTCTTCTCTGAATCACTTCCATTTCTTGCACAGGTAGAGAAGAATATATATGCATATAATTGTATATAAAACTCCAGATAATTCCTGATATAGGAATAGATACTCTTATTGGAATTCAACAAACGTAAAAAACCAAGTTCGAATGGAAATACTTACAAAATCATGGTGGGATTATGTTTCAACATTTAAAATCCACATTCTTTCTCTTCATGAGCAACACTGTAAATTTTGAATTATTAAACTAAAATATTCCTCATTTTATCTTCCTGACTCTCACACTAGATCTTATTTATCAAAGCAAATAATATCTTAATTTAATTCTCTTTCTCTGAGCAACGTGTATTCTCTTAAATTTTCATTTCTCTATAAATATCTTAGCTTTTGCTAAGAAGGCCGGATTATAAGTACACTGGAAAAAAGGCTATTAAAACATTTTCATTAATAAGATTTAAGAAGATGATATAATCAGTGTCTAAGTAAAGTCAGGGCATTTTGTGGCACTTTCACTAGAGATTGGCTATAGCATTTTGTGTTCAGTTCAGTCTCTGACTCCTTAATGAATAGAGCAAGTTCACAAAAACTAATTGGCCTGGAATGTGAACTGTAGTGTTTGCTGATATGAGCATTTAGCAGCTTTAAAGAAATAAAAAAGTGAAATAGTTGCAAATACTATCTTCATTAAATGAAAATCTTCCAAAGATGAAGATTGGGTCATTTCTCAAGGTGGACAAAGTATTTCTGATGTGCATTTGTGCATCTTGGTTTTGTTCCTTACAGAAAACCTGAGGTTTTGAGCAAATCTCTGAATCTCATAGTATGTATGGTTTTTATTATGATTATGAAAAGTAAATATTTTATTTTCTTACCTCTATTTGTTTTCCTGTGACTATTCTGGGTTCAAACAAAGAGAGAACCTTGGTGTCCTTTTCTCTGGTAAAGATACCATTCTAACCATATAGGCACTCCACTCAAGACATAAACATGTAATTATCTAGCTCCCTAATAGACCTTCCTCCATATACAGTCTCATTGGGATTTAATGTAGATTTGGGGGTTGGGAGTACAATATATTCCATAATAGGAATAAGCTAAAGTCAATGAAAGAAAACCACATGGTCTAAAGAAGCCTTCTATTCTTTATCTATGAAGTTATCCATTCATCCATTTCATCATTGATAACACACACACACACAGACACAAACACAGACACACACAGACACACACACACACACACACACACACACACACACACACACACACATACACACCGATTTCTACCCAGTATTGGTTGCACATAATTTCCTTCCTTTGCTTATCATAAAATTCAGGGCTTGAATCATTAAAAGATAGTAGATAAAAGAATCTTCATTCCAGAACAAACTGGCATCATGAAGAATTTATGTCAGCAGGTCAAGGAGGATGCTAAAAATATACTAAGATCCTCATCTGGTATTGAGTATTGACTGTTATTTTTGGTCTAACTTGCACATCTCTTTAAATATTTGTTCTTATTATGATCATATTGATGGTGCTTTTGTGTTGTTTAGGCTTCCTCCCTTCATGGCTTGTCTGTACTTACATGAGTTTTTCCTGTGAAGGTGCCTTCCTGGAGTACTGTGCTCTCATTATCCAGATGCAAAGTTTATTGGATTATGTATACATTCTCATGACCTCATTTGTTTTTATGTTACCCCTATAATGACTGTATCTTTAAATATAATTACATTGAAGATGAGGGCTTCTACTATAGAACTTGAGATAAAAAACAGTTCAGTCTGTGGTAGAGGTGGTAAATTACTCTCCTGCCACATGGCCATATTGGGATTCCCACCTATAAAACTGAAAGCTGACACATGTGTTTGTTTTTGTTTTTTGTTTTTATTTTCCTGACACCTTTTCATTGTGATGCTTTTGGAGTTTCTGCAGAAGGGTAGCTTTAAGGTAATCAAACACATTGTTCAACAATATTAGAAAGTTAAGGTATTAAGAAGAAGCATAGTAGCTGACACAGTGTTTCTTCTGCTTCATTTTACTATCAATTTTGTCAAGGACTGGCCCATATTCAAACAGAGATGAGACAAAATAGAGTTTTTGAACTCTGTGTATGAGCAGAAGTATCTATCAATAGAACATAACTGATTTGAAAATTTCTTCTCTTGGAGGTCCTACACCCTGACAAAAATCATTCTTCCCAATGTCAATCAATCTAGGAAGACAAACAGTAGAAACCAGAATAAATTTCATGGATGGGATAATTATGAAGTCAAGATACTTCTCTTTTTTGAATGATAGAATAAATATTGTCAAAAACTAAGTCCAAATGATGCCTGAAACACTCAGAACAAAAAGTACAGACTAAAATAACTTGAAGACCCTATGCGCAGTCTTTCAGTCTTATTTACTGTATCTGATCTACAATTCTCATTCATTGTCCTACCGTTTCATCAAGCTTATTAAAAATTATACTGTGTTCTTATGCTTTCTGTGGGAGAAAGAAGAAAATAGTTCTATCCATCCTTCATGTGCTCTACTATAAAGGACAAAACATTGTCCTTTGCTCACACTAAAGGGTGATTAATCCAAAGAGAGATCAAGTAAGTAAAAAATGATCTGCAACAGAGCCAGTAATAAGGCAAAAATGAAAGTCATGGCTAATCTCAAAGGATTCAGTGACCTTGGTAAAGTTCTACAGATGCTTGTGACTCTGCAATGTAGATATATAATGACATCATATAAACCTCTGTCAATTTTCAGATCCTACTGAAGTCATTCCTGTTTTTTCTATTTATATAATACAAATATGTAAGACCTGTAGCATACCATGAGTGGTTGAGTAAGATCTTGAGTCTATGGGTATATCTCCACCTACACATTTTTTAATAAATCATAGTATGGATCTTTTCTGGATGTGAGAGCTTCCTTCAAATTTTTGTGAATTAATGTCTGACAGAAGTTAAAAATCTTTGTGTCTTGGCTTCATTTCCTTCTACTGTTCTCACTGTGAATTACCTTCAGTCTCATGGCTTATGGCTTTCTGAAAAATGTTCCATTCTTTCAAATTTCCATTCATTTCTCATTGTCTTTATCTAGTCATAGAATCTCTCACCTGTTTCTTGTTTCCTAAATGTACGATAAATAAAATGTCCATCCTACAGTGAATCATTCCCTACCAGCCAGTCATTGCACTTCATGACTCTGCCATCTGGTCATGAGCTTGTTGATAGAATGGGTTCTTTCTTACATTCATCTCTTGGGGAAAAATTCTACCAGTAAATATTTTTAAACGATTAAAGGAATGATATCATTTCACATTTAGCTTTTAAATGCAGAACTCCTTTCTGGCTACAAGTACTGTGAAATGTAAGTTTTGAAGGAACTTGGCAAAAATCACAAATTAATCTCCATATGGTCTTCCTGCAATGCATATGCAGACTGAATTCCAAGGAGAAGACTCACATCACACAAGCCTTGGAATAAATGAATAAATGTGTACAGAGTTAAATCAGTAATCATGTTTTGAGCTATATATTTTTTCTCAAATAAAAGAAATTGTACCAAATATGTTATAAAATTGCTTTTTTTTTCAAAATATAATTTATATCACCCTTCCTTTGGAAAAGATATACATTACAAAGTAAATTTGTTAAAATACAATTTTTGACAAGACTGTTGTGACATTTCTTTTGAAAAATAAAAATTATTAATTTTTAAGAAAATTGGGAATGTAAATGACATGGTACCCATGATAGGAGAAACATATACCACAACATAAAAGAATACATGCATTATAAAGTGTTTTTTTCTCAATATACACCCTTAGAAATTACAATATTACAAATTAATTTTCCTGTTTGAAAATAAGCAAAAATGACAACTTTTTTTATCCCTCCTGTGGAATGTTTTTTTGACATAAAAATAAAGTAGATTTAAATGTTGATCTGTAGATGATCATTTGCTTGATTGCAAACACATGCAATAAATTACAGTTATCTTAAAGCACAAGAGAAATTCTTGAAATAAATATTATATTTTACAAACTCAAAAGTGAGGTAAGATACTTAGATTTAAGATATGAACTTATGCTATCTGTAGGTTATTGTCATTGAATAAATGTAAATAAGTAAATATTTTCTCAACACTTTTATGCAGCTGACTCATTCCTGGATATTTTATCTCATAATATTATCAGGGAACAAAAAGGCAGAAATACCAAATCTTTTTTACTTGTGTTATAAGATACTTATGAGCTTTATATAAGAAATATTTTCTAATACCCTCACTAAAAAATGGGTAGACTTCAAATTCAATACATATTTTTAAGATATTGGAAGACAAAACACAATGAGCACACAGACTTATTGCAGTGCTTAATATTTTGCACTCTAAATTATGTGATATAAAGGCTGATGGAATATTAGAGGACTGAGCCATTTATCTGACTTTAATGAGAACAATTCAAACCAAAGCATTGTAATATAATAAATGAAATACTATGTTGATGCTGTGTTGATTTATACTATTGAGATTGTTTTTATAACGTAAAATTCAACAATTACAGGGATGGCATGACAAAGGATAGCTACAAGTATATTTTGCTTTAGTGGCCTCCGAGACAATAGAAAATGAAGCATGCTACCATTTAGAATATAAAAACATTTCTCATCAAACTTTAGTAGGAAGTCATATCACCAGTAGGACATAGTGATAAGATGCAGGAGACCAGAAGCTGATATCAAGTATAGAACTTGAGCAAGGGAACCACGTTGGAGTTCTGGAGGCATCGGAATGCTAGGAAAGGTCTACAAGTCATGTATCTGACAGTTCACATATCTTAGCTGTTCTTAAAGAGCCATTCATCTACGTTGTAAAGTCAGTCTCACCCCAATAGTAACTAAAAAATTACAGGCAGCACTCAGGCCTGCTGGTGCACAGCTATGTGTTTATGATCTAGCATAGAAAGACTAAAGCACAAGGACTGCTTTGAATGTGAAGCCATCCTGAGCTATAAAGCAAGTTTCAGGCCAGCTTGGTCTGCAGTGTGAGATACTATCTTGAAAAAAAAAAGAGAAAAAAGAAAAGAAAAGAAAAAGAAATAAAATGCACTGTCACATTTTAATACACAACACTGTAAAATTATATATTTCCATGTTACTTATGAAAATTAAAGATAAAAGCTATGCCACATACAATATTTTAGTATTGTTATTTTTAATATGTAGACAATAGCTAATAGTAAATAGATAGCTTTCATAGATAAAGTAATACAAATAACATATGCATGTTCATTAATTTTTAAGTCAAATATATTGAATTAAAAAACAGGTTCAAGGTTCTGTGGTACCTAGGTGAAATCTTAGTAGGAGTCAGAAGTGTTTCAAGTTTAAGGCCAGCAATACCCATTCTCAGAAAAGATAGACAGAGGGGTTGGGGGACTTGGGGGGACAGTGACAAAGACTGAAACAAAGAAACAATCATAGGCAGAGACAGAGGAGATAGAGACAGAGAGGGAAATAAAGACTCAGACAGAGACAGAGAATGACACACCTCTGTAATTCTGTCATAAGCTCTTGGTAAAAACAGAAAAAGAACCTGTTTGACACTACACACTTAGAAAAACTATTTTTTTTTAAATGTCAAGTTTAAATCATAATGTGCATTGTTAAGTTTCATTAGGTAGAAGGCATTTTTACTAATTCCTAAAGGATCTCAGAGTAATGGCACTGTCCTAAAAATAGACACATTATTCTGAGAAATAATCTGAGGACCCACATATATGCCCACACTCCTAAAGCCACCTGATTTTGACAAAAGAGTCCAACAATATACATTGAAAAAATACATCATCTACAACAAACAGTGTTGGCTAAACTACAGAAGCACATGTAGATAAATGAAAATAGATTCTTGTCTCTTACACAACTTCACTTACAGGTCAAGAACCTCAACATAAGATATGACCACCTAATTCTGATAGAGTAGAAAATGGGGGAAGTGAACTCATGAGCTTGGAAAAGGACTTTTGGAAAGTCCTTACAGAATAGTCATTAAGACCAACAATTAAAAATGGCACAACATGAACCTAAAAGACTTCTATATTGGAAAGGACATGATCATTAGAGTGAACAGGAAGCAGATGGGAAAAATCATTTTCAGCTAACATTTGACACAGGGTTAATAAACACCAAGAATCCAAACAATCCAGTTAGAAAATCAGGGGATTAAGCTAAACAGTTCTCAAAGTAAAAAATACAAATATTTGTGAAAAAAATTCTTAAAAGTTCAATATCCTCAGTCATCAGGTTAAAAAGCAAATTAAAACTACTTTGATATTTTATTTTACCCAGTCAGACTGTCTGAGCTATATGATGATAAATGCTTGAGTGAATGTATGGCAATATGGTTATTTTTTTATTTGATATTTTATCTATTTGCATTTCAGATGCCATCCCCTTTGCCTATTCCCCTCCCTAGAAACCCCCTCTTCCATCCACCTTCCTCCTTTTTGCTTTTATGCCATTTTAATTACATGCAAATATTAAGGTCAAGAACTAGCAGTACAATAAATTAAATAGTCAAGGAACAAGCAAGACAACAAACACAAATAGTCAAAGAACAACCAAGGCAATAAACAAAGTTCTATGAACACTACTATGATCACTGTTTCTAAGGGCTTATCAGGAAGAACAAAATATCTGAACCTACTTCCCTGTCCTAGCCCAATGTCATTTTCATGTCTGAAGCCTACTTCCTTGTTCTAGCCTAAGATTTACATTCCTCCTGAAATTACTTCTTTGTCTAGCCTAATGTCAGAATCCTGCCTGAAGCCCACTTCTTTGTCCTTGGCCAATGTCATATTCCTGCCAAGCAGCCCCACAAGTTATCAGCCTCTCCCCCTTTTTTGTTTCATAAACAAGAATTTTCACTGCTAATGGGAGTGAAAATGGGTGTAGCCAATATGGAAACCGATATGCAATCAACAGAGTTGCTCAAAATGTTAGAAATATATTTACCACATGATCTACATATACCACTTTTAGGCATATATAAAAACGATATACTCATATATGATAATTGCTGTTTTATTCATAATAGCCATTGTGATGGCTATTCTTGGTTGTCAACTTGACATCTGAGATTAACTAAAATCCAGAATTGGCAGGCACAACAGTGAGGGATTTTAGCTTAATTTCAAGTAAGAAAATCCACTTTTAATATGGACTCAAGCCTTTAATCCAGATGCACCTTTAATCTAGGCCACACTTTCGGCCAGAAACCTATATAAAAATAGAAATATTTTGTTCTTTGTTTACCCTCACCTTGCTAGCAAGTCCATTTCCTCACTTGCATGAGAGCCTACTTCTATGAGATTGTAGAATATACTGAAAACCTTGTGGATTGAGCAACTAATGGATTCATTCTGTTCTCACCTAGCAATTATTGGATTAGCTAGACTGTAGCCTATAAATCATTCTAATAAATCTCTTTTATATATATAAAAGATTCATTCTGTAAATTCTGTAACTCTAGAAAACCCATGACTAATGTCCTTAAGAAATGAAAACAATCATTTACCCATCAACTGATGAATAAATAATTAAAATGTAGCACAGCTACACAATAAAAAATTTTTAGCTGTTGAGAAAAAGAGACATATAAAATTTGCAGGCAAATGGATAAATATGGAAACAATCATTCTGAGTGAGAAAACACAGGTCCAGAAAAGACAAACGTCATTTTTTTTTTAAATTTCTGGGCACTAGCTCTGAATCTTCAGCTCTATGTGTTCCACTTGGAGCATGGGTATATGGATCGAAGTAAAAACAATAGCAAAAGGTTACCAGGGAGGTTTGAATGCAGTGGTTAAAAAGACTTAGAGGAAATAATGGTACAGAAAGTGTTTAATGGGAAGAAGGGAACTAGGGGAGGGTAGATGAGGGGATCTTGGGAGTGAAAACCAACACTAAATCTATTTCAAAACCACCATATGAAAACCCTACTACTGTAGAAGCTTCTTAAAATATCTACACACACAAAAATACATATATACACATATATAATATATGCATATATATACATATATAATATATTTGACAAAATGTCCAGTGTAGCTACCACAGGTTAACAAATAAAAATTCCAGCACTAGTTGTGGGTTATTCCTTTGAAATCGTTGGCCAATGATGTCCATTGTCTCTCAACACTACAGGCTTTTATTGTCCCCCATAACTTGGCAGTAAGATCCTATTGCTGAAGATACCACATACTTGCTTCATAGAACTAAATTAAGCTTGTTCTGTCCAAGTAGCTTCACTGCTACTGGCTAGCTTTCATGGTGTGGGAAGGTGCTATAAACACTACCATAGGAGAAATAAAATCCATCAGTTTTAGCCAGAAGTCAAGATTGTGAGCTACACCAAGGACCAAGCTGGCAAGACAGAGAAAGAATGCCATGGATATAATGGAGGCAATCAATCGCTTTCTGCTTTGTTTTAAGAATCACTCCAAAAGTTTAAATCTATACTTGGCACTGTTATTGTGGGGCCAAGAACCTGTGGCAACACAGGTCATACTCAGCACAATGGATATAGTAGTAAAACAATTCATAATGATATACACTTTATACACATAGATTAAGCTACAAACCCTCATTATTGAAGCCTCTTTGTGCAGTAGGTGGTGATTGATTCAGAGATTAGTCAGGGTGCAGAGAAAATGAGCCTATGGAATGCTCAACTGGAAAATGGAAATCTCTAGTTCACTACCTACTCTAAAAACCTAGGGATGGTTGTGGAATAGACAGTAATGAATATAAAATCCAAAGGCTGTGATGGGTTACAAGGAAACAGCATATCTTTGGAGTAAGCAGTGTAATTACACATGAGTTCACAGACGTTGAAACAGTGTGCACAAGACTTGCATAAGCTTAGGACAGACAAAATTGTAGCTTGGAGAGAGGGAGAGATGAGCACAGGTTTCCTCCCCCAGTTAAAGATATGTTGGCAGTATGTAACTGATATAAGAAGAAATATAGTTTTCTTCAAGGGTAGTCTCTCCAGTGAAGGCTACACATCCTGCACATATAGACAGCACAGAACATATTGAATATGTTTAAAATACAAAAATAAGTAAAAATTTTAAAAGGACATAAAATCTGGTGGAGAGGGTAAGAGGTAGACCTGGGAGGCATCAGCGAATATAATCAAAATAAACTACAAAATTCCCAACTGCTAATAAATTTCCAAAAAAAAATCTCACTCAATAAATTTACTAGTCAAATTAATTTTCATAAATTAATTATTAAATTATTAACAATACCAATGAAAGTTCAGTGAAATGCTTGTATTAGAAGAAATGCTCTAAAACAAGTGAATTTTATTTTTCAGACTGGAGAGATAGTTCAGTGGTTAAGAGCACTGACTACTCTTCCAGAGGTCCTGAGTTCAATTCTCAGCAACCAAATTGTGGCTCACAATGATCTGTAGTGGGGTCTGATGTCCTCTTTCGTTGTATCTGAAGAGAGCAATGGTGTACTCATATACATAAAAATAAATAAATATATCTTTAAAAAAATTATTCAACAGTGAGAAACAGTATGTATTAAACCAAACTGGGGAAATTTATCACCAGCATCTCCGTATTGCAAGAAATAGTAAAAATAAATTCTCAACAAAAAGAAAGGAGAAAAAGAAACTCATTCAGGATAAAGAATACTGAAGAGTAAACTAATTAAGGTAAAGCTTTAATTTTTATTTAATTAAACTAAACTTAAACTATTTAAAGTGATAATTTTTATCATGTGTTTATGGTATATCAGAATTAAACTTGATGATAAGAATGCCACAAATGTAAGTGAAGAAGTGGACTTTGATTGAAGTTACCCAGAGTGCTTAGAAATTAAGATCAAATTCTTGCCCAGAAGACTTAATTAATTAAAATATACTAGAGTTATGAGGGAAATTCTTTCAATATTTTTAAGATAATATCATATAAAAATAAGAGGACATAAATGCAACAAAATGTGGACATACTAATCAAAAATAAATAAAAGTTGTAGTAATGGTAGAACATGAATGAATGAGTGAGCAAATTGTGTTATAGGAATAGTTAAATGATATGATTATGTCTAAAATAGTAAATCAGTGATTTCCTAATACTGATATGGGAGAGAGAGTTAGCAAACCAACCTTTAGAACTAGAGGAAGTACAAAACTCCTCACAGTAGTAATATCAAAGGTAAGGCTAAAACATATACAGAGGGTCGAGACTTTCTGCATTGATGATTGAAATCACGACATCTCTGATTCCTTTATTTGATCCCTTACTTACTTAAAGGGGCTAATACAGAGCAAAGAAACATTTCAACCACTCATGCTCAGTGTTTCCTCAGGAAAATCCTCATAAGAAATGAAAACACTCTTTAAAGTGCCAGACTTAAAATTGCTTAAAAATTTTTGTACTTCCTATGAGAAGTGATTGAACAAATGGTTTCTCTTGGTAGAAACATTATATTTTCATCCAGGATATATAACTAGAGTTTGCTACTATCCAGAATAAAGTAGAGTTATAGAATAGAGTAAAAGAAGGAAATTATTTTAAGTATCTGTAGTATGGACATGAATAGACTGTGGTGTGTGCATCTCTCTAGTTTAAAATAGAACCATGTTACATTTTTTATAAGGAAGGAGATACTTTCTTCATTAATCTATCCCTGATCTTTGAAGGTCTGTATAATCAGGAACTAACAGAAATCATCATAGCAAGGTGTAATTCTTGTATTAAAATATATAACATGAATAAAACAATATTAAATTTGAAAAGTAGGCTTTATTTACTGGCCATTGTAAAGAAGATTTACTTAGTTGAATCATTTAAACTTTCTACTTTGCTTTGCCAGGTAACATTGTCCATTATGTGTATCTACTGCCAAAGATGATGTCATGCCTGGAAAGGTGCTAAATTGACTAGTCACCAATTTAGATGGCTTTCAATAAACTTTCAGTTTTGGAAGGGTGAGCTCTGTGTTACATAATCGGGAGCACATGAGTGCTGCCATCAATTTATAAGATGATCCAAGTACCTCTGAGAAATATGTGAAATAGATTTTTGTAGCACAATGTTCATTTTGAGGTGCCTTTATTGCCTGTGAGCCAGAGAAATGAGATATAATCCAGAAACCAGAGCAAATACTGTACAAAGTGGGACTAGGAAGATGGCTCAGTCTGTCAAATTCTTGTTGCATAATCATGAAGAAGCAATCTCAACCCTCAGGTTCTAAATAAAAAAGTGAGCATGGTAGGATGCTGGTAATCCCAACACCAGGAAGGCAGGGGCATTCCTGGGACTTGTTGTCCAGATGGTCTGTGTGAGTCACAGGAATGAGACTATGAATTGAGTGAGTCTCCAGCTCTAGAGACAGAGAATATTACTAAACAAGGTGAGTGAATTTTGAGCTAAACACACACACACACACACACACACACACACACCCCTTGTCCAACTGAACAATGAATATGATAGTGCATCCCTTTCATCACAGTGATGACTGGGCCAGGACGTTTATAAGTCCAAGGCTGGCCTAGACTCATCTCAAAAATAGTATAAGATGTTAAGATGGCTCAGCAAGTAGCAAGTAAAAGCACTTCAGGTTAAGCATGGCAACTTGAATTTGATGCCCAGAACCCACATGATCAAGGAGAAGTCACCCTCATATTAGCTGTACTGTCACCTGTGGTGACATGCAAACACACACATACACACACACACACACACACACACACACACACACACACACTTGTGGAGGAGATTGTATGCAGACAGGCAGAAAGATAGAAAGAAATAGAGAGAGAATAATTGGGATAATCATAATTTTATTATTAAAATTTTTATTAATTTATTATTAATTTATTCATAATTATTTTAATTTATTTGTAATTATATTACTTACTTATTATAAATAATTTATTAATAATTTTATTATTAGCTTTATTATTTTATTAATTATTATATTGTTATTAATTAATTTTATTATTAAAAGAAGGAGAAATTATAATACTGAAAAGAAATGTCAATGCTAAAGATAGTTCATTATTGGAAAGCAAAGAATGGGAAAAGAGAATTGTCAGAGTTCAGGGTAGAAAAAGACCCACAAGTACTGAGTGAGGCTCTTAGCCCAGCTGGCTGTGTGTGGCTTATGATGTTAGGACAAACACAGGCACTCCACAAGCTTGACCTTGGAAGATGTGTCCTGAGTATTCAACTTGACCTTGTCCCCAAAAGTCTTTTAAACATTACATTATTTGTTATTTCTCATGAATTATTTATAAGTCTTTCCTGTGTGTTCTCTTCATTCTTTTAAGCTTGGATTTTTGGCTTGAAACTTTTGAAATTCAGAGTAATACCTAAATGTTTCACAATACAACCTATTCTAATGCTTTCTTCTTAAAACTGTAATCTTCACATGTATTAATAAACTGCCAGCCTTAAAGTAAATACTAAGATATATGTATGCTATGACATGTGTGTGTGTATGTGTGTGTGTGTGAGTGTGAGTGTTATGCTTAAATTTTTGTAAAATATGTGCAGCATCTCAACCATTGTTCTTAAGGACTCTAGAACCCAGTATAATGATGGCATTTGCAGGAATCAACATTGTCATGTAGGAGTTTATACAGGGAACTTGTGGAAGCCTCTGAAGTTATGAGAATCGGTTCTGATGCCATTGACAAGGTTACCATAGTTCTAATTTTTTAGAATCAATTGTACTGACCCGTTCCCTTTATGGTAAGATGAAACTAATTCAAATATGCATATATTCAAATATCCAGAATGGATATTCCTGTCAATTTAAAGTTTCTCTCTTTCTCCTTTCTAAAAATTTGTTTCCTAACAGTAGGCCCGAATAATCACAATCTATTTTTGTATCTCCATAACTTAGACTTATATATTTTACAGTTTTCTGTGAATGTAACTATATAAAAGGTGCCTTCACAGTCTATCATCTTCCCCTAAGGATGTTTGGAGCATCGATGCCACCTGTGGGATTCAGTAATACATTCTGTGATATTTTGAGTAATGAGCTATAATTTGGCTATACCATCATTAACTTTTCAGTATCTGCTTATCATTCATCTAACTGCAATTGGTCTGGAGTTGATTATGTTTAGGGATTATAATGAATACTTATTAAGTATTTATAATAGACTGATACTTAAAATTCTGTTACACTCTTGGTGCTGCTGGATGACCTTATAGCTAGGACTGAAGTTACTAGGTCATATGGTAAAAGTATGTTAAAATAATAGTAAGTATCAATGTGCTTTCCCAAAGTAGTTATATCATTGGACATTTTCTCCAGCAGTGTAAAAGAATTACAGTTGTTCTACGTCGTTATCAATATTTACCACTACAAGTTTGTCCAGGTTAGTGGGTATGAACTATTGTATCACCACATTTTAGTTAGAATTTGTATTCTCAATAATAAGGTTAAATATAATTTTCTATATCTATTTAGCTTTTTAAAAGAAGTATCTGCTTTTAAAAGTTTGTTCATCATTTTTTTAGAGTTTTAGATTTGTTGGGTTATATCTTCAAACTGTCTACATAAATTTTTATTAAAAATGTATCATATTACATTATATACATGAAATAAGATGTTATAATTAAATATGTCTTAAACACTGATCAATATAGTTATTTTACATAATTAAATATTATGTATAATATATAATTAAAGATAAGTATGCATTTCATAAATAATAATGACTTCGCAGTCTGTGCCAAGTTTTGATCTTCTTATCACTGCCTTTCAAGGCAGAAAATTTTACTTGCTCATATTTATTCTAAGTTTGATATAAAACTCATATAATTTCAAGTATTATGTAAATAGTTGTTGAAGTTTTCAAGTGTTTTTACCGCATCAATTAAGTCAATGACTATCAAACACAGCAGCGCTGAGGTGCTAAGACAGTGAAACAAACTTCTGATGCTAACTCATTCCTTCTTCAGTTACAGCAATATGCTGAGCAATGATTAGGCAGAGATCCACTTTCCCCAAGTGATGTCTCTCTCAGAAAGACAGAAAGGTAACAACAGCTCTCATTGACATGAAATAGATAAAGGGGGAAGAAGAAGAGGTAGAAGTGAAACTATCAGAAAACAAATGGAGAAATGCATCCTAGACAAGGCTAATCCACAGGCAAGGGCATCCCAGTTAGACACTCTTCACTTTCACCATTTCCCAAGTTTTAGACAGTGAGAGGGAACCGAGATCCAGAGATAGAGAGGAAGTCAGCTCAGTCATTGTTCTTGATCCCTCTTGCCAAGTTAGAATGTCAGAATGGCTTTTCCCTTGTAGCTTCAGAGTACAGATTCCTGTCCCACTTTGTCTCCCTTCCCCTTCAAATAAAGTAACAGCAGCTTCTAATTCTGTGTTGTGTCACATTAGTCGTCCCAGATCTTGTTCACACCACTGTAAATTATCCCGTATTACATTTACTTGGAACCTCCTAATTTCAACAAGCCATCTGTTTCCAGTTAGATTCAGACAGACACACTCCCAAAATCATGTACATGTACACACGTGCACACCCGTAGTTGATAGCATGGCATGATGTCAAACTAATTTCTGGATTGGCTTTCTCAACAAGTCCAGGTAAATTTATATGTATGACATATATAATATATATAAATTATATATATATATATATATATATATATATATATATATATATATGAAAAAGCTTACTTTTACATGGTGTTAAACATAGTCCTCAGAATCTTATACTTGAAAAAAATGTCTGTTCCTTATGCTTAACTGAATTTGGTGTCTACAATCATATAATTATTTACCCTAAACATAATTATCCAGAAAAATCTTACCCCAAAATTTCATTTAAATCTTTAGAATGACTCTGATATTGAGGTGTATTAAAATGGCAATAAGAACCAATATGTCCCAATGCTCCAGGATCAATGATGTCTGTGAATTATCCCCCTTAATCTCTTAACAATCCTGTAAGACACATCTTAGTTCAAGTGAATAAACTTGAGAGATTTGAGGTTGGTTATTTTCCCAGCTTCTCAGTGAGAAACCTGAATTTTCACTGTGAGTTTGATTACAGCATTTACTATGGAATCCCTACTCTCTTGAGTCTCTGACTTCTTAGTGTTTAAACCTTAAGGGACAATAGGCATTCTTATGCCAGTAGTCATGTTGATTATACCACGCACTGATCTAGGTGTAGAGAGTCAAGTTTGAGTGTTGTTTGAGTGTTCAACAAGTGTTTAGCAGAAAGAATTGAAAGCTATGCAATAATCAAGGTCAAGATGAAGACTGAAGGCTGCATAGGTATTTAGCAGGTGAAAGAGTGGAAGAATATTTCTCACAAAGAGAGTCCATATTCATAACAGCTTTAGAAAGCTATTCCCAACCTGTGAGTCTGCTGTGCCAGAAAACCTTCATGAACCCCAAAAAGACCACCAAGGAGCCAAATTCAATGCAAGTGCAGTAGGGTCTCTTTATTCAAAATCAAGCTTGAGCCAAATCACAGTCTCTGATGTAGGAGAAGGCCCGGAGCCCAGTTTCAGGCCATCCTTTATAGGGGCTAGAAGGGGATATCTTGCCTGGTTCATATCTGATGGCGTGGGGCGGGGGGGGTGGGGGGGGAGGCATTATGACCTTTAACATAATTGGCTAGTGGTGGTAGCCAAATCATAAACATAACTTTTGTTTTCCTCCTGATTGGTGGTTGCTAGGAAATGAAGTGTCAGGGGCAGGCTTGTAACCTGGAAGTGCAGATTTGTTCGTGAATAGCCTGGAAACTGGTGCTAAGAATTGGCCTGTTAGTTAACTCAAGTTCAGCCTTAGGTCAGGTTTTTTAAGATGGAGTCTGAACCTCCAAAATCTGGTCTCTTAGGTCATGACCCCTTTAGGAATCATCATGTATCAGATATCGCACATATTTGAATATTTACATGACAATTCAAAGCAGTAGCAAAATCACAGTTATAATGTACTAATGGAATAATTTTGTTGTCAGTCACTAGAACAAGAGGACCTGTATAAAAGTGTTGTAGCGTTAGAGAGGTTGCAAGGTTGAAAACCAGTTCACTAGGATATAAACTTGGCAAACTCAATGAAGCCATAAAGGAACTCGGTGTCTATATTATTATTTTCTATGAACACCTATAAATTAGTTGGGAGAAAAACAGTTTAAATAGAGATGGAGAGCCTTTGTATAAGGGTTCCAACCTTATAGATAATGTGAATCTTCATTGGGAATGGAATAATGAAATGCAATGGGTTTAGGACTGAGAGTCCACAAGCAGGAAGTCTTATCAATATACTTCAATCGAATTTTGTTATCAGTTTGCTTTTGTTCCCATAACACAGTGTCACAAGTTGGGTAATACAAACTGTATTCTTCTGTGCTGGAATTTGGAAGTCTGAGAACAAGGTGGTTCAGAGTTGGAGTTACTGAGGATTCGGCAAAAGAATTCGCCTCCTGCTTGAATGTGGTTTCTTGGCAGTCATTAGTTTTTCTTTTGAAGCTTCCATCTCACATATCATTCTTTCAGAGTGTTTGTGTGCCTGAATCTCTCTGTTTCTCAGCTCTCTCTCTCTCTCTCTCTCTCTCTCTCTCTCTCTCTCTCTCTCTTTCTCTTTCTCTCTCCTTTTGTCTGTTTTTCTTCATCTCTCTGAGTGTGTCTGTCTATCTCTTTCAGACAAAAGTCTTACTATATTGCTGTATTAGGATGCTACCCTACAAGAGTATGTTCTTTGATGATCCTATTTCTAAATAAGCATAAAGCACGATAGATTTGTGGATATCTATTCAAACTGAAAATATGGGGAGACTATAATTCAATCTATAGCAATATTGTGATGCTTACCACATCTTTCTCAGTCTACTATACTGAACAGGGTTGCAAAAAGCAGCCTGCCCCAGGCACTCCACAGCAGGTACCATATACCAGACATCTGATACCAGACATCCTGTTATCAGTTCCAGAAGCAGATAACAGCAAACACCTTTTGTAACAGCATAATATGTCCAGTGGTTAAATTTACTACCCCCGCTCTTGAGAAGAATGTATGGACATTGACAAGAAGTTGGAATAAAAGGTCTTTGCATCTCATAAATGAATCCAAGGAATGATCTCTGAGTTAGGAGCAGAAGGATGGAGAACTAAATTTGAAAACAAGTCATAGATGTGCACTTTGAACCTATGTCCCTTTCTCTGAGAAGAAGGGATGCCAAAGTACTGAATATAGGGAGAAAATTTGTTTCCACTCTCTTATTCTCCATTTCTTCCAATAATTTTGTCTTCAAATATATATATATTAATATATGTATTTATATATAAATATATATAATATATAATATGATTATATATTATATATTTTATATATAATATATAATCATATTATATATAAAATATATAATATATTTGTGTGTATATATATATATATTATATATAAAATATATAATATATTTGTGTGTGTATATATATATATATATATATATATATATATATATATATAGAGAGAGAGAGAGAGAGAGAGAGAGAGAGAGAGAGAAAGAGAGAGAGAGAGAGAGAGGACAAGAACCCAGAAGGCCTTTTGTGTTTGTATTTTATATCAATAGCCTGTCAGTCAGCAAGAAGTCAAGGATCAAAAGAGAAGAGCTAAAGAGTCTAGGTAAAACCCTTGGACTTATGTTTTTCACAAAAGGATAATTGACTCTTTCTATAAGTCATTTTGTATATCTTATACAGGGAAGTAATAAGGGCTTTGAAAACACATGACATTCAATAGAAAAATACCTGTTGTGTCTCTAGTAGTTAAAAGGACATTGAAAGCATTGAGTGCCATTTAATATAAGCCTTAAAGCAAAATAAGCCTCTTGAGACTAGAGAGAGAGTTCAGAGGTTAAGAGTAATAGCTTCTCTTTTAGAGGAGACAGGTTTGACTCCTAGCCCCAGTACTGAGGCTTGGGACAGACTACAAATCTAGACCCCAAGTAGTTGGTTCCCTTCATCAGGTCTCTACTTGGTTCTGGCATGGGACTGGTGCGTATGCATACATACAGGCAAAACATCTACACAAATAAAATAAAAACAAGTAAAAAGAAAAAAACAAACCTCTAAAAACCACAGTCCTCATTTTTTCCCATAGTAGGTGGAAATACCTGTTAAGAGGTATAATGAATGACACAGAACAAGAATTTTGATGATTTCCCTGGAATGTTCATGTCTATTGTCTCTCAGAATATTTCTTATTCCCTATGCAAGGTGGGAGTCGGTGATAAGCAGGAAATATAACACATGCTTACATAAAATTCATATATCCAATATCATACCATACCCTACACACATACACACAATGAAGATAACAATTAATTAGGAAAAAATAGACAAAGAAATAACTCAGAAAAGAATCATACATTTCAATTTAAGCCGGGAATTAGGACAATTGTCATTAAAATTCATATTAGAATAAACAACGTGACGTAGGATCCAATTCGAAGTTGGAATCCATGTTAGACATCCTTCAAGTACTTGTGGCATCTGTAAGAAATGACAAAGTTGGGGGTTTCTGAAATTGAAGATCTGGCTGACAAGAAAACAATACAAGAATTAATTAAATGAAGTTATATTATGTCTCAGACAGGTAATGTGTATGGATGTCATTGACTCCTTGCATTGCATAAATAAAGTTCTATTCTAGTTGTGTCTTTCAAAATTGCTGAGTGATTCAAAAGATATGGGAAGGTCTGTACCAAAAGAGAGGGGAATATGATATGAGAGTAGTAAGGGAGGATAATTTCTCTGTGGCTCCAATCAGTGTGAATGACTTTCCACAATGATTAACTTCTATCTTCAAAAGCTTGACCATCACAGCCTACAAAATAACATTATCGGGGGAGCAGAAATGACAGCTTCTTGCTCCAAGGAAAGGCTCCTTTTGGCAGTGGACTCGGGAGGTCGAATGATAAGAGAAAATTTCATGAACATTTTTCTTCATTGCTTCAAAAATAGTGGTACCTCACTGATATACTTCCCTTCAAAGAATGTGCACTAAATATTTATTTTAAGAACATTTGGGGGGGTTGGTTTTGTTTTTTTTTTTGTTTTTTTGTTTTTTTTTTTGTTTTGTTTTTCTAGGGGTAGAGCTTGTACTTTAGCGGAAGCCACAACTGAATGAGTTGAATTCATATAGCTGGCTTGAATTGAAACGTCCAGTGTATCCTAACATCTGGGCAACCTTGTGTGCAGACCAGAGGTCCTAATTGCTAAAATTACCAAGTTATTCATAAATTTTTAAGGCTCCTTATGTTTCTTTATCCTAAAGTTACTTATAGCATATCTACAAGTTCTGCGGCCTCTCTTCCTGTCGCTTTGCGTCTTGCTTCCCTCTCTGCCCTATGGTTCCCCCGTTATGGGTTCTCTCAGCTCTTTAACAGATTAACTTTACAGAGTTGTGATTTTTAACTCTGCTTTTTTCCAATATCGGAACTTTTTATCTCACAGAAGCCCCCCTACTGTTATCTTCACACAAATCCTCTCTATAATAAATAAACCAAGAAATAAAAGCAAAGATAAAAATTTCCTGCCTTGGGCAGCATAACTAAACGGGGCTCACAAATTTTAACAGTTTCTTTTGGTATAAATGTGTACAATATAATCCCACAGTAGTATCACACTCTTTTTGGATGGAAAGTTTCTTAAAAAAAAAAATCACACAAAGGAGGATTTTTGCCTTCAGTACATAAGCATAGTGACTCTGTGCACTTGGCCACCTGCTTAGGTAGTAACTGAGTAAAAGGGGTTTTTAAAACCAAAGGAAAGCCCACCACTAATGTTGTTTCTTATGGTTTTTTTTCTTCCAATCTTTATTAACAAACCTCCTCTTCTATAATTTGCCATCCCCATCCTAGAAGGAAGCTGTTAATAGGCAGGGGAACAGGGCGGACTGACTAAGACTCTCCGACTTGCAGAAGCCCATTAGCTTTTCCACCAAAGAGACAGTAAGTGAAATTTCTTCCTCTTCTAGCGCAAGGACCTATCATTAATAGAATCTGGCTCAGGTCCCTATACAAGATGATGGCAGGGAGTGTTTTTTCCCAAGACTTTATTAAGGGACAGATTGTGGAGCCATAAAGTTGTGTTATAGTCAACAGGCTAGAAGAAAGTTAAACATCCAAAGATAAGAAAAGCCCTAACCCATATATATATATATATATATATATATATATATATATATATATTCATATGCAGGGAATGAGATATCAACTTCAGCTTGAGAAGCATCCTGATTCTAAAGATAAGGCCCTGTGAAGTTCCATGGTAACTCTGAGCACTACTTATGAGATTTAGCACCCTAGACTGAAACAGAAGGAAGAAAGGTGTAATGAATGTTATTCATAAGAACACAGTATCCTGATGAAGCCCATGAATCACTGGACGGCTTGACAAGAACTTTCAGAATTCATTTTAGTTTCTCATTTAGGTGAAGTATAAATAGACAAACCTCTAAGTATGGGATAAGTGAGCTAGAGTGGAGGAAGGGAGGAAATAAGGAGGAATGAAATCATAATATAGTAGACATTACAGTTCTGAACATAGAAAACAGAAATTTGCCACAAATTGAAATACATTGGCTAGGAAATATCTAATGCTAACTTCTCTGTAAAGGGGGTTAATAATTCTTCATTTTACTTAGAAGTTAGGAAGTCAATAGCTAACATGTGCAAATAAATATTCATAAATCATATAAAATTAAATATTTAAACTCTAATGATAATGACAAATACCTCCTATGTTTATTAGATACATGTTTCTCTAACTGAGAGTAGAACATTGGAGTAAGATTAAAAAAAAATGGGTTTTTATTATAACTCTTAGAGAACAAAGTATCTGCATGCTGCAAGGATTTTTAAATCAAGAGGGAAGAAAATAGAAAAATGAAATTAAAAGTACTCTGAGAATTTTGAAGAATCTTTGGACAACGTGTAACTAATTTTAAAAGTAAATTCTATCAATGATGGGAATCCAACCAGCTTGTCTGTCTCTTAGCTAAGATAGTAGGAAGAGGACAAAATGTGGAGAAATAAGAGGCAGGTTGCATTTGTGCATATGAATGTGGTACCTCAAGCTACTCTGACAGCACATATGTAGCTAAAAATACATGCACACATCTAAAGATGCTAAGCATTTATGCCGCCATATGCATATGCAGCATACTCGCATCAAAGTTAATTGATGTGTTAGCACTCCAAAAATAAGAACCAGATTTTAAAACCTTGTCTACCTTATGCATCTCCCACTTCTGGGCTTCAAGAACGGTACCGTGCCATTTATCTCTTTAAGCAGTTCCTACTCAGAAGAATAGACTGTTTGATTTGGCAATTACCTTAAGTTGCATTTACTTACAACTTCTCAGTCTTCTACACAAGCCTTTGCATAAGGAGAAAAAACATTTTTTAGAATTTGTTATCCAGAAAAAGAAATACTGCTATCAATAGTCCTGAATAATACCTCTTTTACTATTCAAATAAACCACAATAATGCTCTTAGATAGACAGGCAGACAGACAGAGAGACAGACAGACAGATAGAATTTTGGATACAGCAATTACAAAACATTTATTTGTATAGACATCAAGATGGTCTTAATGGTTTTTTCAGTCTGAGTAAACAGGAGTTTTCCCTGCTAGAATATCTAAGAAATGACCTTCCTGTTACATGGCACCAACAGATTGCCAGTGCCAGTGTGGTTCTTCATCCTTTGATATTTAACCCTTCTACACCTGTTGCTAATTTCACAGGCCAGAGGTGTCTTTTCCCAGAACCTAGAAACCTAGGCTAGGAAACAAAAGGAAATGAGTAAGCTACACTTGAACATTCTACTTTGTGGGAGGATAAGAATCTAACTTCAATCCATGCCCATTAGCAAACGCAAGTGTCCTAATCATCCAGCACTTTCCCAAGTGCTTCAAATGATAGTCTTATTTTATTATTTCTTTTACTTTTGAGTCTATAGCATAATTACATCATTTGCCCTTTCCCTGTCCTCCCTCCTAACCCTCCCATATACTCTCGTCCCTCTTTATTCTCTTCCCAATTCATGGCCACTTTTTAAACATTGTTACTACACGGATTATCTTTTCTGCCGATGGAGCGACGCTCACTTTCTTTCCTATTTCAGTACTCCTGACAAATGCCTTCATTTCTTGCGTGTTTAAATCCATCTGGCACAGAAATTCCTTTGCCAATATTCACAAAGTATATTTTGTAATAAAAGTTTGGTAAGTACTGCATAAGGGAAGTCTTGTTTGTTCTTTAACTCATTGTTTATAACTTAATAATGAAAACATCCATTACCTGTTGATGGGCATCCAAAATCCCGTTGAAAGACACACACTGTCAATAGTGCCTGAGATCATGTGTTTTGTTATTGTTATTGTTTGGTTTGATTTTCTCAGAAGCAGAGTTTCACGTAGCTCAGGCTGGCCTTGAACTCTTGTTTCTTTTCCCGCAGTCTCTTAAACACTGAGATTGCAGGTGTGCATGACCATGACTGATTAAAATGTTCAAAATATTTTTTTCAGGACCTAATATGCCTCTGAAAGGAAGAATTCTAGGGCAGGGCTCAATAACCTGTGATTTTTAAAACGTAGCAGATATTCAGGTCCAGCTTGGCCTTGGTAGGAACAGAATGACATGGTTCCTGGCCTTGGGACAGAGCCAGTAGATGTAGGCCTCCATGAGCAAGCATGAATAGATGCTGTGGGCATAAGGCTTGTTTGTATAATAATGTACATATTTTACGTTTCTCCTCTAAGGAATGCCCTCCCTGTTAATGCTAATGACTCCATGATAATCAGACAAAAGGAGCACAAGTCCAGGAGCCAAAGGTGTGGCTAATGCTACAGCAGAGTGGTGAAAGCTGGAACCTTCAGGACAGCACTTAAGGCTGTGAAAAAGAACTCTTAACAACATGAATTCAAAATTTCTCAACTGTGCTAAATATAGCTTGCAATATGAATTATATGAGGGGCTTCACGAGTCTAAAGTACCGAAAACAGCTGCATTAATGAGCCAATATGTCAGAAAAGTACCAAGGCAGGAATATTTCTGAGTTCTAAGTTAGCTTGGGGCCCAGTGACTCCAGAAGCAGGTGTGGTACAAATTTCAGGACAGGGTTTCACCCAGCTAGCTGCTGAACAGAGGCAGGCAGATCTCTGAATTCTTTTGCAGTGTTAAAAACAACAAATGTGTGCTTTCTGTCTCCTAAGAATTAAGGGACTGGGGTCGAATACTGATTCATAGGATAATCAAAAAGAAATGTAGAGTAAATGGCTGAATTGACGTGTAAAATAAAGGATTGGGCTTAAATATGCAAGAGATGAGCAATTCAGAGAAAATTTTTAGAATAGTAAGAGATGACTGCTTAGAGAACAGCCTCAAGCAGAACATACAGAGAGAGATGTCTGGAGATCTTCAAGAGAAAACAGATCAGAGAAAGAAAGCAAAACAGAGAGAAAGCAGGCTGGAAATCTGTCTCTAGGAGAGCATAGGCTTGGACCCATGATTTGACTTCAAATTATTTGTTTTCATCGCTCTCAAACACTCCTTCTATCAGAACTCTTCTCTATGCCAAGGCTGGTCCTTGGCAGCAGATAATTCTGTTGTGTGTGTATTAAACCAACATTATCCATGCCACAGGTTGGGAATGGCCTGAGTAATGGCAATAATAGAACAAGAGACTAAATAAAAGAAAGTAAGCATTATTCAAATAATTTATATATTTCTTTGCTTATTGGGTTGAACTGTTTGAAATTGAGAATTAAATTTTTTGTCCTAAAATTGTAATTCTATAGAAAATATTCTAGTGTATTCTCTTTAATGATTAATAGTTTTGTGAATTTTTTCTCATTGTTTCATTTTACATAGACTCTTACATCTTGGTCCACATAATATATAAGAAAGTTTGTGAGGGTGACTCTAGCTAAGACTGCTAGCAATAGGTGATATGGAATATGAAATAGCCATACCCTATAACCAGCCAAGACTTCCAGTGGAGAGATGGGGACACCAAAACACCCACAAAATCTTTGACCCAAAATTAGGTTTGCCTACAAATCATCCCTACAAAGTGCAGGAACAAAGATGGAGCAGAGCCTGAGGGGATGGTGAACCAATGACTGGCTCAATTTGAGACCAATTAGGTGGGCAAGAACCAATGCCTAATACTATTATGATTCTCTGTTATGCTTGCAGTCAGGAGCATAGCATAAGTGTCCTCTGAGAATCTTCACCCAGCAGCTGATGGAAATGTAGAGTGAAAAATTATAAAAATCATTTTATAGAATGTATATAGGCTTTTCTCTAAGCCTCACTTTAAAGGGCATGGAAAATTTTCTCTGAAGCAAGCTAAAAATACAGACTGGCTGGTTTCAGGAACTGGAAGAGAGGAATGTAAGTCATCTAGGTGGTGCTGAGAAACTAGTAACCACGATGACAGGGCAGGACCGTGCCTGGAGCAACTGAGAAATAGTTAGCAAGTGACAGGGCAAGGCCACAATGACTGACAGGGCAAGGCCACAGTGACATGGTAAGACCACATTTTTGAGAAGAATGAGTATACAGAGTGTTTTCCACATGACTCTGACTCACTTAGGTTAGGTTCCTCTGGAATTTTCTGCTATTTTTATGTTATGTCTTCTTAGCAACCCCTCATCCCCCACCTCACTCCCCTAGCTTGTGGTTTTCCCCTTTTAAAAAGCCCCTCAGCCAGCCAGTCTTTGTCAATTCAGCCCCTACATGGGCAAACGAATTGATCGTTAGCCGGCTAACTCTCCCTAATAAAGCCTCTGCTGTTTGTATCCAGATTTGGTGTCTTGTGAGTTTTTGGGTGGCCATGACTTCCCAAGACTTGAGTGAAGGTCTCCTCAGAGAGGGGGTCTTCAGAAACAGATATAGAGACCCACAAGCAAACATTAAGTGGAGCTTGGGGAATCATGTGGTAGAGGAAGAGAAAGAATTGAAGAAGACAGAGGGGTCAAGGGAACCACAAGAAAAATCTATAGAATCAAATATCCTCAGCCCATACAAGCTCACAGAAACTGAACCATCAACCAAAGAGCATGTATGGAATGGACCTAGGCTCCCTACACATATTAAGAGATGTACAGCTTGGTCTTCATATGGGTCCCCCAGTGACTGGAGCAGAGGCTGTCTCTGACTCTGTTGCCTGCCTTTGGACCTCTGTCCCCTAACTGGGCTGGTTTGTCTAGGCTGCAGTAGAAGTCCTACTGCAACTTGATATGCCAAGGCTGGCTAATGTTATAAAAATTATTTCATACTAATTGAGGGTTTCTATTCTGCCTTTGAGCATTTAGTTCCTGGATAAAAGATAGAATCTTTATATTTACAATAAGCCTTAAATAGCACAAGAGCTAGGCACATATCTACCCTCTATGCGATTAGAATCTAGTTTTTTATAGATAACCCCAAGTTGTTACTTACTAACTGGGCTGCTCTTAACTACAATTGGTCAGCCCTCAGGACCAAGGTTTTATGGCCTACTGAACCCATGGCAGCTTCTCCTTCCTTTTCTACCTTCTTCTCTCTTCTTATTGGTTTCTCTTTGCTTCCAAGCCTGGGAAACCTAAACTCCACCTATATCTCTTCCATCCTATTGGCTATTGGCAATATTGGCATCTTTTAACGAAACAAAATTAATTTGAGGGCAAAGTCACATAGTGGCTACAGGTGGACACTCTGGGAAACCAGGTCTTTGGGACACAATATTAGCATAGGAATATAAGCAGCATTAGACCAACCCACTACAGGTTGATATTCATGGGTGGTCTCCCCTTCTCTGAGAAGAGGGATGGAGATTGGGGGAGGAGAGGAAGGGCCTGGAACTGAGGTGAGAGGAAGAAGAAGGAGCTGAGATCAGAATACAAAGTAAATAAACAAATTAATTTTTAAAAAAGAAATAAAGAAAGAAATGATGTTACAAAAAATTTAAAAAGTGTGTTTCTACACCTTTATTTGTGTTCTAAATCTAATGTTAAACAGTGATGAACAAAGAGGTCACCTGAAGTTTTGTCAGTGCTGGAGACATATTTTGCTGTTTTGAAGTTCTATCAAATACAAAGATATTTGGGGTATCTGCCGCCTTCTGTCTTCTTTAAATCTCCATAGAAAGTATTTAAAACTGAACACTAACATTTCACATATTTTTAAAAATTTACTTTTTTGTGATTATAGATGAATATCAATACAAATTTACCTATTGGCCTTAGCAAGTAAATATTATAAATTTCAAAGTTTCAGTGTTTTGAAATCTTGCTCATTGACCACCAGTTATTGGAAAATTAAAAAATGTTGATAGGTAAATTTTGTTTTTAATTTTCAGAAAAATATAAACTAATTCAATAAAGGACAAATTATATCCTTTATCTTTTCTACTAAATATAATTTTGTAGTTAATGTATTTTTCCATATGCATACAAAGCTACCTGTATGATCCATTCTGATTGAGACTGGAGTCCTCTAAGAGAGCAGAATATGACTTATATCCTGTATTCTACATAGAAGGTTCACCTCATTTATTTTTTATTTGTTTTAGTATTAAACAAATGGTTATAGTAGAAAAATCTTAATCCAGCTACATGGCTGCACTGGTAAGGGATCACATCCAAAGATCTTCTAGGTATATATGATCCTGCAGGAATATAGACACACCATGTTTAAAATTGATGTCCACATAAGGGTGAGAGAAAGTTGCAAAGCAGAAAAAAAATTGACAGAATGAGTTGAAGATATGATACTGTAAACTGTCATGAGAATAGCAGAGGAAAAAGAAGCTACCTAAGAGCATCACAGGAAGAGAGAGGTCAGGTCATGGAGTTCAGAGGCAGCGTTTCCCAGCATAGAAATTCAGTCTTGGCAATTTGAATCAGTTATCTTGGAGAGGAGTTTGAGCCAGAGCTGCTGATTTGAACCAGCCAGCTAGAGTTCAGAATGATTTGGAAGGGGTGAGTTTATTCAGCAGTAAGTCTCAGAGTCTAAAACATTCTAGGCCTAGGTTAGCAGATAAAGGCTAGAAGCTGAAGCCTTCAAGATATAGGCTGGAAGATTAGATTGTACAGAGGCTAGAAACTTCTAGATTTAGGCCTGGGGATACTTAGAAACAGTCTGCGCTCAGCCCAAGCCATGTATTCAAACAATGGCTCACATCTCATCCCTTTATTTGAGGAAATACAAGTGACATCTATAGGTAATAACAATCCATATGGCATGAAGTTCAGTTTCTACTCTTTTAAACTAGGGTCCATTCTCCACATATATTTTTAAGTTAATGCCTTAAAAATGTGGAACACCAAGACTGGAGAAGCTGGAGAATTATGGATATAGGAATATGTAAGGTTTATGTTCTAGGGCATGCTTAAGGATCACAGTCATAAAGAGAGGTAAACTTTGCTGTCATATGAGGTTTTTCATTTCTACATAAAGTACCTCCACCTTGTGTGAACAGTCAACCTAACATATCAGGGTATGGTCCCAATAATAACAAATTTTCAAAATAAGATTTTATATATATATATATATATATATATATATGAATATATATGTGTATATATGTATACATATGTATATATACATATGTATATATATGCATGCATATATGTGTGTATATGTGAATACATATATAATTGTGTTTATATATAATTATATATGTAATAATTATGTAATATATGTAATATATTACATATATAATTTATACTTTCTAATTTTGAAATTCTCCAAATATTTAATAGGACTTATAGGCTTTCCATTTGTTTTTGTTATTTAATTTCTTTTAATATTTACTTAATTTTGAGTGGAGAAAGGTGTTAATACATACCATTATATAACAACTTGGATGTGTCATACCATGTAAGTTCCATTATGTGAATCCTAGGGATTATATTTAGTTGTCAGAGATGGCTGCAAGTGACACTATTTGTGAATTCATTCTACATCTTTGAAAAGCTTCTTTGTTGGAAGCTTTTAAATATATCATTTTGTCACTGGTCTGCCAATATTCTTTATAGGATAAGTATAGTAATAAGGACCAAATGATAATTGTCCTCACTGTCCCTGGAAAATAAATGAGAAAAACAGATTTCAAATAGTTAAGGGCTTTCTGGATTCTTCTAGAAAACACTGAACAAGAGAAGGTTTGTTAGAGATGGCTCAGAGGTAGTGAGTTTTTAGAATGAGCCATTAAAACATACTGGACATGAAGTCCATAAGCTCGAGGCACACAAAGACAATTTATAATCATCAGTTCATAGTATGTTAGTATGCCATTCACCATTGTTACCTCCTTTTGAAGGTGATCTCCACACTAAGGTAAAACAACCAGCCAAGCATGCTGGCTCAAACTATTAATCCCAGTACTAAAAAGGCAGATGTAGGTGAATCCCTCTGAGTTCCAGGCCAGCCTGGTCTACATAGCAAGTCCAACATCAACTAGGACTAAATGGTAAGAATCTGTTTTAACAAGCAAACAACAGCAAAGCAATCTATCATGATGGTGAGGAGAGAGCTCAGCCCAGGAAGTGCTTTTCTAAAATGAAAGAGGACTTGGGATTGAACTCTAGCATTCACGTAAAAACCTTGGTATTGTGGTACACATCTGTATCCCTTCTGCTGAAAAGTCTGAGACAGAAGCATTCTGGGAGCTCACTAGATATCCAGTCTAATAGAATCAGTGACTTACAGTACAATGAAAGACTCTGACTCAAAAACTAAGGTGGAGAGAGTTAGAGGAAGAAACCCTACATCAACTTCATATTTACTTACACACATGCATGTACATTCATATACAATCATGTGCACAACCAGACAAACACATAGGATACCATAGATACAATCACAATACCACACATAAAAATATGATTGAATAAACATGAAGAGAAACTATCAGAAAATTCAAGCACATGAATGAACAGGTGGGATTGATGTCATAATGACGCTGGCGAGTTATAGGGTCAACTTATGTCTTAATTCTGCACAATGCCATGGGCAGTTCTAATGGTCACATACTAAAAAGAAGCAAAGCCCCTCCTATTTCTAATTGCACTTGTTTATTGTAAATTACTATTATGAAAATATTCCCATGGATTTGCCTGTGCAACTGTGCATGTAATTGCAGTTTGGCAAGAATACAAAATAATTTCCTTGTTGGAAATACAGTCAGAGGTTGGCATTTTTTTTCCTATTTTTTTCTTTCTTTCTTGTGGAATGTGACATTTTTTTTTAAGCTTGATTCTTGTTGAAATTTCTTCTGTACTCATAAAACTGACAAGTTGACAACCTTGTCATGTGTACTTCCCCAGTCTCAAGACAGGTGCAAAACAGATGCTTCCAGGTTTCCCCGAATCTGAGCCTTTTTGGACATGGTGCATTTAAAGATAAAAAGAAATCTCATGTAAAGCCATCACAGCCTGGTGAGGGCATACTCCTGTAAGTGTCAAAGGCATCAACAAAGTCATATGCAAATGTCTTCCAAATGTGCTGTTGACTTTGTGAAGGAAAGTCTTTCCTGTGTGAAGGAAGTGAATTGGAGATTTCCTAACAATAGTAGAAATCTGAGTTGAAGGAACGCTGTCTACATGTGCTCATCAATAATCTATAAAAAGGTAGCAAGGAAGGACAGCAACTCACTCATAAGTAATTGACAGCCGTCATGTCTTGTACCTTGAAATTCCTAAAAAGAGCGATTTCCTTGGAAAATAATTTAGTAAATATGTACTCAATTCAAGAGTCCTGATGGTTTTTTTTTTTTTTTTTTTTTTTTTTTTTGTAACTTTATTTTGATACATTTGCCATTCAAATTATGCCTCAGAGTGTGAAGTGTTTTTTACAGGGTGTTTAGTCTTCCTAAGATCTTTGCTTTTTCAGGTAGCCTTTAGAAATCTTATATATACAGTTATATGCAAAAATAAATTGATGGTAATAAAACAAATCGTCATGATATTGAAATGAGCCAAACAGGAATATTCAGGTGTTTCTGCCTTAAGGTTGCCATGCCTTTGACCCATTTCCCAAAAACTTTTATACACTCAAATTTGTCCTAAGCATAATCATTTGATAAATATATCTTGACTTGATTTCATTATTATGTGTCATTATTGCATACTTTTCATTTTGGGGGTTCTATTTATTGTATCAGAGTTTCTCATTATTGTCCAGAAGACAAGGTAGAAAGAGAAAAATTAAAAGACCCTCCCTTGGTGACCTTACACTTTTAGATGACATTCATACCTTATTGTTTACATGACTGTATATTTATCTGTTACTCCATGTATACATGTGTTGGGGAGTAAGAGGAAGGAAAGATGGAGGGAAAAGAAGAGGAAGAGAAGGAAAGAGAGTATGAGACTCTATGAGATTCTAATCCTTACGGTACCATGTAGAGCTCACACAGTTGAATTCCAGGGACCTTCCCACTCAGCCACACAGCCTGTAAATACCCGAGAGGAGATGTGCAGTTCAGCACCAGGTTTAGGTAACTTCTCTCTTATGTAACTGTCCATACATACACCTCTGAAGTGATGTCCCAACGTGGGTGCCTCTACATTTCATGGAAAGTACACAGCCATGATTCTAGCAGAATGCATTATAAAATACATATAATGAGTGTGGTTTAAAAGCTAAGTATCAGGAATATATATATATATATATATATATATATATATATATTGGATTGACACTCATAACCACCAATCATTTCTATCAAACAAGAGCCAAAACCAAGAAAACTTGCTGTTGATCCTGAGAAAAAAGAAGATAAGTAGAAGGAAATGATGCTGAATACCACGTTAGTGAGCAGCATGTGGTCCTTACGTGTAGCAGAATTGTATTCGCAGTGGAGCTAGGTGATTAGGCAGTAGAAGAAGAGGTAGAGCTGGGAGAGAAAAAGCAGAAGGGGAGGGGAGAAAAACAGGAAAGGGAGAAACAGAGGAAGGGGAGAAGAAGAAGGAGGCTATCAGCCATGGAGAACCATAGATGGATCGAAAGCAGTCCTGGGTTGCAACTTCTATCAAAACATTAGGTATTGGGTAACAACTCTAATTGTGTAGGCATCCTGTTGATTGAGCATTTCTAAATATATAAATCCTTTAATCATTAAGCTTTAAGAGTCTCCTTTTTTCCAGGTACTGCGAGGATGGCAGATATTGTCTGAGGTTCAGCCAAGCTTTGTGGATGTCTCATGGTGGTGAATTGGCAAAGTCATCCCCCACGCAGGCATCTCACTGGTGCTAGGGTCTGTGCATAGAGCTAGCCGGAGCCTCGTTCAGATCCAAGGAGCAGTGAGAACTTGGTGGCTGCCCGGGGACAAGCCACACCTTGCACGGTTTTCTAAATATCAGCCCGACACTTATGAATGTGTAGATTGGCTTCCAGCAATAGGGTAAAGTGTGCAAAATAAGATAGTTACAATAGAGTTTTAATCCTTGGCTTCTTCTCTAAAAATACTTTTGAATATTGGGAAGAACAGTGGATGGAGATAAGTATGGATCTATATTTGGACAACTAACTCCAAATGACTTAGAGATACTTGTATTTCTCCCCAAAACTGAAGATACATTTAAATAGAAATGATGAGACCTAAAAATGATGAGATAGAAAACTCAGTTATGGCAGAAGCTATGAACATCTCCAGTGTTTACTGTTTGTTGCTTGGTTGCTTGCTCCGTTTTAATTCCTGAGCCTAGGAGAATGCATGTTATATAATACATAATGGAACTGTTCTATTCAAGAGAAAGACACGTATGAATGGTACATCACATTACTACGAGCACTGAAGTAGGACACATTTAGAAAAATTCAGGTGAAATGAAGCTTCATAAAAGCTTTTCCTAAATCTTCTGAAAGATTTAGGCATGCCATGTGAGTTTCTGACTACAAATATATCTTGAATGAAAGAAAGAACCTTTCTTTAAATTTCTCAAGCACTGCGACAGAGCTTTGATTCTAGAGAATAACCTGTTAGAAAAGTCAAAGTATTTAAACAGAATAAAAACTTAGATTCATCAAAATACCCAAACTGTATTATATGTTAATGTTGTCCTTTAAAAGCTGTTATTTTTATTTGTATTTCAATATAGATTGCAACTGCTTTAATAAATATAGCTGAATATAAGATGTTCTGATTATTTTGTTATTAAAGTGACATTTACTCACATCTCATACTTAATCATCACCTGCAGAAATATAAAATTTGTCTACACAAATTCTGTGTTATATCCTGAAAAAGATAATGGTACCAAACTGCTTCATTAAATACTGTGTACTTAAACTTGACTTGGAATTTGTGTTGAACTCATGAGATCTTCATATATGCTTGGTCTCCATGCTTATCTTCCTAGTGATAAAGACTAATAAACTTGACTCATTACCCTGTGCAAGCATAGATTTCAAATATTAGTAATTTATGATGTGTTCTAGTCAATAACTCCCAAGGATTATTTTCTAATGTTGCTGACAAGCCTATATTACTGCTTCTGTGTCTACCATAAAGTTATTTAAATAGTTATTATATACATGAATATATTCTAGATGTTATATAGATAGATAGATATTATTTTAATTATATCTACAAAATTTTTTATTAGAAAATCCAGTGCCTTGAAGGAAACTATATTTTTGGAAAGCAAATCCCTGAAACCCAACAACGTTTGGAGTCCAAAATGCTTCTATGTTAAACTAATGGAGTCTGTCAAAAGACAGAGCAATGATAAATAGTCCCCTTCAGAAATGATGTTTTATATAATTTTCCATCATTTGAAAAACATTATGAATTATATATTTGTTAATGAATAATTTAAATGCACAAAGGTTAAACACTGAAGTATATGAAATCCTAGTGGACTGTTTACTTTACCTCGCCAGGACTAATACAGTCTTGTTTAAATCCAAGTATTTATGTTTTACTACCAATGAATTACTTTAGCAAATCATGAAATTTCTATGGTTTTTCTGATTCAAATAAAGACCATCTTTAGTACCATCATCACTGCCATATGATTATCTTTGGACACAATTTTTGGTTTGCCTTTTTGAGACAGGGTTTCATATGGCCCAGGCTAGCTCAGAACCAACTGAATAATTGAGGATGACCTTCAACTTGTCTCTGTCACCCAAGTTCTGGATTTGTAGGCCAGCTCCATTATTTTACGTCTTTGAATGCAGTTTAGTTGTTGTCTCTGATGCTGATTCCAATTCCTTAAAGTGTCTCAACTCTAGTTTCTCCAAGGTACATGTCTTTCCCATCAGATTGGAGAGTCTGTGCTACCCTCATTTGCTTCCATTACCTTGCTATCTGCACAAAGCCATAATTGCCCACCAGCAGAAATTTCTCTTCATTTCTCAGAAGTGGAGAAGGTTCTTCGTTTCTATGGAATGTTTATTCCAAGGAGTGGGTAGGAGACATGCTTAGCATATAATCATCCTCAAATTTCATGTTCTGATATTTGAGAATGATTTTGTTTGTTTGCTTGCTTTTTGTTTGTTTTTCAAGACAGGGTTTCTCTGTGTAGCCCTGGTTGTCCTGGATCTCACTCTATAGCCCAGGCTGGCCTCGAACTCAGAAATTCGCCTGCTTCTGCCTCCCAAGTGCTGGGATTAAAGGTGTGTGCCACCACCGCCTGGTGGATATTTGAGAATTAAAATGGTTGTGTTTCACTAAACTTTTAAATTATATATGTAGTATCAGTGGGAGGGAATGCACTTGGTCCTGTGGAAGCTTGATGTCCCAGAGAAGGGGATACTACAGGGGTGAAGTGAGAGTAAGTGGGGGAGTGGAGCACCCTCTTAGAAGCAAAGGGGAGGGGGATGAGGTAGGGGGGTTGTGGAAGTGAGACCAGGAAGGGGGAAACAACATTTGAAATTTAAAAAAACTAAAATAATTAATAAGCAAAAACAGAAACAAAAACAAATACACAACTCTTGCTGTAATAATATTGCCTCTTATAATACTACGAAGTTTCTTGTCTTAATTTTGCATGAACTAACCGAGAAAGCATCTACTCCTGTAATCCCTTATCCCCCTGAAAAATCTCCAATTAGGGATGCCTGACCTCTCTAAGAACATCATCTTACTGTGGAGATAACAGGCCTTGTATTTTAGATTGAAAATTTAAAAAGCAAATTATATCTGAATGAATATTGTTTATGAATGAATAATGTTTATGCTTCTAATAAGTGCCATTAGAAGCATTTGGGCAAAAACTGTTTTGAAATGGAAAAAAAGGAGGAAATAATCAATTATAACTAGGAAAGGAAATTATATTGACAGTAACAACAATAATAGCACCTCTGTTTATCCAGATACTCTCGCTTAGGTCCCAAATACAACAATGCCTTACTGTGAGATGGAGATGTCCTGCTATGAATGGGAGAAAATTGTGGAAGGCAAAGGTTTTGTGACAGCATCACTGATGATAGAGTAACACATCCTGGAAATGATTTCCTAGTGATCATTTATATAACGAGCCTATATCACATATTTCAGGAAGATCTTAAACTAGAATCTGTTCCTAGAAGTGCTAACTGAATTCCTGATTAAACCTCAGTATGCCCCAATAAAGAGTTGCTATGAGGATTGAAAAACTAAATAAAAACTAAAATGAATCACCCCAGAGACTCAAACAACTTTCATTCTTTCTGGGCATAACTATCTCAGTGAATTCCCTGGCTTGAATGTAGATAGGGTTTACTCAGGTCTTATCCTAGGAATTGTATTTCAAAGGAATCAAATGAGTATAATTGATAAGGAAAACGTGCTCTCTGCAGAACCACATCAAATATACACATATCTATAATAATATCATTTTAAGAATCATTACCTTTTTGACCTTTAGTATAAAATAAATTAAATAATGTATTCGAGCTAACACTATGTCATGAAAAGCAAATTTAGCTGCTGGGCAGTGGTGGCCCATGCCTTTAATCCCAGCACTTGGGAGGCAGAGGCTGGCAGATTTCTGAGTTCGAGGCCAGCCTGGTCTACAGAGTGAGTTCCAGGACAGTCAGGGCTATCCTATCTCAAAAAAAGAAAAAATGGAATTGAAAATATCCACTGTGGTATTTTTTAATGAAGTTTAATGAAGTTAATCAAAACTTTGTAATGTTTGGACTAAGTTAGATACTGAAACTCCAAATTAATTCCATAAAAAAACCAATGTACAGGCTGACGACTGCAATTTAAAATACTCAAGTTTGTCTCTAAGAATTTCCTTTTCTGACATTTAAACATGAATTTAGTTAAGACCATAGATTTAATTTTCTGTATATAAGAAATGTATATGATAAAAAATGTAAAGGAATCCAATAGTGTGCTCAAATAGAGCTTTTAAAAACCACAAAAAAATGCCTGCTGTAGCCAATATTACATTGCTTCTTTTCAATTTTGTACATATGATGTTTAACCATGGGTCAAAAGTTTATTTGCAATCTATCATAAAAACCTAAAAGCAAATTGGTCATTTCCTCTTCCCTAGTTCAATAATTGAAATCAAATCTCTTCGGAACCAAAGGAGACTTAAAAGATATTATTTATGACCCAGAGAGTTGACTCAGAAGATCACAGCACCTGCTGCCTAGCGAGATGCCCTTTTCATCCCTGGATCCTCAGGGTAGGAAGAGAAAACAGACTTCTGGAAATTGTTTTCTGACCTCCACACAGGTTTACAGGTTTTACGGAACATATGCAAGCATGAGAACAGGCACACACACACACACAGGCACGCACACACGGCGGGGGAGAGGGAGAGAGAGAGAAGGAGATACACAGACACAGAGATAGAGAAGATAATTTAAAAATATGAATCTAGCTATCTTTCAAAATATTATAGAAAAAAAACATTCTAGGAAGGTGGGGGAAATTTGAATACAGGATGCACTTTAGATGATATTAGGAGCTATTTTCTAGAGATTGTTTTACCATTAAGAGCTTTTCAAAACCATAAAAATGCCTGCTGCAGCAAATATTACATTACTTCTTTTTGATTTTGTAAATATAGTATTTTACCATGGGTCAAAAGTTTATTTGTAATCTATCATAAAGGCTTTTTATTCCATAAGCTAAGATTCTCAGTTAAGATAAAAAAAATCTTTATGTTGGTGTAAGTTTCACCCATGGCCAACTGTGCCACCCTTGAATTTTAAGGCAAGAAATAGAGTTGAGAACATGAACAAGACTGCTTGCTTGACTAGGCATGTGAATGCCCTTTGACCAGGAGTCTCAAGGTCTTTGGGAGGAATTTGTACACTTTTGAAGGCTGAGTTGAGAGACTTTAAGATTGTGCAAAATTCTACTTTTCTTCACCCTGGAGAGTTTTCTCAGTTTATCTGTTAATTCCAACACCTGCTTCAACTCCAACTTGGATTCAATTGATTACATTAGCATGATAGTGATTTTTGATTAAATGTTAGTCATTATAAAGTTTCCTTTGGTGACTGCTAGTTAATTTTATATACATAAGTGGATTCTTGGGCTTAGGGCTGAGATTCTATTCATATCATTTTCATCCTTTCAGGTTTTTTTTTTAAAGACTGATCACAGGACTTCATCTGACCTACCATTGCTGGTCCCACTGAAGTAGGAGACTTCAGGTTCTGCCTGGTGCCACATCTCACGGGATTTCAAGGGTGATGACAGCAGGCACCTCTCTCTGTCCCACACTTATTATCTCTCTCCTTTTTTTTTTTTGTGAATTATTTTGTTGGCCACAGGCAGTTTCCTTATGAAAATGCATTACTAGGTTTCAGTTAAATACTCAACAGGGAGCCCCTGCTTAGTTACAGAATTCTTGAACTGTGTTCTACTCTCTGGTACTCTGTCCCTAGAACTTTAACTGTGTTTCTCATCCCAGATCCTTAAATTTAGAGGATTTCCCAGGTCCTTCCAGGCTTCCTTCATTCCCCTACAGTTATAGCGGTAAGTCGAAGGAGTCGTAAGTTAAGTCCATTGATTTGCTTGCACACAAGATTTGTTGCCCTTCATTTCCTGATAACTAGTGTCTTGGAAATCTTTTCATTTATTTCATCCAGTTCTTGGATAGTTGTTGTTGTTGTTGATGATGTTGTTGTTATGGTTGTGGTTGTTGTTGTTGTTATTCCCCACAGGGGTTCTCTGGACACTATTTGCAAACCTTGCTTAGAAGGTAGAGTTCTCAACAGCAAAATTTTGTTTCATGTAACACAGCTCTTAGAGCAACACATGTTTGTTATTATTGGATTAGCATTTATAGACTCAATTGTACTATTTGACTATAAAATGAGTAAATATTTTGCTAATTACATAAATGCTTGATTTCTACTTTTAGTTATCATATATAAACCATAAAAGACAATTAGGTAATATGTATGGCATATCCCTTGACAGTGATTTAACATTTAATAAATCTTGGAGCTGAAAAAAATAGAAGAGACATATAAGAAAGTGAGAAGCTTTTAATGATGTATCAGGATGCAGAGAAAATTAGTAAAGTCCTTAAAATACTTAATTTTTAAAAGTAGCTAACTTTTGATTTAGATAAATTAGCCAATAAATATAATTTATACATCATAACATTAAGAATATTCAGTCTAGAGTTGGAATAGCAGAAACTCAGTTTACTATTAAACAATTTGTGTTTTAATTTCCTTAAAGAATATGTTCTAAAACAAATAAAATCATATAAAATGAATAACTTACATGTATAATCTAGTGAAGAGTGGCTACTTGGTATCTGAAAATAACAATGTTATTATGGAAATCCTATGTTCAATTTATTTTTCTCATCATGTGTGTAAGCAAGGCTCGCTGATAATGCATGTACCGTACATAAAATGTTATTCAAAAGAGAAGGACAGTCTTTACAGTTTCAGTTCCATAAGCAATAACAGAAAAGTCTTCAAAGATGGTTAGTTAATGTGGGTGACATGGCTTTGGGTCTGGAAGAAGTTATGTATAGAACACATTGGCTTTCAGAGTTTATATTTTTTTTATTCTGTATTTGTAAACAATGACTTTTAGTTACTTTATTTACTCTCATCTGTTGGGGAAACCTTTTTTAAAAAAGAAAAGAAAACAAACAAAAACCAAAAAAACAAACCAAAAAAACTTTCTATGGAGGTGTCTCTGTAGTTAATTCTGAACCAGCACAGAGCTAAGTGCTGGCAGAATGGATTCTTGTACTGTCATTCCTAGGACCATCACCTGGTTTTCTACTTTGTAAATATTCATTCTCTCTCACCTACCTACAGGCAGTCTAGAGATATTCTGATGTTATCTTACTGTTGATTGGTTATGTTAAAGACCTGCCAGCCAATAGCTGGGCAGGAAGTACGGGGCAGAACTTCTCAGTGACACAAGGAAAACAAAACAGACACGGATGACTCAAGGGTGGACACAGAGGAAACAGAAAGAACCAAAGCACAGTAGAAAACTGGGTAGAACTATCATATGGCAGTTGTAGGCTATAGCAATCAGGTTCAGTTAGATGAGTAAGCTAGGAGACTGCCCAAGCAAAAGGTTTAAGTTTTACATTATATGCAGAAATCTCATATCATTATTTATACTGCTGGCAGGTCCAAGAAAATGCTGCTACCGAAGCCCTTCTTCCCAACAAACCTGCCTCCTATTTACATGATTTATTTTCCTTAAATTCCATGTGTATGCTTGTTTGCCCATGTGTATGTATGTTCAGTGTGCATGTACAGTGTCCACAAGGCAGAAGGGGGCTTCAGATCCCCAGGATTTGGAGTTACAGAAACTAATTAGGGTGCTAGGAAGTGAATCTCCATCCTCTACAAGAGCAGTCAATGTTCCCAAACTAAGAGCCATCTCTTCAGTCCCATATTGATTTATTTTTTCTTTAAACTATTTTTCACTAAATTTAATTATGGTTGCTTTCTGAGCCATGGGGGAATGGTGCTAACTCAGCAATTTAGGGATGACATGGTCGGCCAAAAAAATGAGCTGTTGTGGGGTTTTTATTTTTCTTTTGTGGGTGTAAATCCACCTAGTTTTTATAGATCTGCATTGTTATCAAGACTATAAAAAAGATAGAAACCAGTATGATTACACATCAGTAAGAATAACAACATGAGGACATCTTTAAAAATAATTTAAAGAGAATTTTTAAAATCTAGGAAAGAAAATATCCAAGAATCATATAGCATGCGCTTTCAACATTCACTCTTTATATAGAATGATCGTAGTCATGCCAAAATGAAGAAAATTTGTATTGCTGCGATAAATGAAGTGTATCTGGACCCAAATAATAACAGATACCCAGGTTGTAGGATGCTTAAGAGTGGATACACAAGCTATATATAATTATTTAGATTTGAATATTTGAACTTAATATTCTAATGTAGTGTCTAGCCCAGGTCACACTTTAAATGGTGATGGGTTTTTGAAATGCTGAATAAAATTTAAAATATTCACTTTCTTTCCATTAGGCAGGGATCAGAGAAAATTGTACCTTTGGAAATACAAATACCAAATAAAAACATCAAAGGTGTAGTTTACCCTGGTTTCCCACATATGGCCTGCAGTCAGATCCCTCATGTGTCCCAGCTCTGCCACCGAAGCTATCAGAATAAACTTACGGAGCTTGAGCCTCTTATAGATTATTTTAAAAGTTCACATTGGAACGTGCTAGTTAGTCAATGAATGTTAGCTTTCCTGGGCTCTCAAACTTCTAAATGTACTCCAACATTGTACACTGAAATAATCCACTCATTTAGACCCTCTGTGAATCTCTAGAAGAATAGCTCTCCTTATATTTGTAGATCCCATGTTAATCAGAACCCTGAATTTTCAGTGGAAATCAGCAGATTTCCTTTACAGAAGTATCTCAGTTAAGTCACTTGATTCACAGCAGTGAACTGGGTATCATTTCTCAGTTGATTTAATCCCAGCATTGGGGAGGAGGAGAGAGCAGGACCATCAGTACAAAGTCATCCTTGGCTACTTTGAGGACAGCTTGCAATGTATGAGACTGTCTGCAAAAACTAAAAGAAATGAAATTCTGACCTGTCATTGTGATAACACAATGTACTCCTCCTACCTAATGAGTGAGAAATATAAAAATAAATACTAGATAAATGCTGATTGCATATGAGGAATTATTTTCTAGCACATTTTATAAGTATTGCATCTGGCTTTTTTTTTTTTTAATACAGAATGTTTATTTTTACCGACAATTTCATGATAATTTGAAAGACCAGCCATATGCTCAGAGGTATAGTTCATGCTTTATGCTCTTGGCAAGATATTTATAACTAAATTCTCTCCATAGTTTTTTAAAACTAGAATGCCACATAACTCTTCCAGAGTTTCAAAGTAAATATAACGACCTTTTAGTTTGATTTTTGTCATACTAAAAGAAAGCACCTAGGAAGAACAATTCAGTGATACCCAGGGGTGAGGATGCGCTGACAC